>NC_067198.1:34596125-34925824 GCF_000699445.3 Schistosoma haematobium | reverse complement strand
GCATTTAACATGATTGTTTTTAGTTGTAAAGTACGAGTTACTATCAAATTAAAAGTAGTGTAGACGATGCAAGCCAATATTTAATGTCATACTGATTCTCTAATCTTAATACAAAAATATGGTGTCGCAAAATGCGTCTAAACTGAATAATTATATTATTTGTTTGTATCAACTAGAAGTGGAAACATGCTTCTACTATATAACAGTTTATAAAATGTTAACGCAACTGCACTGTTTCCATCCAGTGCAAAAATTTCCCTAGTCGTGAGTCATTTCAGAATAGCAACCAATAAAATCATTACCTCAGAATAAGACAAGCTAAGAGAAAAAGAGAATATAATAAACATCCTGCTGTTTAATAATCTTCCTAAAAATATTACTAAAATCACATTAAAGCAAAATTATCCTTCTATAAATGTTATAACGTTCACGATTTACTTTGATAAACACAGTGTAGTTCATTTATCCTGGTGTAATTTTTTTCTTTTGATCTCTCTTGTTCTCTTTATTTTTTTTATTTTTATCAAAGAAAATTTTCTGTCTGATTTACTATATAAAGAGTCTACATACTTTTGGGATTACTCGACATTTACTCTCACAATTTGTCAATTCTTGCATATCACTTATCATTCTTTACTGTATTTTATTATTGTTCCCGGGATTTTGAGAAAAGACTTTGCGGGGAGTACTGAAGGCAGTTAGTAAGGTCTGTGGTAAATTTTTTGGGGTCATTATTATTATGGTTGTGGATAGACATCTAAAGTCTTCCAAACTCCTGGCAGGTGTTATCTTATCAGATAATAACCATCCAATTCATTCATATCCTTCTCCCTGATTATCTTCTGGTAGAACGAGGTGTCGACACATTAGAATCTATTCACTCAAGCAAAGGTATAAAAGCTCTACAATACCTTACCTAGTAAATATACTATGTGACGAACAGGTTATGGGAAGTGATCAAATCAACAGCTTGTCTTCTTAAACATGTTTCTAATTGAAAAAGTTGTGCCGGTTCAAATCTTCTCTAATGAAAAATAAAACCCATTTCATTTAATTCCAGGTAGTTTATTTACTTAACGTATGTATATGTATGTTGTTACCAGTTTCTTTCACTTCTTTTTCTGTTTTATAAAAGAAACTTGTTGAACTATCTTGTACCAGAAATATAATATTGAACATAACCATTAATAATAATAGAAATATTCTATATTGCCTCCTTTATATTATTTAAACTTGTGTCAGCTTAATTCACTTATTTGCTTGCTCTGAAGAAGTGACTTACATTAAGTCATGAAACATAGGAAATACAACTTTCTATTTATTGGGATATAACAAAAAATATATTTATTATGCTGTTTTCTGATTCTACTGTTCATCTTACATTATCTATATTGTATGTTTAAGTAGACTGGGTCAGACATTTATTGCACCTTATTGCTGTATATTTTTAAATGGGAAATCAAAGACACTACCTAGCGAATCTATGTCGATTACAATTATCTGGGCGCATTCAGTTATATCTTCATAACCTTTCGATGATTTCTTAATCTTCACAGTGTGTGTATATTTTTCTTATCTTGAACTGATATAACTCAAGCCAATCAATATATATTTTTTCTGTTATTGCCCCCTTACTAGTGATTATCCCATAAGTGTTATATTTCCCACTAATTCGTTATATAATCTGTGCAACACAAAATACTCTCTGACTTTAATAGATTTTCCTATAGTCCCCCTCATTTTTCTGATAACATTTTGTATTTGGTTGCATATATATTTAATCTTTAATTATTTATTATTTTGTTTAAATATAGCTGAAAATGAAGGTTGTACAGCGACTGGTGTATTGAATTCGGAATGTCCAATGTCTAATTATTTAAGTCCATTATTTTTAGCTGTTTATTTAATGATTGCTGGGATTTTATTAATCAATCTGTTAATTGCAATTTTCAGGTAAGTTATGTTTTAATCGATTTGTTTTTATAGACTAATTTATATACAATTAATTTACAGTAAGATGATGAAAAATCTGAAAACTTTATTGTTTTTTTTATTTACTGTACTTCGTCCGTTTAAGACTGTGTCACTATACGATCAGGTTGATTGATTCTATAGTCTACAAGTGTATCGATAAACACATGAAGTAGACACTAATTATTTTATCCACTATGACATTGATAGCTTCTTAATTCAACTATATACATTAAAAGAAAACAAAGAAGTACACAATACCTTGATCTATTTGAGATATAAACTTTATCAGTATAAGGTTGTGGAGATTGTTGAGTTTAGATTGATATCATGAATCGATGAATGTTAAACCACTAGGTTTTCAATGGTAGTCTAACATTGATCTATTCATGATATAAATCGAAACTCAGCAATCTTCACAACTGTATAGTAATAATTATTATGTGCTCACTACTGACTAGCTTCAAGACAAATCTCCTGGAGTTCTAGCGGAAATCATTACTGATAGAGTTCGACCGTGTCTGTTGTGAGACAGTTGTTCATTGAAGATGGAGAAGGACGGTCACGCAATATCCTGGATTGGTTGAAGTTGGACGTTAACACTTGTGAATGTCGGCCCAGCGGTCTAGAGTCTAGGCGTTCGCGCGCGAGACCGAGGGTCTGGGGTCCGAATCCCACGTGAGGGAACGTGGATGCGCACTGCTGAGGTGTCCCATACTAGGCCGAAACGGCCGACCGAGGCTTTCAATGGTGGTCTAACATTGTTCCATTCGTGATATCAATATGAACTTTGGGTTGGGATTGTAACTGTTATTGTAGTGTTGTAGGACGAAACATGTATTATCTACCAATTTATTTGACTTTCAACAGTTTTGCACTCAATATCTTTTCATATGATGATGATGCTAATGATTAGAATTACTTTAAAGGTACAAAATAGTTTCCAGAAAATAAATTTTGTCAGCTTTTTGTATCTGTTTTGCTGTAGTGTATTTCATAGAATCACGTACAAATGATGTGATGAAAACAAAGTATGTTGTTTGTACTCGACTATTTAGTAAAGGCCTTTTTATAAATAATGATCTTCAATTTTGTTTGTGAAAATAATATGTGAAATAATCTCAGCGATTCAAATTTAAACAATTCCTTGTAGTGGTCGGTATTCAATATAATCCTTTAACTTCGTATACAGTTCGTCTTGATAACCGTCACTAGATAACGCCCCAATGGTATATTAATCAGAAGGCGAATACGAAGTGTTGATTACGTTTATTATGGGACCACACACATATCCAAAATTACAGGTGTGTTAAACAAGCATGAAAGAGTTGTGCCGAAAAGCAAGCAGGCAAGCGAGTGAGTCAGCGAATATGAGTACGAGTAAACGAGTACAATTAAGCGAGAGAGAGAGAGAGAGAGAGAGCAATGAACATGAATAACATGGACATATATATGAATGAATGAATGATCGAATCAATTTATCAGTTAGTATTAAGGCTAGCAGCGTGAATAAATGCGTAGGTAGTAAGCAATGCTCAAGCATACATGTTCATACATTCGCAACAATAGTAAAGATACAATGATATAGATAAGTTGTTGTTGTACAGATGACTCAGCTCGTTAATAAGTTAACAAAATGACTTAACCGAATGAAATGTGAACAAATTCAATTCACAGATAATTCCCATTTAAACATTAAAATTAAAACTCAAATTTCAGCGAAGCGATCTCTTTTTTCAACGAATTTATTATCAAGCTATATATATATATATATGAAAATTTTTTTGTTTTTTTGTAAAAGTACTAATTCCGTGAGGAAATGTGAACACAATTAACCATGACGTAATAAAAAGATTATAATACTAGATTACGTAATACGAATAATAACAATAGATTTAGTGAATATGATAGGATGATTAAAGTGTTTTTGTTATAATAGTTAAGGATCATAGAGGTGTAAAAAAACAAATAAGGTGATATGATGAGCATTTACGAATAAAATAATGAGAATATAAGACATAAATAAAGGGGGAATGCAGTAATAATAATAATAGGATAATCAAAATAACTAAGGCCAAGGTAACGATAAGATATACTTCTTTTCTACGCATAGTTCTGGTTTAAGCTCCTGGATGGTAAGAACTTCGGTTATTTTTGAGAATTGGATTTGAACGAATCATATAAACAATCTTAAAATCAAATTGTAGATCTGTAGAATGGTTATAGTCGATTAGGTGTTCAAGTATAGAACTCCTAACTGCTTTCTTTTCACCCTTATAGAACCAAGCTGGGATATGTTCCCGTATCCGAGTTGAAAGCGAGCACTGGCTACGGCCAATGTACTTTGCTCCACAAGAGCAGGTGAACTGGTAGATGCACATAGAGGCGACCAGACGTGGAAGCTTATCTTTTATGGATACAGAAAATAATTTCCTACTAGTGAAGGTTATTCGCAGTTTAGCCGTGTTATTATATTCACTAAATCTATTGTTATTATTCGTATTACGTAATCTAGTATTATAACCTTTTTAATACGTCATGGTTAATTGTGTTCACATTTCCTCACGGAATTAGTACTTTTACAAAAAATATTTCATATACATATATATACGATTGTATAGCTTGATAATAAACTCAATTCCACGTGAGTTGCTATATCCTTTAATATGATGGGAATCTTTAAACAGTCCCAACAATTCTTTGATAAATTTGATTTTGATTATTACCCTGATGATGTTCAGATACGTTTGTGTATGAAACATTGGAATTATTTAAGTTTTACTCACTAAGATTATTTCAAATATATTTCTCACAAATAATACTCGGCACCAAATTTCTGTCTAACTATTATCTCAAATATTGACGAAAAATTGTATAAATTATCTTCAACTTTGATCTAATTAGAATCCATTGTCATTTCGATCAAAACTGTAATCTATTGTAAGCAAAATAAATGCAGTCTTCCGATAGTTTTCATTACGAGTTGTTCTTAAATAATCATTGGATATCAGGAAGCATAGGACAACTGCTTAGTCCTAGTATGGTATTCTTCAACAATGCGCATATGTGATCCTATGAAGTTCTAAACCTTGCATTTTCAGATCCCGTTGGTTTACTTTCTTAACTCTAATTGTGGTCGTTCATATTTTATGATATGGTTTATTATTTTCAATTTCATTATTTCTGTGTTTTATTCTTTTGTATATCGAAATATACTACTTACTAAGTTCAAATAGCTTATATTTTTATCAATTCTTATAGAACGTGTGATATTTTGATATTCCTAAGTGTTTAAAGAGGAAGAATGTATTTGTAAAATCTCGGCGAATGAATTTGAAGTAAATCCAACGTTTCGCTTGTCAATTTGGTCCAAGATTTTTCAAAGAAATGTAATCAAACATCAAAATTATCAAATATAAATAGGTACACGGTTCTCCGGTTCACTGTATACTGAATAGGTCATCCAGTCAACGTTAATAATGTTGAAAGTAGGTATTTGCATTAGTGCATAAGAGATACGTGGTGTGAATCGAAAAGTGTTAAAATAACAGATTGTGTATATACGTAAGTAGTATGAGGAACAATTTCTCTGGTCCGTGAATTTTAAGAAAACAAAAAATAGAATTTTATATATGATGTGAATCAAAAATGTCACAGCATACATAAAATCAAGATAAATAAACAAGATAATGGAATGAATTCAAAGAGGAAAAATGTATTTGTAACTGAATGTTTGTGTTAATTTAATGTTCCATTTAATTGCCATTGAACATAAAAATTTTAAAGTAGTCAAACCTCCTAGCTTACGATGGTCTGTTATCAAGATGTTGGAGATGGTGAAGACCAAACCATCCAGCTCAAAGAACAAAACTCCATAAAAATGGTCTGTTATCATTCAAAATCTGTCTTCGAATATATATATATATATATATATATCACAAATAATTTCATATTCGTCGCTTTATTTTGTGTTTTTCCCTTTACTATTTTTGAAATCAGTAATGTATTTGAAAAAATTGAAGAGAATTCAATTGAATTATGGAAATTTAATATATTTTCAATAGTATTGGAATACAGTAATAGACCAGTTCTACCGGTACCTTTTTCTAGTATCACAGCTATTATCAAACTTATATTGTATTGTTTACGTGTCAAAGTGATTCATTCAAAGATTCAACAGTGTAAGTATTGAGCATAATTATTTATAAAGCATATTTCTTTAAAGTATATGTTAATTGATATTATTAGTGGAAATCAATTAGAACAAGATAGATATAAGCGAACAATATTGTTTTCGATTAAATCTTCATCAGGCTAAACTCTAATATACAGTAATATTTATATGCATATACGAAATTATTAAATCAATCAATGTAGTTCATGAGTCAGTGATAACAGGGGAATAGATTACATAAATAAGTGAAAAGTACAGATTGATAGTGTGATGACGGGTGTACTAGTTCTGATAAGAATAATAAAGGCTTGAATCAGTGTAACATAATGCAAAATAGGTCAATAATTAGAAAAATGTAGACACCGAAATAACATTCATAAAGATTATAAGATTACGTAGAAAGAAGTGTTCAGATAATTGGACTGTGAAGCGTATCTTTGAGAAAAGAATAGAGTGGGAAAGGATGAAGAAAAATAAACGAAGAATGAGTATTGAAAATAATAATAAATAAAATCATTTACTAAGGCCAAGGGAGAGATAAATCTGTTACAAATTTCTTATGATTACATAGACTTGGACTCGAATTCCTATAGCTTCTGCTATGTATAAGAGATAAGATCGAACCTCATAAGGAAAATTGGTAGGAATACGACAAATTACTCAAAATGATTTATTTTTGTCTACTACATAGCTGCTACCGATCAAGTGTGACGAAACGGGGCTACATATTGTTTTGATTCTACCCTATCGTAACAATGAAGAGGTGTTCACTAACTCGGTTGTCTTGTAGTGAGCCCAATATAGCTTTCTTCACAGAAGGAGTTGAGTTCGTAGACACACTTAGATGAAGCAGAACCAGGTAACTTATCCTTTAGTCGAGGAATCGCTATAGGTCGAGTCGTGACAGAGGTTAGCTGCATTAAACGTTCTCTTCACAGCTCTAGTTAGTCTATCCCGTAGCACATCACCAGATATATCTCCGTTGTATTTCAGCTTCAGGAAGAGGGTTTTACTATCCTTTGATGATGCTACTTTCCTGTTTGTTACATGTAATTGTTTCTTCAGGAAACCTTGTGGATAGCACATTTTATTCAATATATTATGAATAAGCTCTAGTTCCTTGTTTATAGTATCGACTTAGCATATCTCCCTAGCTCTATTTGAAAGACATCTAACTAGGTTTCTCTTATAATGAATGGGTACAAATCTCAGGTAATTTGTGTACTATTTTACTGAAAAACATTTCCTACACACACTTCTACTGATGGAACCACTTTCTTTTCTGTTTAACAAAACTTCAAGGAAATGTTTATTATCAAGTTCCTCTTCACATGTAAATTTGATTGCTGAATGTTTATTGTTAAATAGCTCTAAGAGTTTTTGGTTTCGATTGTTCTAATCAACGATAATGAAAGTATCATCAATGTAACGATAATAATAGTTAAATTTATCGATAACCACTTTGAGAGGTCCTTTTCCTAGTTTCTCAACAACAACAAAAAAATCTGCCTGGATAGAACCTCGAAGTGAACTCATCGTTATTCCATCAATTTTCCTATATTATATGTTATTAAAAACAAAATAGACATTCATTTTACATTCCAAACAACCTTTTTACATTACTACTAGATAATAAAATAGTTTGAACTGTTTAGATACTGCAGTTTTTTATTCGTCTATCTTTATACAGTTACTAGCCATAGTAACAAAAGTTCATTGTCCATTAACTTATATTATTAATTTCAATAATTGGAACCATGAGTCAACTGAAGCTAGACCATCATGGAAAACCTGGAAGCATTGGATGGCCGTTTCGTCCTACTATGGGACTCCTGTTGGTCTACCTTCAAATTGTCTCATGATTTCAACTATTGAAACTCCAAAAATCTCCACAAAACCCCTTCTGATTATATTATTAATATTTAAATGAATAACTGTTAATATGTTCTAAATAGACGTTACTTTTCTTCCTCTCCCATATAATAAGTCTACTTTAAAAAACGAATCCTTATCAATCATATCAAATTAGTTTAGAGGATAATAATTCATTTCTTAATGATCTATTACACATGATAGTAAATAAAGACTTGGATAAATGTTCTAATGAAAATTACACTTTAATATGTGGGTTCTAGAATGTGACAAGATTGTGGAAGAAATGGCTCCATATATGAAGTTGTTTTTTTTTCAAATTGAAATTTACATTTCAAATATTATTTAACATCAGCTAAGTCTTCTTTAATGCAATTGTAATAAAGTTTACTCCTAATCTGTTAATGAGTAGTATGTTGTATGAAACTAGTAAATCAGTGATATGAACAACATTAGTAGTTTGTAAGACACTAGAAGCTTTTATGATTTAACTTGCTTCAAACATGAATTTGTTTGATAATTTACTAAGAATTTCGTTTACAAAAAGAGCATATCTTGATACTTGTGCCTTTGTGGTATGGAAACTCGAACTGATGTACGTACGTACGAAGTTCTACGTTGTTACTGACTGACTGATATCTTGATACATGTTCATAAATAATCTCATTAAATATGAAGGCGATTTCTGATAACATTGAAATAATATGATCCTTGTTTAACATGAGTTATTCACTGAAACTTAATCTCTATGTTCCAATGTCGTATAATAGCTGCACAATATTAACCCCTTTTATTTATAGTTAGAAAACTTGTGCTTTGAAATGGTGGCGAAGATTTGTAGCTCAAGTGGATGATTTTGATTGAGTTTTGTTCCCTGAGCTGTATGTTCTGATCATGGAGCTTTCACTGTTCTTCTGAACGACATCATCAGCATAAACTTCAGGTAGAAGTGTTCGAATTACTCCACATATGGCTCACAGCTTGTCCTGCAGACCTCGATGTTGATTGGTTCTTGTTGACCTTAAACTTATCAAATCAAACCAATGAAAGATACAACCAAAACAAAGAAGTAAACAATGACAGGTTCAAGGTAATCAAGAACCAATCAACATCGAGGTCTGCAGGACAAGCTGTGAGCCATATATAGAGAAATTCGGACACTCAACTTCTATCTGAAGTTTTTGCTGATGATGTCATTCAGTAGAACGATGAAAGCTCCACGGCCAAACCATCCAGCTTAGAGAACAAAACTTCATCAAAACCTGTACTTTATAATTTAAAATATTTTCAAACCAGTTTATAAGGTTTTCTTAGACATTTATTTATATAAACAATGTAAATAATTCAAGTGTTAGTATTTTACCTGCTAAATAAAATCATTTGAAATACTGGACACCAGTTTCCATCATATGGATTTATATCACTAATTTGAAGATTCTTAAACACTGAATAAGATAGATCTTGTTTTAAGTGAAAAGGTTTTGTAATGTAATTTGGAAGGGCAGGATAATTCAATATTTTTTCAATCACAGTTTCAAGTATTCAAGAATTGTGATATCATAATTTGCAGTATTCTTTCCATATTTTCACAACTAAACTGTTTTAACATTATACCATTATGTAAATAGATGCTTTAATCTGTTATAAGTCGTATTGGCATACTAAGTAGATAATTTACAAATATTTTGTAAATAACCTTTGATCAATATTATAGGTTGTAAAAGAACACCTTCAGCTGATCAAAATGATGAAACAAGTTCATTAACCAGTTCAAGTAAAGTTGTTATCACCTACAAAGAAAACCTTAGATTAATCCCTGACTATATAACAAATAGACCTAAGAAAAATGTGAAACAATATGATAGTGTTGACAATGATGAATGGCCTAATCCTAGACAATTAGAAAACTATTGTAAAGGTGTGCTTATCAGAAGGAATCTATTAAAACAAAGTGAATAATTTATATTTTCAAGATATTATAATAATACCAGAGGTAAGTTATATTTTTTATTGAAATTCAATATTTAAAGTTTCTAACAAAGCTATTAAATTGAAAAATTGTGCTGAACTCGAGAACTAAGATAAACTAGACAGTTGTTTTGATCTCGTTTAGTACTTCTTCGCTCTGTACATCAACAACATTGCTAGGTACTAAATACCAGGATCTTTAATTCTCTTGTCAGGGATAAATTTTTTATGTTTGTGTCTATGTAGCTTACTTGAATATTAGAAAACTTTCTTTATATTTGTCAATGATGTAGAAGAATAGTAAACTGAAACTGTTATGTTCTTATGGCTCGTCAATATCACGTGACTAGATTGTCAACTGGGATACCGACCTAATATGAGATTGGCACTGTGCCAAACTAATAACGTGTTAACCAGTACCAGCTGTCTATATCTCAATAGTCTTTATTGGTTCTTGTCTATCCCTACCCGCTTGAGTCCAGAATACAATCTCAGCTTCTGTATGAATCACATATTTCAGACATACTTGATTTATATAAAAGCAAACCAGACCGCATCATACTACAAACTAGATAATAACAATAATACAAGATCAAACCAAAAGTGGCTGTGAGTGTATAACTAATAGATTGAGGAAAACTTAAGAATAGTCAATCTTATAATAATTATTTAATAAGAACATGTGTAATAATAGTCCATAAATAAGCCCTAGCAGTTACCATTCATTTATTCTTTTTTCGGATGTAACAGAAACCTTCATTGAATGATTTGAATGTTTTTAACTTGACGTTTTCATCAAATAATTATCTTCCGCATTTAATTGTGAACTAAGTCATACTTTCATACCTATGTGTAATAATTCTAATTTTCAGTTGTATAATTAGTGATTAGACTGGTATTACCTTAGACGGCCGTTTCATTCTATTGTGGGACCCTTGGTAGTCTAGCTTCAATTGACTCATGATCTCAACTATTAAAATTACTATAATATCTACAAAAACCCTTCTGATATTAATCAACATATGCTCACTAGTAACTGGCTTCAAGATGTATTTCCTAGAGTTCTAGTGAGAAGCAATGACCAGCGGAGTTCGACCGGGTCTGTTGTGAGATAATAAATCACTGAAAACAATGATGGGTGTGTCGCTCAATTTTGTGGATTAGTTGAAGTTAGACATTAACATCATTGGATGCTGACCAACTCATTGGTCTAGAGGTTAAGCTTCGTCGCATGGGTTCGAGTCCTGCGCGCGGAATTGTGGCCTCTCACTGCTGAAGAGTCCCATGCTAGGACGAAACGGTCGTCCAGTGCTTCCAGATTTTCCATGATGGTCTGTCTTCAATCTCAACTGTTGAAAATATTGTCTCTTTTTACCTGGTTCCCTTAATTCTATTCGAAGAAAGAAGAAATAAGTCATATAATTAATTCATATGTGTATAATTCATTTTTTGTTTAGATTTAAAAGGAGGAGAGAAGTTATACTATCCTATCCAATTATCACAATCTAAATAATAATAATGATAATAATAATAATAATAATAATAATGACAGTAATAATGAGCATTTCTTTCCTAATTTGTTTATATATGCATTAAAAATAACTGGATTCTAATGTATTTTGCTTGTTTGTTTTTTTCCAGATAAGAATCGTTCAGTAATGTACTTTCATTCATATAGATGCTTTGAATTGTTTGCAATATCCTATTTTATAGTCTTTCCTTTCTTTTTCTTCTTTTCTTTCTTTTGTTTTTTTAAAAAAAAACAATCATGATCTTGTGTTTGGTTTTTCCTTATTTTGAAAAAAGAAAATTGACTTGTATCTTTTAATTATTTTCTTCCATTTTATGAATCAATACAAAATGTACAACCATCTAAGATCATATACAAATAAACATGTACGAGATATGTATGACATTTTATTGTGATGAGCGATATATATATATATATATATATATATATATATATATATATATATTGAATGGTGGAAACTAAAGTATACAGATGAACTTCGCTGATGCTAAAAGTGACCAAGTGATATCTCAACCGCTTCTCTAATTCAAAATAGGGTTATGTAGTAAGAGTTTAAGTTAGGAGTCTGTTATAACTTGTCGTTTGAATACTTATTGTCTTGGCTCTTTTAATGCTACTTTTTGTATCTGGTTGTCGCTGATTGTTATGTCGGAAACGCTTATCACTTATACTCAGGACGAGGGACCTCTGAAATTCTCACGACGCGAAGTAAGAACACAAAGACTGGTATAAGTGAAGATTTATTAACCCCAAAACACGACGACGACCCTAGTCGAAAATACACTCATTTATATGTTGATTGTACACCCATTTTTATTAACAATTAAGATGAAACCACATATATGAAAAATACTTAGTTATAAAAAATCACATACTGAGCATAGTTCATGTCAATGGAACACAAGAATATCGCATAATATACAGAATAAGATGTCATACGAGAAAAGAAAACAAATACTACATTCAGTAATCATTACATTGAATCAAAATGGAAGTAATCTTGAACTAAACTCATAATGAGTAAATCAGTCGAAAATGTACTTTTCTTTCCATCATATCAGAGTCAACATAAGTAACTAGGATTAAAGTTTTCATCTGTTGTAATTCACGAACACTGTATAGCCAAACGAATGAATAGATTTTGAGCACAAATTTCGAAGGTATTATCTTAAGTCTAGTTGGTTTGTCTCTGTAGTCTTATTCCAGACAGTAAATCATAATATCATTAAGCCTATAATGAATTGAAATGTATGCACTGAATTTAATTAAGATCACAATAACTTTGGAATCAAACTAGTACATTGTAATCCAACAGGTTCTCACATAACTGTTCTCAGTCATAGATACATAAATAAATAGATATCAATAGATGGCATAAATAACTTATGTTGGTTATTTTTTCATGATATGTCATCAGTCAGTCAGCTACAACGTAGGACTAGGCACATATATGCATCGGTCCAAGTTGCTATACCGCATTAACGCAATAAGATGAACACCGGATTCATAAAAGTAGTTAATTCAGAGGGTGTAATATATAAAAGAAAGATTGCATATAAGGATATAGTACAGGAAGAAAGAATTAGTTCGTAGAAAGAAAGATATGAAGCGATTTTAATCTCTTAGTTTAAGGGAAGACAGAGAGTGTATACACCGACGCCACTGTGATCGATTCTGAGGCATGTCACCAAGATTCTCCAACCACTGGTTACGATAGTCACGCGGACACCAATGATATGTCATAAATAATATTATACACATTCAGATTGAAATAAACAATAACAAAAAAGTAAAAGTCACTACAAATTGTGCTGTCAAGATAATTGATTTTGTTACGAAACGACGAGAGCTTCAGTGATGTTATTCTATAGTATTTTAAAATTATTACATAATTCCTCACTACTTGTAGTGGACATGATCCATTTATGTGTTAAAAAAACACATTTGCTACCATGTTTCTTGTATATCACTTTGGTGGACTAAAAATATATCAATCTCAAAAATAATGAAGAAGTTATTACGAAACAAAATTAGTGTGTTAATATACTAAATATAAATTAGATACATAAGGAAAATATATGGGACGTTACTTAAATTGTCAGTAGTATGTATGTTCTTAATATTAAAATAATGACATCATTTGTAAAAACTACTTGAGGAAGATCAATTTGATAATTTTTGAACATAAATCGGTCTACACTAATCAAGTTATTCGTGAGATATAGTACTTAAAATCTTCATTTCTTAAACATCAAAATCTTAAGTATTCTACACTATTGAACCCAACAGTGAGATTGTACCTTCGTATAGTTTGTATAATTACTGTCCGAATTCATTTAACACTTCAGTGCAAAGTTAGTAAAGGGTAAATATGTGCATCATAACCCACAATTATAATAAATATTGAAGACTGCAACTTGAAATACCTTTTACTGAATTTTTACACTGAATATGAACACTTTTTTTACCATTTCTCTATTGTACCAATATGATTGCGATGCCGCTCTGACTACGTTCTTTTAAGTGTTTGCTCATTACTGTAGATTCAGTGCATACCTAACACAATTTCGATACATAAATTACAATCTGAATAATGTAATCGAATACCTGCTTACCGTTAGTCTAATCACGGAGAACAATGTTTTTCGATTTATTTGAATTTGAGTGGTAATAGTTAGCTTATCTGTTTATTTATAGTAGTTGGTTGGGCATTTTGAGTTAGCAAGATTATGATCAAGTGTTCGTTTTACGTTAACAATTGGAGTTTGTTAAGTTAAATCTGGATATGAATGATAATTTAAGTTAGTTATTTGAGACAGCATTTCCTCCAAGTGGATGTTTATTTTTTTAATATGTCAGTGAACGCCAATTCACAAGTTCTATGCTTTTTCGTTTCTATTGAGCGTGGTTTTTTTTGTTAATCATCGGCTAAGTAGGCATTACTTATTTTATATGTTAATGTGAGATACGTTTCAGCCCTGTTCTTTGCATTCTTGGTGTTAGGATATAAACTATGAAATTAAAATTGTAGGATAAGATAAATAAGAACACTGACGTTACCGTCAATAATGCTTTCATGGAACTCAAGAAATACTCATTAAGAAACAATTATTTTTTTATTATTCGCATATGACTGATTCGCTAGGAATGGACTCGTGTACTTGGCTTCCAGCTACACTCTAAATGTGAAACCTATTGAAACTACTTGATTATCTAAAGTGAAGTTGATGGGAAAATATCCGATCCGGTGCTTTGTGACCGAAAGTTGGACACCCTAACCACTGAGCTGCATATACATCAATCATGTATTATTTATCGTTGTTCTTAATCCCGTAGTTTTATATAACTCAATATTTTTTATTTAGTTGGTGAAACTTTATTGGTTGACATCAAGTCTGTTTGAACGTTATGGATAATAATTCAAAACCATTCCATGGATAAAAACTAAAATAACTCAATCACATGCTTGCAACTACCCTATCGTAAACTATTGAATATGTCAATGAAAACCGACTCTAATTGAGATTTTATCCATATAGTCTTGTTGATAAAGTTACCAGTAGCTAATAACTAACTGTAGCGAATTGTTTAGCACTATATTGATTGACTAGTATAATTTTAATTGCACTTATTGAAAAGCGAGAGAAATTTTGATGTAGAACATGTCAAATGTTGGGATAATGTATTGATGAAATAATAAACCAATCAAAATGATATTTTTTGGGGGAAAAAGGGATACATAGGAAATCAATAAATATATTCGTGAAATCGAATAAGGAAATATGCATTCTATCCACATTATCTTAATCACCATGTTACAAACTTCGATAGATTTGTTCAGTTGTAAAAATTGGTCAATATAAACATTGTTCATGTTCACTGATCGAAAATATTTTTGTATTGTTTGTTCACCTTTCAGGCTGAAACTGTCAGTAAAGTTAATAACGTTTCCATTGTATACATACATGTAATTGTGAAGGAATGCGTTTCAAACATGTAACATTATTTTCAAGTGGCTTAGTCCATTGAACACCTCTATGTAGTAAAAAAAGTTTGAATATGCATCATTCCGAATTTCGTTTTCCATTACTCTTGCGTAAATAGTAACTAGAGATTGACTAAATGATCAGCTGTCACAAATAGTAAGCCCTTACCAGCAGAAGCAGTAATGTTCGTTAACTTAAATAATTACCTTTCAAAGAAGCTTCGATTCATTGGTGTTAAATAGCAAGTGACGGATGAGATGGCCAATTAGTTTCATGGTGGTTGATAATCATTAGCAAATTGTGTCTGCGATCTCAAAAGAACTAATACTCCCTATGGGATTTTCACCCAAGTCACACAGTGTCCCAATCAGAGACATAATCATTGTTCGACATCAAATCGTTTAGACTAGTGTTCACACTGGAACTTGGTCAATAAATTTTGATCAGTATTAAAGACTACACAAATATAATACTGATTAGTACTTATTGGTCAATTGACAGTTTATTAATTCAAGAATTTTCCATTAGGTTTTTGATTGAGATCATGAACCGATTGATGTTAGACCACCACAATTGAAAACCTGGAAGCACCGGACGGCCGTTTCGTACTATTGCGGGACTCCTCGGCAGTGCGCATCCATGATCCCGCTCGCAGGATTCCTAGAATTAGAGTTTTATACTTCTTTAAACGTTCCTTTAGCAACAAACATTAGAATAATGTGACTGAAAATCTTTTGAAGCTTGACCAATGTAGATGAAGTTCTTTTCTATTGAATTGTGAATAATCTGTCTAACACAACAACGAAAGTCTACAAATAAATGCTACTGACGAAATTAATTATCTTAGTATTAATTCTGATTACTAAAAGTATTGGTACTACGAAACAACACAGACTTGTCAGCACCCAAAGGAGCACATATTTACAAACTTTTATATGGTCGGATAATCTACAGACATAAAGATCTTGTAACAAGAAAGATACTTTTTTTATACCATAATGATATTTTCGATATTCAGTCCGTTCAGGATGAATTATAACCAATATGAAATGAAATGGGCGAATATCTATCGTATCCGCTTTAATTAATCGTCTAAAAATGAATTTTCTGTTTGATTTCGAAGATTTAATCAGTCTACAACGAATATTATTAAGCAGTCTAGAGTTTGTAATAGCTAATAGAAAAGAACATCAACTGATACATCACTGAAGCAGTATATAACATACTTAGTGACGGTCATTGTGATCAGAATATTTTCGGTAATTCAAATGAGTCTTTTCCAGTTTTTAGTAGGCTTACATGATCTTACCATTAGTCATCATTAATTATGATCACTACAGAAGATTATGTTTATTTGGAAGTTTTCCCCATCCTATTGAATGATATGATCTAACTACTCCAATGGAATTTTAACACTGGAAACCAAATCCACATTATATATTGAATGATTTCATTCTGTTTTGTTTAAAATACCCTAAACAAGT
This sequence comes from Schistosoma haematobium, assembly GCF_000699445.3. Lineage (NCBI taxonomy): Eukaryota > Metazoa > Platyhelminthes > Trematoda > Strigeidida > Schistosomatidae > Schistosoma > Schistosoma haematobium. The sequence continues at coordinate 34,908,838 of NC_067198.1, read as the reverse complement.
TTAGTTAGACAAATACACTCGAATTTAAACCACCATTTTTGACTACTAGATACTTGATGGTAGAATCTTTTCACGTGATAAATTCAGCAAATACTCAAATTCTAACGTCATTTGAATTTTACATCTTTTTACACTAAGTTGGAGATAATAATATTCCCTGAAGAAGAACATATTCTGTAGAACATTAAATTTATTTAAAATACTAATTTCAAATGCATTGCATAAAAAATAATGTCAACAATCCATAGAATTGAGCTCATTATTAGTTTACACAAATAAATAGATTGTGTAATTCACAAATTACAAATAAAGATATAAATAAGTAAACAAGGCACAATTTTTGTAAAATAAAAAAAGCATATAAATATATTCTTTGCAGAAAAAAACAACCAATGCAGCTTGAATAAATAGTGTCTACTACCTGTACTATCTCCAAAAGGCAATAAAATTTCCTTGGTATTGGAAATGATTGGGAATAAATAAATACAAACAAGTCAAAGCATATTAAAAGCAACAAAGAGTTAGGATTTGAAAAGATAAAAAGTTTCTTTACTGATGACTATAAACATCATTTTAACTGCTTTAGTGCCGTTAGTAGACTTTCCGGTTTAGGTGATGAGGCAACCGCTGAAACAGTCAAACCTAATTCTTTTAATTGTGTTGCTGTTGCGCGTCCCATAGCAACCAACTGATTGACAGAGAAAGTCAGGGCAAAATAAGTAATTATTAATAAAACCCGATGAAATTTAAAACTTTTACATAGAATCATACAATTTATTGGAGGTCATATACAATTTCTAGGACAACCTAGATCAATATGCACTAATATCAGATAATGACCAAGTCCTAACTGATGTAATTTTGTATAATGTTATAGTATACTCTTTTAGTGTGACGTTTAATAGGACTACTTGACCATTTAAGTCTAAGCGAGCACAGGAAAGTTTATGGACGAGGCCTATGGAACGAAGTTTAGGGCTATAATTACTATACTTTTAACGATCGTCACATTTGATTCTTTCACAACTACGTTTTTTATCAGCTGGACATTAAGCCTGAGCTGTATACATCAAGTGTAGTTCGGTTGACCACATATACCTATATCTTATGATAAGTTATGTCTACTTAAAACTATTTAAAGTATTATTCGCATACCTAAATTAGTGAACCAAAGCTGAAATGGTAGTGAAAGCAAAAAGAAGCTGGACTGCAGTCGCCTTCTTATCATTATTATGATATAAGACCGGAGAGTAAAAGGCGATCACAAATCCTGGCTCGCTTAGTAATCTTGAGATCACTGATTTGAACAAGATTTCCACTAACTTACGTGATCGTATCGTTATAATAGCTGAGTTTGATGACACTCTACATCACTTGAATACCGAGCAGAAACTACATCTAACGACAAAATGAAACACAGGAGTTTTCTAGTTTGCGTGTTTTCTGACAGTTCATCATTGTATTATTTTCATGAGCTCGAAAAATATTCCTCCTTATAAAACAGCACCAAACATTCGCGCAACAGCCAATCAACAATCATCTATCGCGAAATATGGAAGTTCCATAACACAGTTGTGCATTTCTTAATAATTTGATTGATTCATTACTTAAACTGTTATGAATTTTGAATACTTCCCTTAAGTCTTCAAGATTCACTGCTATCAGAATAGATTTCTATGAGAACAAAAGTAATTTTGCTTGCTCCAGTTTATCTTTTTTCGTAACTAGCCACTTTAACCTCTAAACACACTGCAAAATCTTCAAGATGTTATTGTGTTACAGGCTAACTAATCTTCAGACGTTTTGTTCGATATGATATGAAAGAAAACCTGAAACCTCATCGGTAACCCTATTTAGCTCATTTTCCATGATCAATAAAATAAAATAAAAATCTGTCTCAAATTTAGCATATTAGTACTAAGTAAACCAAAATAAATAGTTTATGTATCTCATAAGATGAGAGAATAGATCTACGAATCTACGAAAATTATTTTCAGCTTCATCACAATGTAGTAATGAACATGTTAGAAAGTGATGACGCTAAACACAAACTAAATATGTATAACGACCAGATAAGATAAACTTCAAGTTTTGATTTAGTAAAAGAGAAAAAACTGCTAGTATGTCTCCATAAAGTTGGTGTGTTATGGTGTATGGTATTTGATGTCAGTTTACAATGAGAACTAGCTTCCATATACTATTTGTTTGTCATGATGTAGTTATTCCCAATAATCCTCATGGATAAACCAGGGCTAAAATTTAACTGGTTAAATGAAAATGTAAGTTCAGAAACTTTATATAGAAACGGTACGGACACCTTCTCAAGTGAAATAAGTTGAGGATATAGAAAAAACATACACTTACTTTAATATTCGGTCGATGTGGTTTAATTTCGGTTAATAATATTTTTTCAGTCAATGAAACACCAGAGGGACTGAAAAATACTAAACATTCAGGAATAGGATTTCCTTCCTAGAAAAAGATACAAACACTAACAAATTATTTTTATAATTATAGGCTTCAATATCATACAACAGAACAATCAATTACAAACAATTAGTACCAAATATTTGCAAATCCATCTATATGCCTTACTGATAATTTTTTTTCGATTATTAATGTTGCTAATTGGTACTGATGACCTTCAACTAAGATTATTTAGTAGTACAAATCTTCAAAGAGTATGTTCAAAATTACTTTCCAATTTAAACATACCACATAGCTTAAACATTCTTGTTTCTGAAAGATACCTGAGCTAACATTCTGCAAGTAAGTTGTACCTGATTGTCCTATTCTCATTTCAAACCACGAACTTTGGAAATATTAGATTTTGTACGAAAATTTTGCAACTTAGTTCTTCTGTTACCTTATCCATGGTCAAGCTTTATGTACTTCTATGGTACGCTTTTCAATGACAAACGTTGCCGAAAAACCTTTCGGTCAACAGGTAGTTAGTACTTACCATTAGGATTCAGTCCAAAAGTCAATGACTTCACTAACTGATTCCAGCCAGTCTGTTTTCGTTTATAATTTGCTGAGAAGAGCCTGTAACTAAACTCAGCTGTTGTATAAACTACTGACTTACGATTGGTGTACTAAGGTACACAAGGCGCATTTGCAGTGAACAGAACGTGGCTTTGGTTGCACTTTCCGAAAGGAATTATTTGGTTAGCTGTAGAATGAACAATGTGAATAATCCAAAGATGTTATGCTGTGAAGCAAGCAAAAATACACAATTAAATCCAGAAAATACTGCTAAACCTAGCCAGAAAACCAGATGTTACTTTGAGGGGAATTAATTTTTTTTTAAAGTTATTGTTGCAATGCCTGAAAACAGAGAACTTACACATAAATTCAATCGCAGTTTTTCATGAAGTTGAGTATTTTCTACAGAAGAATAGGCCACAACGGTATTTACTTTTTTTCCTGTATTTCAAGAATATTAAGTTATTATACAGAAACCTTCATTTTCCAAAACTTTCGGTAGTGTGTCGCGGTGTACTTGCCCAGATGGGAAAAAAATAGGTTTATCCAATTCTGTAAAATGATTTGTGTGTAATGAGTGGAAGAAACTAGGTTATCTACAGATTACTTGAGGTAAAGTGCTTCAAAATAAAACTAGCGAGCTTCTCCGCATCACCAGAATCAGCTCCCTTAGGCGAAAATCCAGCTTTTTTAGCTATAAAACGATTTTATTAATATATATAACTATGGGATTCATTACCTTGTAACTCAGTGCTAGGACCAACAACGAAACAAAGGTCATTTTCATTACCTATCATTTACCAAAAGGTGTCATAAAAAAGTACACTGACCTGTTAGTCCAGCTTTAACACATGCGATAACGGAACGTGGGCTACTAAAAATAATGCAACTGTGATTGTTCCTCCAATTTTTGTATTCCGCTAGATTTGATATGTTATACTCGAAATCAAGAGTTTCCAGTAAGTCTACGCTGAAACCTGAGTTTTTTAATATCTAATTTTTCAAAATGGTGGACAAAGTAATCACAAAATTAACCTACCTGTACATAAGGGTCATCACCGATGCTAGTAGCATTATCACCAGCCGATTTAAGGAGAACTACGTACATTGATAGATAGAATACAAATTTTCTAGTAAAACAGAACAGAGGACAAAAACCAGGCTAAGGTACTGAGTAGCTATTTAGACACTCTGAAAGAGTAATAGAAACTATCACACAGACCTTTCTTTTCACCATTATACCAGAAAGTGAATTTTCTCACCATATATCTAACACATGATTAACAAGGTTGTAAAGTCGGACAAAGTCATGCTACTCGATTGTTGGAAGTACCTCATGTTCTATTTCCGAAAGGATTACTACTTTTTCATGATAAATATTTGGCCCGAAGAGTGCTTGCGTTAATTGTACAGCAATAAATAGGTTTCTTTTAGTGGTTTACCGCCGAGTTAGAAAAGATATAGAGATAATAACCACAAACAAGTAAAAGCTATGAATAATCTCCAAACTTAATGAACATTTCTCCAGGATTGAAGATTTAGGATCATTCATCTAATTAGGCATTACTAGACCACACAAACAGTACGTCAATGAATAGCAAACAATGCGCGTCAACTTACAATTAGCTGACTTAAGGTTGTACTGACTCATCGATCGCTTTTGAGTAAAGGACTACTTTCTACACATAATTTAGAAGGAAATTAAAAACTAAAGTGCTATATATAGTACACCTTAGTTTTGTCTATAGGCAAAATCCACACTCCATAACTTTCTAACTCTTAGTTATCGACTTAGTTAGGGTACTCAACATGTTTTTACCCCCTTGATTTGAGGAAATCCGGGGTTTTTGTGCCACTTTCTCAAAATAGGGAGATTGAGATAAGCAGCGTGTAGTTGAGTTTTTATGTAAGAACCCTCCGATTACTATTAAGACGCTAAAATAAGGTTTGCAGGTTTCTGAAAATCAGCAATAATAAATCTACATAGCACTTATGTAAGAACTAGCAGTCCAAACTACGGAAACCCACTAACAGCCGAAAACAATAAAATAGCCGGCACTCCAGTCCTATGCAGGAAATATTAGCAACTGATGTACTAAAACAAATGCAAAATAATCTGACGTTTTATTCACTGTCTTTGCACTGAGTAGTTACTTCTCTGAACCTCTGTCGGTTTCTGCTAACATTATCAGTTTATATTTATTACAGTATTGAAAATAAGTAGCTTCCTAGACAGTTTCAGTTTGGTCAAGACAATATATTTGTTGGCTCGTGTAAGTCCTCTGAGGTTGGTTAGTCAGTTAATTTACCTGTTTCTTGAACGGGTCAACAAATGGATCTTTAACTACGTGTTACAACAAAGAGTAACATTCGTTGATGATTCGATGGGACAGACGTTTGTCTGCCGGCAAATGATTTTTCAGGTTTCTATAATTCTTGAGTGTCCTCACAAACTCTTTAATTTGGAAAGCAAGAAAAATATTGTGTGCAGAATTATCATTAAGATATACAATATTTATGCTTTTTTAGATTTAATAGCCGTTTCTAGCCCATGTAAAAGGCTTATCCTCTAAACACTTTAGTTCGAAATCTTATATTTGCATTATACTTTGGGTCCAAATATATTTTTCCTTAAAATGTTCACTTAAGGCATCTGGAAGCCGCTAACATCCGGTTTTTTACATCTAAATTTTTTTTCAAAGGCTTGAAACGAAAAAAATTATTATCTCACTTTTGTGCTATCCGCGATCAGCTGACTATTTGTAGTACAGCACAGTGCGGTATTGTACATTCGACAGTTAAATATGAACCTTAATAAAGAGACCAGACCGAATAATCTAACTACTGAATATTTCAGTTTAGATCAATACATATGCTCATTATTACAAAGTCCGCAGATAAAGTGCTTTCTGAAGGTGACAATTACTGTTGTCTACGGAGAATAGATTATCATGAGAAAATTTGAAAAAAACAGCAGAGAACCAGAACCTGTATTTGAAACCGACCCTGTTTTCACTTAACATCTAAAAACACTTTGTAGAAATACAGAGAAATCATACCACAAAGGCGGAGAAAGTTGTGATTACCAAGGTTTATGTTGATGATGTCACAGGTATTCAGTGTTTGACAACGCTTCTACCAGTAACACCTTCTAATATATTTCGTTCCCACCAAGAGAAATCAAAAGACAGAGTCGAGGAGATCGGAAGAGTGTATTTGACGATTACCAATATATCGGAATTTCATTGGTCTAATCTGGCTAGCGATTGCGGTTGATGTGGAGCACGGCGTTACCACACGTGATCTGGTACGGATGCCTGACCGAGCGCCTTCAGCTAGATGAGTCCACTAAAACATATGGTCAGTATCCAATGTCGAAAACTTACAGGGCTATTTATTTTGGGGATTCATTTACCGCTACAGTGTATTCGAGGTTCAACACTGTTGTCTGTCCTCTTACCTATTCTTGTTTCCGTTACCTTACCGTTAAATACGGGTTGATCTAATAGCGGTCTATTTTGTACTGAATGATGACCTTTAATAATATGTTTGAATACGTTTTATCTTTTCATTCCGTCTGGGTCTGACCATTTGAGTATATATTCGATGAAATCTCGAAAACCGAGATCAAATCGTCTACATCTGAAGTTTCATTTATTGCACCGAGTAATGAATTATCGGAATTCTCTACCAGAACACTCAATATCAGCACTTTTTGTTGGTATATTCAAAATGAGTTTTGACCTCTACCGTGTTACAAACTTCAAGGATTACTATAGATCGATGGACCTCCTATCCTTATTACTGAAGACTGAAGGTCATTTATATGATCATATTTTGCAGCCCGAATATTTATCAAACAGTTTTACATAGTGACTGACAAGATTTCATAGGGCTCTAACCGTCATTTACATCAGTGAGCTTAGTTTAATGAACATAAAATCTTATCCATCAGTAGTTTAGGATTCATGAAACTTGATGTCAGTCCTAACAGAAAGATTTGCCTGGGATCGGTGACAAGTAAATAAACAGGCGCATCTGTAGATCAATTTTTCTTAACAAAGCTGGGTTATCACGCCTAAATTGCGATCTGTTTTACCGTGGGCTCATGTGGTGTTTGAATGAACCAATGATACCTTTGTACTTGTTGAATGCTCGATTTCGAATTCCAAATACAATACATTTGTTTATGCTTGTGTCTCACTTCTTAGTTCAATTGCGTTAATTCTGGGACTCCTAGTTCATAATACAATTCAAACAATTGAAACATTATAGCTCAGTTCACCATATATGACCGCTGTGCTACGCCGGCTCATGTGAAGCCAGTGTATAGATCTTGCGATTCATACTTTATCCAGGAGAATTCAAGGACACTTCATGGCGTGGCTTGAAGGATACGAAAACGGATCAGTAAGAAGCTCGATAATCTCATAACCCCATGAACACAGGGCACTCAACCAAAGCGGTTTCTTCATCCAAAGTCATCTACAAAGTGGATGACTGACAAAAGCAGTTATATTGCATCTTAGTAACATTGCCAAAGCAATGACTATACATCTGGGAGAACTATACTTGTGCGTCGAAAACAAATTTTTACCACCACGCCTTCCACTATGGCCTTAATTTCCCATAATTTCCTCTTTTCGTTCTTCATACATTTCTTCTTTAACGCCATCTGCTTCTCCCTCTTCCTTCTATATAGACATTCGAATAATAATAATATATATATATCTGCATGTGCAAGTACACGCCGTTTTTACAGGCATCTATAAATTACAACATTTGTTGGCACACAGCGTGCTTCCCAACTTATTAAGTTTATAGTTGTTATAAAGTATACTCGTATAGCGCATGCTGTAAACCATGACTTTGAGGAGACGTGTACGTCAAGTATGTTTCAGATGTCAGAAGTTACTGACCAGCAAGCATTGATGGTGAGGGCGATAACTTCAATCCACCCGTGTATGTGGGAGCAGAACATTTTGGATAAATCAGGCTCTTCATGATTGAGAATAAGTCAATCAATCTGTGATATAGATTGTATTCCTACGCTCACCACCCAGACTCACGTTTCCAATATTATGCTGGATTAGCTATTCTACTAAGACAACCTATAACTTGCTAACTCGGACATTTACACTAGGATTGTGTGGCTGGCATCGGATAAACAAAAAAAAGAAAAAAAGTTAGACAACAAAATATATAGTCATTAGTATTCTTAACACTTCATCCTCTATATACACACCCTTCTAAGAAACCGCTTTCCTTGTACCAGCCTTGACTTCCTTTCCTTCATGTGAGCTTACTACAACTCGTTAAACGACACAACTCATTGCTCTTTATTACTACATTCTCTAATATGGAGCCTCTGACTTCATTTCACTCTAACAAGATATAATATGAATTTATACTAATTTGTTATACCTCTGTCAGTTCTACTACACAATGTTAGGCAACGTTTGGCGTTCATATCCAAGTGCCTTGCTGCTCTTCTGTTTCTCTTTTTTCTTCTTCTTCTTCAGAAAATTGATCTGAGGGCACAGCTATGAAACTTCTGACGTCTCGGACAAACTTGACGTACGCGTCTCCTCAAGATCACAGTTTACAGTAAGCGCTCTACGGGTATACTTTATAACAACTATAAACTTAATAAGTTGCGAAGCATTTTGTGAACCAACAAATGTTGCAATTGATAGATCATGCCTGTAAAAATGGCGTGTACCTGCGCATGCGCAGGTACCTATGCCTTCTCTTCCAAAGGGGTTCTATTCCTAAGATTTGGCATCGGGAACTGTAGTCAATGACTGAGTCAGTCTTAAGTACTTTACGGGTGAAGTCTCGTTGTATCTCTACCACCTTTAGTAATCAGATAGGCGTAGGTTGGAAAATAAGAACGAGCAGTATTCAACGATAGGTCTTACACAAACTTTGTAAAGAAGGATTTTAGATTCATTTTGATAGAAATTACGGAGAATGAAGCCAAGCAACTTCCGCATTTTGGATGCTTTGGCTGAGATGTGCTCAGAAAAATTAAGACTGTGTGAGTAACGTACCCCTAGGTCAGTTACTGATGCCAGTCTGGGCAGTGTGTGATTGCTAAGTGTTAGTTTTATTTTAAGAGACATGTCTCCTATACATAACCAGCCGCATTTCTCTGTGTTGAGCTCTAACCTCCAGCGTTTGCACCAGTCGTCTACCATGTTGAGTTCATGTTGGATTGTTTGCATAGTACTACTTAAATCGCAAATGTCAGTTTTATAGATGACTTTTAAGTCATCGGCATAGAGGTAGGTCTTACCTGTGCTAAAACACTTGCATATATTGTTGATGTATATTATAGAGAGCAATGGACCCAAAACACTATCCTGCACAACACTACTGGTTATTGGTCGAGGTGTAGGTGTTGTAGAGTTAATCTTGGTTATTTGGTATCTGTTCGTAAGAAAAGGCTTGATCCATTGCAAAACGGGATTTATAATTCCAACTGACTTAAGTCTGTTGATTAGAAGATTATGAGGTACTTTATCAAAGGCTTTCTTAATATCGAAGTATAGTATAATAACTAGTTTCTTCTGGTCACGTATACGAGTAACCTCGTTAAAGAAGTCCATCAGACATGTACTGCACGACCTTGTTCTAATGAAGCCGTGTTGTGACGAGTCTATTAGATCTTCCCTGAGTATGTGATCAGATATTTGATTTTGTATCACTTTTCCCATTATGCGTGATATGACTGGAGTGATATTTATAGGTCTGTAGTTTTCGACCAGGTTTCTCGGTCCGGATTTGTGTATGGGAAGAACATAGGTTACCTTCCAGGTTTCCGGATATGTACGTGTCTTTAAAGATAATGTGTATATATTGGGTAGTAGCGTTTGTATGTCCGGTTCTGACATTTTATAAAGGATTGAATGGATGTAATCGGCACCAGAACTCGCATTTGGCATGATGTTTTTAATGGCGGTATGTATACTCCTAATATCGAAGTTTATGGTACTAAGATAGCTTTTGCCGATGCACTTAATGTCGATATCCGGAGAATGAGATGTATTCCCATTGTGGGAAAACCATTCACCTAATAGTTCACATGTGACGGTTTGGTCATTATACGTCCCTCCATCGTGCAGTAAGGAGTGAATGTTGTGATCTGTGTTCTTCCCTATGCGTTTCGTGAGGAGACGACATAGGGCTTGGGCTTTAGATGCAGCAGCGAGCGCAGTACGTTCCTCTACCTGTTTATGCTTATTGTGTTGACTTTGTACTCTTTCAAGCACAGAGTATATCTGGTGCAGGGCACTGAAGTCTTTTTATATATAGTGTGTCCTTTTCAGTTTTCGCAGTTTAGACCTAGTCATTTGGTTTATATAGGGAGTATTTGTTTTAAAACCAACTTTAGAGGTTATAGTAGTGTCTAGTGCAGATTTGGTAGTGGTATTGAATATTTCTAACGTTTCTAAGAGGTTATCACTGGTAAAGAAACTGCTCCATTCAGAGTGCTTTATTAGAAATCGAAAGTTTTCCCAGTCAGCGTTTGCATAGTCTCTATATTGGAAACGCGTATTTAATGTCTTTGATTTGTTGCACATGGCAAGAATCGGCCATGGTGTACTTCGTTATTATTACTGCTCTAATTATGGGCCTAATCCTAAAATTGTAGATTTGCTACGATGCGACTATCTAATCTGTAAGATCCCATGCGTATGTCACAACATTGTCTACACTGATTTGTCATATCGTGATCATTACCAATATATGGTTAAGAACAAATTAAGGCTGGAGATAGAGCAATATATTTGTTATGGATAAAAGGGGTAAATTACACAAGAATGGCCACACCTGCAGCGCCGAGTCATGCCATACAATGAATTGAATTCAACCCTTCCCACCTTCTCCATAGTTGGGTATTTCCCTGCGTTAAATGTCAAATATCCATTTTCCCAGTTGTTTCGTGTTCAGCTTTGAGGATTGTGTGGTTAGAGCCCAATGCCACTACACTACTCCCACCAGAATCAAAGTGACGTTGGTTCGACACCATACCGAGTAGGACTGTTGCGTCCTGGGGATTATCAAGAAAAGTAATAGTACTCCGCGTATTGATAGGCTGATAGATAAATCGAAAATAAAGCGGCAGCAAGTGATCGAGAAATACATGTAATAATTTCAATATGTATGCTTTTGTTCTTAACATGCGAAAAATGGAAATCCACGCGAAACTTATTTAATAGTTAAACAGAGAATGATTTTATGCAGAGATATTTTATTAAATCACAGTAGGATGCGTAGTAATCGCCGTTGGTTGATAATTAAACTGATAGATAGTACAAGTATTTTGTGCTCGTAAGCTGTCCAAATTAGTTTATTTTTAGTGGTATCTGCATTAGTAGGTTAACTGAAAGAACAAAAGCATAACCATGGAGAAAAATAATTCCAACTAGTGCTCCAATTAGTCTGTTAAGTTTGATACGGTTTATTTGGTCACAAGGAGATTTTCTTGATCTTATTACTACTTACCCGTGATATAACTTAATAATACTACTAACACACATGCATCGTTTTCAAAAATTACTTTACGTGAAAATAGCGATAATTGTGTGCATTTTGGAGAGATAGCTAAGAGCGATTCGTTAAACATGAGTGTATTCGTGAGAGACACAGCGTTATTTATATTCACATCTACTGGCTGATGGTGCATACAAGTTAGTTGCAAGTATCGGGTCTCTCACAAGTTAAAAAACGACAAACAGTGAGTGATGCTCATGTGATTACCAAGGTGAACATAAGTTGTAACCAAGGCGAGTATACTCTCAAATAATATCTATGACAATGGCCTGAACGTTAGTCATTTTTGAGATGAATTCGACTGTGTTTTCAGTTTGCAGGAGATTTGCCCGACTGCTTATAATGATGATTTGCATGCGTGGTTGCGTCGCTAAACCACCAATCAGACTGACGAGGTTTTAGAATATTTATCTAATGAGCAACTGATAGAGAGACATACTGAAAGATGAAGATAACGAGAAAACAACACTATTTAATGGTAATTACAAGTATGCATGAATTCGCTGCCAAGCTTCAGATGATACTAGCCACGGAGTCCACTTCGAAGGCTGATTTCTCAACTCATGACATTTTCCAAAATTGTTTGCTGTACGACATATATCTGCATTTATCTCCGTCCACCAACATGTGAGCCTTGCCAAGGACTCCATTTTCTCAACCATCAAATGTCCACTATGAAGATCTTGAAGGACAGATTTACACAATGAAGCAGGAATAACAAAACGGTCATTTAAACACAAAATACCATCAAGAGTAGTAGATAACTCATCCCGCTTTGAAAAGTAGACAGAAAATCTACGTTTCAAACTGGCATTCCAACCTTTCCATATAGCATTAAGTATGCATCCAAAGTATCTACGAGTTTCTAATAAGATCTGAACGTCTCACTGGTGAAGGTTGCACTAAAAAACAATCTGAATTAATAACATGTCTATTTTGTAATGATTGTCGAAAATCGTAGTCAACATGCTGACTTTGGCATTCTTGTGCTGAACCGTATAGTTATAGGCACCCAACGCAATACCCTATCGTTGAACCAGAGCAGTCGAGAAACATGATAAGGATTTTTGAGGATGATAGATAAACTTTGAAGCTTCATAATCAGCAACAATGGTGAATCTCTTTCAAAATAAATATTTGTAAATCCTTCTAGCAGTCTGTGAATAACCTTGTTCACTAACAATACGTCTGCGTAAAACACAGAAAAGTGGTTTAACTTCGTGCTCCTAAACTGCGCTAATGCCCACAGGTGAAGCATCAGTAATAAGTACATAACGTACACTGGATGAGTAAGTTCGAAGAACAGAATCACTCTGAAGAAACTTTAGCAAACTTCGTGAGCATGACTATTGTTTCTCACCCCGTTTAAATTAGTTGAATGTAGAAATATTGAATAAACAATCGGCACATTAAGAAAAATTATGGATAAAACGGGAATAGTATTGAAGGGCATCAACTAGTGAAAGTAGTACTGTAAGATTTTTTGCAGACGGCGAATTTGTCAGTGGAGCTAGTTGTAGAATCCAAACTAAGGTTTAGACTGAAGAATAACTGTCTAGGTAGTTTAGATATGCGCTATTGCCCCGTTGAAGCCAAAACAAGGTAATTGCGTGAATGACGGTTCTAAACAAATATCACCACTCACTTATTCAACTGAAAATCGCTCAATTAATCAGATCAGTCGCAACAATTAACAATTATTCTATCCTTTCTGGATAGACCACTGTGGAGAAATGCCCGACCCAGGGCCAGGAAATTACCACCAAGTAAGTTGCAGTCAGCTAAGAGAGAATTCGAACACATGATGCATTTTAGGACCATTAGACAATCTAACAGTCCTTGGGCCTCGCCATCGCACATGGTACCAACGAAAGACCAAGACAGGCGTTCTTGTGGTGATTATCGCCGTTTGAATAACCGAACCATCCCTGACAGGTACCCTATTCCACACATGGTAAATGTATTTTCTCAAAACTGGACCTTGTGCGTGCATACCATCAAATTCCGATGGCACCAGAATACATCGAAAAAGCAGCCATCATTACACCCTTTTGTCTGTTTGAGTTCCTAGGAATGCCATTCGGATTAAAAAATGCCTCCCAGACCTTCCAACGATTTATAGACGATGTTATAAGAGGCTTAGATTTCAAATTCGCCTATATCGAACGTTTTGAAAAACATGACGTTGTTATCAACGCTTCTAAATGTATATTCGGTGTCCCAGCCTTGGAGTTCTTAGGACATTAAATCGACTCTCAAGGTATTAAACCACTTCAAAAAAGTCGCAGCTATTATCAGTTACGCCGATTCAAATTCTGTAAAATCATTACGTCGTTTCTTCGGAACGTGCAATTTCTACCGACGATTTCTACCATTTCTTTAATGCATCTATTATTTGTGACGTTTCAACGGGCAGCAATCACCCCTTCGTCCCTCAAGCCTGCCGACGTCAAGTATTTCCACAACTGCACGAGCTTTCACATCCAGTAATCAGAGCCACCACTAAATTGATTACTGAACGTTTCGTGTGGCCAAAGATTAACTCAGACATAAAATGGTGAACCCGAAGCTGTATACAATGTCAACGCAGCAAAATTCAGAAACACACAATCAGTCCCGTTGAGGAGTTCCCTCTGCCAAAGAAATGCTTCCAACACATCCATCTAGACATAGTCGGTCCACTGCCACCATCAAATTCATTCACGCATATCCTCACCGCAGTGGACCGGTTCACAAGATGGGCTATAGCATGTCCTATTACCGACACCTCTGCAAAGACAGTAGCCGCCGCATTCCTCGACCGCTGGATATCAAACTAAGGAGTACCATCCATCGTCACTACAGACCGTGGTCCCCAGTTTCAGTCTATCCTATTTCAGGAATTCAAAAAACTTCTGGGTACGAACCACAGCCTATCATCCAGCAGCTAGTGGTTTGGTCGAAAGGTTTAACCGCCAACTAAAAAGCGCGCTGATGGCACAGTATGATACATCAAAGTGGAGTGACGCATTACCACTCGTAGTCTTAGGGATCCGTCAAACCGTAAAGGAAGATATGGGTTGCACAGCCGCTGAACTAATTTACGGCACAACTCTTACGTTACCAGGCCAATCAGTAGACTCAGACACATCAGTACCAACTGATCCAAGTCGTTTTGCTAGTCAACTGCTACAAACAATGCAAAGAATCAAAGCGATACCGCCGCGAGAACATAATAATCGTATACAACTCGACAAAAACCTAGAAACATGCAAATTTGTCTTCGTTCGAGTTGACGCTGTTAAAGAGCCACTAAAACAACCTGACGACGGACCATATCAAGTAATCAAAAGAACAAGTAAACACTTTATAATCAACAAGTGCGGAAAGAAGGAGACTATCGCTATTGATAGAATAAAGCCAGCCTTCTACGAAGTGCAACAAGACAAAGAAGATAGCACTGCAATTAATCAACCCCTCCCACTAACCACTACTAGAGAAGAGGAGGATGAAAAACCGAGTACCAAACCTACTTGCTTAACAAGTTCAAGTAGGACTGTAAAGAAACCCAAACGTTATGTACATTTTGCCGAATAAAAAAAATCAAAACAAACAATTATCGATGTATTACACTGTTAAAATCATCCAATGTCCCAATAAAATCTACTTTTTTTTAAAAACGTGTATATGATTAATCACATTTTTCCAAAATTACTCGTTTTGTCACATTAAAAAAAAACTTTTGTCACAATAATAAACGAGTGAATTCTAGTTAATTATTAATTGCACCAAAAATAATAATAAACAATTCACTTTTCATATGGATTTATTAAAAGTTTTGCACATTATTGTTATAAGTAGCAAACCAAAGCTTCGAATGATCGTATTTTCATTCTCTTTTGCGGTTGTTGTGCTACTCTACATCAATGCTATTTTACACAACAACACATTATATATTACTAATGTGCATGTCATACCTATCTCCACCTTTTCTTTTTGGTTATTACTGTAAATATTTTTTTTCATACATGTATATACCATCCAGCTCAGAGAACAAAACTCCACCAAAATCATTCACCTGAGCTACAAATCTTCTCCACCATGTATATACCGTATTCTTACAATTTTTTCTGGTTGTTGTTATTATAACCAGTGTTACCTCCGGACACTCTGGGGGGAGCTATGTGGACATAGGCCTGACAAGATTATTTTGTAAATAGTTTTTGATGTTATTTGTATTTATCCTGTCAGCTTTTCACTGCATGTACATTTTTCATCAAATGATTGTACGTGTTGTTTAAGTGAATGACCTTGGACACATTTTCTTCCGTCATGTGACATTCATAGCATAACACACTCTGTTAACTGCTAACAAATACACTGCTATACACACACCTCTCGTTCTCCATTCGCTCGCGATTGTGTTAACTGGACTCTACATCAAATACTGTCTACATTTATAGACTATAATCGGGATGTATCATATTCTACATTTGGTTATACCACTGGGAGGACATCAACCTTACTGGAATCTTCAATCATCTATAATTGTGGATTTTGGTACCATACTCAATCAGAATACGCACAAACCTGCTGAATTAAGTAACGTCTCTAATTTTTGTTGTGTTTATAACATATTAAGTGATATATTAACATTACTATTTATACTTAATAACTCTGTTATCATTTTTGAGTTCATATATTGTTTGGTCTACCACACCACGTACAGATTATTTCGAAAGATAATATTTGGTTGCTTTATAACACAATGTTTCCAATTCTGGAAGAGTGATTCGATTCACAATCAAAAGTGCACGATTCCAGCCAATGCAAGCAAGACAATTAAAGGAGAAACAAAATCAACATGGCTGCCGCCAAGACTAAGTATCAACTAAAACTACATAAATGCAGTTCAGAAAGAAACATGGAAACTCAGTAAAGGCGTAAGAATAAAAACTATGATAAAATACAAATGTTACCATCTCAAATGTAATCAAAAATACTAACAAAATGTACAAATGAAGGAATCAATAGGAACAAAGTACAAGTGTATACATGGAGGGATTTTCACACAAAAAAACCTTCAAAATGGATCTTACACTAGTCGTTTTATATCTGGTTTAAAACCATTATCACCAACTAGACATCCAAGATACTCGAAACTGGATACAAAAAGTGAACACTTATTTGGATTCACCGTAGTATTCTTCTTAATTAAACGACGCAATAAAGCAATAATTCTCTGGTCATGAACTACCTTATCAGAACCATGAAGAATGAGATCATTTTGAAAGACATCAACATCTTCAAGATCACTATCTTGTTCATAACTTTCTGAAATATGGCTGGAGAACGACTTAGACCAAATGGAAGGAAGTTGAGTTTGAACAGACCAAAAGGAGTGTTAATTGCCCTCAAAATAGATGAAGATTGATCCAAAGTGATTTGCAGATAAGCAGCTTTTAGGTCAACACTCGAGAACACTTTAGAACCATGAAGTCGATTTAGAATAATTTCAGCCTCTACCGTCGTGCACGTTTGCTTCAACAAACGGGAGTTCAGTATTAATCTATAATCACTACATACTCTAGGGGTCTTGTTATCCAACTTCAATGAAGTAAAAAGAGGAGTACCCCATGATGAAGACTTAATAGGCTCAATTATATTTCTCTCACACAAATTGCTCAATGTTTTATGTACTACATCTCGAAGACCATAAGAAATTACTTATCTTTTGAAAAAGATTGGATTTCCCTGCACTAGAAATTTTATAGGCTGCATTTTCAAACATCAACTGCACTTAGCACACACAGCTATGATATCTTCAAGTAAAGCATCAGAATTTTCTTTGGGACTGGTTAAGACAACGCCACTTTAAGACTATTCGAATTTTTTAAACCTAGTATTGACAGTCCTGTTTCGTTAACCGAAAATTCACAATGTATATATCAAGAATCATCATCTTTAACTAGCAATTCACAACAGTGGTTTTGCATACTAACTGAATGCATCCTATCTTACCTTTGTGATTCCTTGCTGAATCACCTTTCGTATTTTCGTGAGAATAGGAATCACTATTATACGACTGCTTCATAGTTAATACATGCAGTTCGAGCATCTTGAAAGGAACAGTTTGGCATTCTTAGCAATTCCCTTTACAGACCTGGTATGTTAATTCCTGAAATTAATCGATCTCTCAGCGGCATGTACTGTGGCGTCGAGTCGCGGCTGACTATGACCACCACTACAGGAAGACTACGTGACAGTTAACCGATAAGATCCTCCGTAGGCCAAATACCAGAAGGCAGTTGATGGCTGCAGTCGAGATGTATTTGTTGGCGATCTCGTGGTATCGAAAGAATACCGAGATCGTGCCAGGTTACAAGTGCGGTTACTGGGCGTAACTGAATTCGTGCAAGGTCACAATCCACGGAAGAATGTGTCTTGGTACAGTTAAACAAACACGTACGGCAAAACAACCCCTGGTACAGTTGGTTATAATAATAATTGTTTCCATTACACTTGATAAAAGTAGGTCACTACAGGCACATGAAGTTGATCACCAAAATTGCATTCGGTAGCTTGTCTTTGCAATTCAAAGATGAATTCCCTAAACTTCTGGTTAGTCTGACGAATCATCTTACGGAATTTCGCTCTCTCACGACATTCGAAGCTGGTGCACTTTACCTGATTTAATAGTAATTCCTAAGAGTTGCATAAGGAAGTGAGATAGTCTTTTCTGAATATGTCAAAGTTTTTAATAAACCATAGGCTTATTTTGCGATGAATGTAAGGAAATGTGCCACAATTTTATCACCCTTCGCATCTTTCTTGGTCATGCTCCAGATGCCAAACCTCTCCAAATAATCTTCAAAAATTGAGTGGATGTCCAACTGGTCCATCACAGGCACCATTGCGACGCCAATGTGATAATTCAGAGTATTTGAATTATAGTACAAACTAGGAACACCAGAAATAACTCAATTCAACCAAGAACTATATGAACATGGACGAACGTACTGTATTTGGAATTCTAAACCAAGCACTCGTCAAGTACAAAGGAATCATTAGTTCATACAAACACCACATCTTACCTCACTGTTACCATGTTTAACAGAAACCTATTGTTGCAATTATTATCATCCTAAAAAATGAGTATATATATCTGCGACTGTGCAGCTGTAAAAATTAATTTGCCGAAAGGGGGACTCTTCGCCCAACTAATATTTATTTTGTCTCGATGGATATATTCCTTTTGCTTCATTTTTTCCGTCCATTCCACTTTCGTTTCACACCTTTGCGCGTGGTCATTGTGTAGGCCTTTTTCTCAGTCTACTTTCAAGTCGCCTGCACTACTCATGGTGTTTTAAGCCTGATAAGTTTACGAGCATCTGTCAGTTCAGTAGGTGTACGGAAATCAACTGATGCTTTCTAGCCTTTTGGTTTAAGTTACTAACAGTTATCACGACTGTTTTGGATGTCATACAAAACCACTTTGGAGTTGATATTACACTCATGGTTGACCAAGTGCTTCTCTAGTTGTTTTTGAAATGGTATCCCGAATTTTTTATCACCAGGCTAAAGTGTAAAGGGTAATCTTAATGTTGCACTTTTGTTGATGCAGAAGAACATGTACTAGCACCAGAGCATGATTGCAGTCTAAGCACATTCTCTAAAAATGGGAGACAGTCTTGTGATGAGTCTCTTTAACCGCAACGAAACAGAAGACTTTCGGCATTAGACTGAGGATTATTGATTCCACGATGCACACAACAACACTGTCCACACGCACCAAAATGACAGAAATCACTTCGCATGGTGCCTTCCCAAAGATGATTGATAGCAGTGTAGTCTCATGAATCTTTTTCTGAACCGATTGTGACAGTCAACATGTCTTCCTTACAGTTGATGCTCACTAGAAATAAACGTTAATTTCAGAACAGTCGAAGTCATTATAAACTGTTCCTTGAGCCTCTAAACTGTAAGTCTCAACCAATTTTCTTTCACCGTGGTTTGGACTTGTAATGGCATTGGACCCTAGCCACACGACATTTGAAGCCGAGAATATAATTAGGGAAGACATATTCAACAATTGACACGAAGAGAAGGCTAACTATGTAAAGCGGGAGCATTAACTCAATCCATCGGATGGCATGGCTCAGCGTTGCAGTCGTGGTCATTCCTGTGTAACTTATCTCTTTTATTCATAACAAACTCGGTTAGCTAAATATGGTAGAGCATGATGACGAAGTTAAATGAGAATGGCTAGTCGTGGAGACAGGAGTAATATTACGAAGGATTCTATCTTGAACAAGATGACCTTGGGTGGCCCTATAGGTATGATAGTGATTGAGAATCCACATCTGCCCCCCACATCAGTGAAGAGTACGTCTTCTTTATGGACCTGGAGAAACTATATTAGATGTTGGCATCAATACCTGGTAGCGTGATTACAAAGCCCAGAAGGCAGAAGCCTGGGGCCGGAGACGTACGATCTATTTGTGGGACGTCATCACGAACGGCAGTAACAGTCCGGAAAAATAACAAAATATCAGCTCATTGAAATCTGTATATCGGTCGCATTGTGATATATTTTTTCTCAGAATCTAAAAGATGAAACCACTGGTTAGTAGTGGAAGGAGTGATGGCTAAAGTATTGTACTTCAGAACCAAAGGGCATGTTTGATTTCACTTGAAAATTCAGAAGAGAGTTAATATATATGTACGAGCACTATGAGTGTTAATATTATAATATAATACATATGCATAAAGGTCGTCTAGAAAATAAACAAAGCCCCCCTCCCATCCCACACTAATCCTCTTATAGAAAATAATTGGCGTAGGGAAATAGACAAATTTATTTTGGTAAGAATAGTAAACCCAAGGTGAAATAATATTTATAAACTATGTGCTATAAATAGTAAAAGCATTTTGGAAGAACAAACAAATTACTGATAAATCAGTTTACAAAAAACAGAGAGCAGAAAGTGACTAGTAAAGAAATAATGGTGATAATAACACAACGAAACCTATAATATTTAATCTATACAGCATAGTAAATTTATATAGAAACTAACGTTTAATAAGTTGAATATTCTTACGAGATGTGTTCATTCGACCAAATGGTCCAGGTTCATGATGATATAAATGTACTTGTTGATTTAAACAATCACTTATTGCTTTTCTAAAATGCGATTTTTAAATGAAAAAAACAAACAATTAAATACATAATTGAGAACGGAACACTAAGTAAATTTTGTGATAGAAAAACTATCCAACTATCCCAAAATGAAATACATACGAAAAACTTGAAACCTGAAGGTCAGCAAATAAAAATCAAACGTATAACTTCCTAGTCACAACTATGATGAATGGAACAAGAATAGATTAATGGGTTGAGTGGACTTATATCCAGTGTAATGTAACATAAGGAATTTAAAGTGGTTTATAAATGAAACTAAAGGACGAAATCACAGTTGCATACGAATTTTAAAGTAACATAACTGGCCGGAATACACTGATACAGAGAAACAAGGAATTTTTTCGAAAGACATCTATACAAAACTGCATTGGAACTAAATTCACAGAAATTTTTCTGCGAATTTCAACTATATAATTAAACAGATTTCTTCTCCTTTAATTCAAAAGTCCCCCTTTCTCTCTATTAGTTTGAATATGTCACTATTGGTCTTTTTGTTTAAACAGCAATTTAGGATCTGTCATTATTCAAATGAACTGCTTTAAAACCATCGTTGTTGAGTTTATCATTGTGAATGCGAGTTTAACTAAAGCTAAACATTACTTATTGTTGAGCCATTTGTCATTCATATTTTTCCACATACAAATATTTACGAGAAGCCTTTTGACTTTAACCGATGTTGAGTCCGTTATCCTGGTGAATTTAACATGTATTCTATTTAATTGATGATAATTTCCGTCTTATATAGCAAAATTAATTACTTTAACATATTAAAATGAGGTAAAAAATGCTATTGAAATCAAACTTCCCTATTTAGATACGTGATACCTACAATTAAGACCGATACTTCCAGAAGTATTGAATAGAATTATCATCCTATTGGATCAAACATTACTGTATGGTCATTAGTTTAATCACAATAAAATATATTTTATAAGTTACCTGAAATCATTTGTCCAAAGAGAATTTTTCACATAAGCACCAACATGACCAGATTGTGGCAAATAACGAATTTCACCATTAGGATATACTTTTTTCAGTGAACAAACACTACCTCTTGGAACATATGCATCATATTCAGCTGCAACAGATAGAACAAGTCGAGAATCTATTACTGGAGAAAAATTTCCTAAATGAGTAAAATAGTCTAGAAGATCACGTAGAAACTGTCGAACTTCCGGATCTGGTGATAAATCTGTACGCGGAAAACTAACACTTGGTAAAGAAACACGTGGAAGTAATGAAATTTCTTTATGCCATCGATAACTATTCCACTGATAACGAAAAACTGTATTGAAATTAAATGTAGACAAAGAATTCGGAAGACCAGTGTATCTGAAATGTGAAAGTAGTAACTGAACATTTTAGCTAATTAAAATTCCACAATGTGGACAAGTAGTAAAAGTGCATGTAAAACATTATGGAGATACATTAGATGACGAGCGATTGGTTGTTTAATAAACTTCAGAACCTTTTACATAAAAATAAACTTAAATTTCCACAAATCTTAATAAAGGAAAGAGACCCGATAAACCAAGTATCATAACAAAGTAACTTTCAGAGAAGACAGAGAACGAAAAGCCATGGAGAAACTTGCGAATTCATTGAATACCAATGTTGATTTATAGTTTGCAAGTGAACATTATTAACAACGTCAAGAATATATCTCACAAAAGCTACCATTTATATTGGCATTGAGATTGCTTTGGTTTTCTTATTTTAATTTAATTTTTGATGTCCTAAGGTGAAATATGGGAACTTGAACTGATACGTACTTTTACTAAAGTCTATGTCGTTTATAAGTGATAAACTGACTTACCATCGATAAGTAATCATAATGTCAAATGATTTTATTAGGCAAGCAAGTAAGGATTCTAGGCCAACAAGTAACCAAAATATTGAATATATAAATGAAAATTATCCGAGAATTTTCTAGAAAAAAAGTACATGTATGTTGGCAAAAATAAGCTGGAAATATTATTCACCGGTAGGAAACCTATATTTTTAAAACCACAATTCAACAATGGTGTGGCTGGTGATGTCCTACATAATAGATTAACAAGAGTAGTTAATAGGACGTTCTATACAGACAACCCTGCATTGAAATCTCCTAGTAGATCAGTGATATCTACTCACCCTTATGATTACTACTACTACTACTACTACTACGCCTGTCTTCTTACTATCAATTTGTACTTTTTACCTATTATACAATCTATTTCACTGTGTTCATTGACTCATTAATTGCTTTGATTGGTTAGTATTTTCATATACTCACATAAATATTGATCTTAAATACAGTA
Source organism: Schistosoma haematobium (assembly GCF_000699445.3). NCBI lineage: Eukaryota > Metazoa > Platyhelminthes > Trematoda > Strigeidida > Schistosomatidae > Schistosoma > Schistosoma haematobium. The sequence continues at coordinate 34,885,813 of NC_067198.1, read as the reverse complement.
AAACCTGATGACGATCTAATCTAAAACAATACTGTTCGTATATATTGTGATGTGGACTACTGACGTCGATAGACATAAGTAGTATGTAGCGCAAATCGAAAGTGAAATGCATGGCGGCATAAAATTGAAGAGATTGAAGAGAAGAGAACGAGAACAGAAAGTGACTGTTGTAGAAACGAAGGAACAATCAATCCTGATGCAATTGGTTGACATTTTGCAAATGAAGTATTTACTGTATGGTTCTCAGATTTTACTAAAAGATTTTGTAATATTTTATTGAAATACATTTGGTTGTCTCCACTTGTGTTTTCGTTCACTACAATATGAGTTGTTCAAATCAAAATAAACTAAAATCTCACATCAACTTACATAAAGCTGGGAAGAAACTTCTGAGCAATAGTAAATTTGTGTGTATTAGAATGGGATGACGATAACTGGGAGGTTGAATTAGATATATTAATAAACTGAGACAATAGATCACGAACTTGAAAACTTGAGTATGATGATTTTAAAGGATTTCTTTTAATAGGATGTAAACGTGAATCCAATTGTTTTGAGAATGTAGCCAAAGGAGCAACATTTACAGGATTTGAGTGCTTTGAATGTAAAGAGTTTATTGAAATGGTTGAATATTGAAGATTGTCACCTGTAAAAGCATGAAAAGTAATACTTAGAAGACATAGGGAAAGTTTAAAACACATAACTTTGCATAACAACAATAAATACTAAAACTTTTATGTTTATTCCAGAGACTACTTATGAATTTAACTATAGATCAAAGGTGAACTACACAGCTTTAGATCTTAAAAGCGTCAATCCAATAGAGTTAAGTGAAACAAACTCTCAAAAAGGAAAAGTACATGAATAAATTATGAATGAAGTCTGAAAACGTTTGTAATTATGATGAAGAAAAGGGTCAGTGGTTTTCAACCTTAAACATATGTGAAACTCATCACTTGATAAGATAGTTGTTAATCTTGCCACTGAATTATTACATTGAATACTCGAACCACTCAAAACTTGAAATCAATTATTGTTCTAAATGGGGGTCAAATAATTCTAACGAAGAAAGGACTAAGTTACACGGACTAACTAACAGACGTTAACAAAAATGAAGCTTTTGTATTCACTATTGATTAAATGCTATTGCTTAAATAGTGCAATGTAATCATTCAACTCATTAATCGATACAACCGAATATATGACATTATTTAGGTCAATATTTCTTTGTGGTAAATTCATTATGAATTTCGGCTAGGGTAACAGGTACGAACTTCACCCAGTAACATCTAAGAGTCAGTATTGCTTGTATCGATTCTGTATGAACTTCAATATGACAAATGAGAACTCTCGTTCCATGCATAAATCCAGGAGAACTATGTTTAATGTATTTTTTACAGTAACACCATATTCCCACCACCTAAGTGATATAAAATGTGTGAAAATTAGTAGATAAATGATTGCATTTAAGTCTAATGATGACATAATTTTGGACGTGATTTTCAGGACTTGTTTGGGAATATGTTTCTAGGGTGCCAATAAATCTTTGTTAAATCAGTCTTTCATGTCCTAATATTGCATTGTGTGGTATGTAATGATTTCCGTTTCCGCCTATAAGTAGTAGGATCGCACAGTTACAGTGTTTTTCGATTGTCAAGCGTAAGACTGTAGGTTCAAGGGAGTCAACAAGTACATAACAGCAACGACACTCTCAAACGTAGAAGAGGCGGTTGTCAGATGAAACAGTAGCGACTGATTAGCATACAACATGAGTACAACCAAATTGAGCTAAAGATTTGAAGAGTATTGTATAACATTAAGAAAATCCGTCAATAAAATGCACATGCTATCGTAAAGGAAGTCATGGTCTATTTGAAATTTGAACCAAGATTGTCTAGATGCAACAGATAACTGTTGGGATATTCAGGAAAATATCCCAAAAATTATTCTATTAAGTCTAATGCTATTCTTAAACTTGGAGATGGTATTATTTTCTTATTGGTCAGTACTTATTTCACGTGTCATTTTCCTACTGGTCAATGTTATTTTCTGTTTTATGGTACGATATGGTCTGCTTGATTAGTATATAAACAGAGTGTGTTTGAAATATAATGATTCATATCTCCGAAGCTGTGACTTGTGTTCTGGACTCAACTGGCTGGGGCTAGACAGGGAAGCGGGACCAATCAGAACCCTAGGTCGTTCTATGTGTTTGCGCGTCTTTGGTCCGATCAATAATTCGCTGTCCTCTAATCTGCCGTCGCAGTTATAGCAATAACATTTAATTAAACAACTGATTAGTTGGTTCTTTAACCACAAAAGTGAATAATTAATTATTAGAATTTCAGAACTGAAACTTCGTTTAGAGTAATAGACGCAATTTAGTGGTAGGCATTAATGACTATGAGGTATATCATTACAGATTCTTAACGAAAATCGCTCCAAGATATTTGGATAAAGCTAATCGATATAGTTCATACAATGATACATTTTTTCATTTGTATTTCAATTCTACAGCACTTCTTTTATGATTGTTATTAAGAATGATAATGTGCATTATTACCTTAGAACCGTATAAATAATTCAACGTGTTTAAAAAGATATCATGTTCTAATTTGACGATTTTAAGCATATTTTCATTCATTATAAATTAACTGTCACATATCAAGCTGGTCAATACCCTAAAATCGGTAGATAATATCATTTCAAACAGCTTAGCTAATATAATTTTACAATTTAAGCGTAATAAACAGAAATTCCGAAATTCATAATCAAATAGTATTTAGGTTTAGGTATAATATACAACTAGATGACAATATTACAAACTGAAAATGAAACAATTTCTTTTTACCCAAATTATCATTAAAAGTTTCATCAGTTGTTTTATAAAATTCTGGAATAGGTGGTTGAATTCGAGGTCGGATTACATCAGAATATACAGAATCAGAATAATATTGTTTTGTTAACACAGGCCAATCTACTGTATTCGATAAAATACCCTATCAAAATAGAAAAGATAAAGAAAGATATTGAAACATATCAGTAAATGGACAATAGGTGTCATTTCCATATATGAAGAAGTGAACTCAATAAAAGACATCGTTATCCAATTCGCTGTCAGTTCTAATCAATAATATATATATATATATATATATATATATATATATATATATATATATATATCATACCGAACTTTCGCGTTCAATGTTTCATTTTCGCTGGCCGACATATTTACACTACCTTATTAAAGTAATGACAAAATACAGTTGACTAACTATTCAGTGGTAAACAGTGTTATATGCTTCAAGTCTTCCTTAATGCTCGCTGAGTTTTACTGACCAAGTTTCAATGTTCCGACTAATCTAAGTGACTGAATATTGCGTGCAGCATGAGATGTAAATAACACGAAAACTAGGTCCAGGGGTATCCTGTCAACTTCCATCAATCACCACTTTACAGTGACCAATTACATTGAAACATTGTGTTTTTGTTACATTACAAGATAATAGAAATAAAGTGAATGGAAGTTTTGAAAAATCATACATTACTTAGTTTACCCTTTTATTCTTGATATAAAAAGTATTTCATGTAATAAATAGTATACAATTATACATAATAGTAAGTTTAAAAACCTTATTATTATAAAGATAAATTGAAGTTGATAATAGTAATTTTATAGTGCAGAATTATGTTGCACGTGAGACTGTTGTGACACTAAGGATGACAAATAATTCGACATAATATACACTAAACGATTAGGTGTATTGATTAAACGATAAAATATAAGAGATTAGCTGACTATGAAACAACGTACGTATTTCTGAAGCTTTCTGAAATCTTCTTTCAATATAATGATTATTATTATGCTTTCTTGACATGATCAATAGCCTTAAATTGTAACTGGGTTTTACAAAGTATTCTGATTCGCCCTAACTAACATTTGAGGACAAGATGAATACAAAAAAATAAATTAGAATAGATGGTTTCTCCAGTAAATAAGGAGCACAGACACTATATTAATTTGAAAAGTTGTATCAATTTTAGTACGTTGGTTATTAGTGAAATATTGTTAATAAGTAAGAGAAGTATATTTGAGATTTATCAACTTACATTAGTTGTACAAAATATCTACAACGATAACTAACACAATAATAGAACTTCTCTTTTTCTTAAACAGATGTTTAGGTGTAGTAAAGGTCGTTAGGAAATCACATATACGAAGAGAATAAGTATCTTTTACATATTCAATCACGCATTTTTTTAAACCATAAGATAAAGATTTGTTGGGGTTAAATGTGATGTAATAGTTAAGAGAGAAGTTTTTTTAATTCATGATGCAGAAATGTGCTAACTAGATGGTTTATAAATCTGCTTAGCATAAAGAAACAATATTTACCCCCCATGTATTATTGTAGTAGATGAGTAAAACAAGTTAAGGGAAATAAGTGACTAGAAACGACATGTCAAAATATAAAAGAAAAATCTAAGTTATCGATGCCAACCTATTGACTTGGCAGCTTGCTGGAGCAAAGAATTAAATATTAAAAAGAGCAAGAACAAAGATTCTAGAATCTTTGTTCTTGCTCTTTTCAAAATGATAAAGGGAACTATGTCTATGAAATTAAATATTAGATTAAACTAGTCCTGAAAACAAATGTCAAGCATTTTAGCATATTTTCTGGTTGTAAATTGCTAAGTAATGAATCTAACTGACGTTCCATTGTACATTTATACATACCGTTTTAATTAATAATGGATAGCACTGTTTATTTTAGCGCGAGTCTGTAAAGAATAAACATAAAGAAAAGTTACTTCTGGATGGAATCAAGAATTCCCCAAAGTATAGTGAAAGCGAATAGAAGTCAATGCTAACAGATAACATAAAATTCATATCATTTTCAAACATCAACTATGTCCTTAAAGAAAGTCAATAGTTTTAAAACATCTTAAAAGCTTCTGTATTATATGAGAAAAAGTCTTTAATTCCATTGTGGTTTGTAGAAACTAAATTTAGATAATTGTGTTGTGACTACTGAGGGAGCTGAAAGTTTATGACTAGCTACGTAGTCCTCTTCTTTTTTTTCCCTTTTTTACACTTTAAATATTAATTTTAATGCGAACTGATAACTGCAGCAAATCCCTAGGTTATTATGACAACAGCCGTGCTTTTTATGTCTTAATAAATTACACCATACAGTTGTAGAAGTTAAACCAGGCTGCTTTGAGTTTGAATATATGATCGTGATTTCGACACTTGGACAATTAAGTTCAAACATAAAACAAATTTAGTGAGAATATTATGATAGAAAATTTTACAAAACGAACCTCTAAAAACACGCATGATGCTGAAGTCCAAGACAAGCAAGGAATTAGGGAAATAGGTTTCGGCCAAACGGTTGCACACAGGGATGACATCTGGTAAATTAAAACATATAAATATACAGGTTTTAAATGTAAGCACCAAACTAAGGTGTACAGAGAAAGCACAACTAAAAATATATTATTATTAATCTGTATATCTCATAGATACGATCCTCATTTTAAAAATATTTAGATTGGAAAGCATAAAATCAATTGTCATCATAACAAAAAATGGTAGTTTGGCTTAACAACGCTTCTTCAAGTACACCATACAGACAATTTGTAAATATTGTTCACCAAGAGCTAAATTTAGCTGAGGAACATTTCACCTCAAGAACAACAGAAAAATTCAGCAAACTTATGCTTTAGCATGTGACGGTGCAGACTTTAAGTGCCTTTTATGCGAAAACCAGTGACCCTAAGTGGTCGCAAATAGACATGTTAACTAAGCTAATGGGAATTGAAGAGGTGATCTTCACTTCTCAAATTCTGTCACTTGAGCTTTATTGCATGCAGTTTTAAAGAAATTTAAAGTTCATCGGGGTTGCTAAAATTTAGTTTCAGATGGGAAGAGTCTGCTTTTATATTTCTGCAAACATAAGGCAGTGCTTGACTTACATTTCTTTAACCATATTTATTTTAATCAGCTTTAGTTTTAATTCTAGGTAGGGTTGGGAGTAAGGAGAAAAATTAGTAAAACAAATACTATTAATTAATACCAATTTTATGTAGTATTAACAAACAGATATGAAGATTTATTTCACTCTTCGAACTTCTAAGTCACCATGTATCACATTTAAGGAGTATGCCAGTACATTAAGGATGATAAAATGTTTTGGAGCTTTGTAGACACTACTTACTTCCTGGATATTTAGAGATTAGTAAATGAGACTGCTGTAAAACAAATCATCATTTACATGCTATTGACTTCAGGCGGTTTAGTGTTAGACGCATTTAACTTTCAACCATTCAGATGTAAGTTCGAGACCTCTGTTATTCACTTTGGCTTATGTAGTCATGTAGTTAGTTTTGAAGCAAGACTCAAAAGAAACGTGTATTCGTCTATGTTATCAAATCTTACATTACAGCGGGGAAAAGTAAACACTAAAAAAAGCCACAACATTAGTACCGGTCAATAGGAAACAAATTATGCATAAAGAATATAGTCTGAAGAGAACCAAAACTGAGGAACATAATCTATGCGATAACCATAAAATCCAAGATTTACAGGGTGATAAACAATGAATATATCTACACCATTGCAATTTATTTGGAACCATGTTACCTGAAGTCAGTAAGCAGGGATATGAAGCTGCAGTTGATTTTTAGTGTTATAAATGAATTTACTGTACAGAGCTAATACATATATCCAATTATTTTATTCGTAAAGGAAAATTACGACTACGTGCCGAAAGCCTATTGCCATTTCGTTCTAGAAATCATTTAAGATGATTTCACTTAGATGTCGTCCCGACCAAATTGCTTGGGTATCCTAGATTAGTAACTCTCATATGTAAAGAAATCAATTACTGAGAAGTCAATATCATTAAAGACTATTCTTAAATGGGATTTTCAAAACCGCTATTAAATAAACTAAACTGATAGTTACCAGCTAGATAATATGATATTTTTGTACATTGACTGTAATTTTAAACAAGCTATAAGATGAAAAATGGTATAATAAGTGGATAAAATGACTGATTTCGAAAGGTCAGAAAGCATCTATTCCAGTTTCGCCTTCGTATTGAATAAATTTAGGATCATTCACATTGTACCTTTAATTACTTGATCTTGTAAATGTAAATTAGTAGTGTTTATATCGAATGGGACCGAATAAGAATGTGAAACAAAACAATTCTAAATGGAACCACTTTCCTTGACGGATTAGTAAAAACACTGCTAATAGAATGTGCCGAAAAGATAAAATGATAATAAATACTCTACAAACTATGAAGTATTTCATTACACAGCTAGGTTGCTTTAACTGATCATATGATTCGTATAGTTATTAAATAGTTACGTAAATCTCAATAAGACAGAATTGGGCTGTTTCTTGTTTACTTTTGTTATAATTCTCTCTTACGGTTATGACCCAGCTATTCCTGTTGCTTAGTACTCTTGGACACCAATTCACTCGACAGGTCCCCAAATCAGAACACGTTTGAATAGGAAAGAGATTATATTCCAAATAACAAGCTTAGATGAAAGTAAGAAGCACAATAAGAAAAGCGTTAGTATATTTATAGTTTTTTACACGAGAAGATACTAGAGTGTACTCCAAGTATCGGCTAGCGCTGATTGGATAAGAATCAGCCAATCAGTGTGCGCCAACACAAACGTGCATTGAGCATGATTTAATCTAATCTATGTCCCGCTAACAACTAAATCTATTCGCTGGATCTATTTCGAACCCCATATCTAACTACTAGGTGGTGTACTATTGAACTACGAAGAACGTTTTGTACTTGTAGGTATAGTATTTTGGAAATACGCTTGGTAGAATCATTAGATGCTCGTCTTCCTGTTTTGGTATGTGCACTTGGAAGTGATGTGAAGCGAGTATTTGTCTACCTTTGTGTTATTTAGCATCGAGGTATGTACAGTGGAATCAATTATACTGCGAATTATGTAGTTTTAGAGGCTGACATTTTATTTTTGATTTGGCCATCTATGGGCATCAATTGAATAAAGAAATGTTTCTTTTCTCAATCAGAGGATTTATTAATTTAATTGAATAATAAAACTTCTTGTGAATACTTTCCAACAGTTGACTCCATGGAATGATATATGCCTTCTGACACTCGAAAAAATAATTGGGTTAGTGTGGATAGGTCAAGAAAGAGGGTGACAACTGCTTAAAGTCTGTCACAGACGACCCATTAGTAATAACGGTTTAGTAACACTTGTTCTAAACATTTTTAGTTTGGCTGCTGTAGATAGGGTAAGAAGTGAGCACTATTTTTGGAAGTACATAGTGATACTCTAACCAGTCATTGTAAAAAACCAGTTTTCACTAGCAATAGATAGAGAACTACAAAAGGGACAGTTAACTACTAGCTCAAATTAATAAAACATGAATGCTTATATAGGAACCAAAAAGTCATTTGCCCATTTATTGGAAAATTATTTCAAGGATCCCACTTGAATAAGTCTTTACATTCAAATCTTTGAATAATAAAACAATCAGGAACTCTTTAATTAGATCAAAAACGTCAATTCTTTATAATAATAATTCTGAAAAGCAATTTGAATTCATTACTATATTCAGATTATACTCGATGAATTCCTTGTGATTACGGAATTCATCAGACAGAAGCAAAAACTATAAAAATTCAAAAGTTAGATTAGCTGTATATTGTAATGTATGGGATACAACATGACAAAGTTTGAACTTTCGTTAGAATGAAAATGGAAATTAGGTTAAACAGTTGGTAGAACAACTTACATAACCACCCATTGAAATTCCGTGAAGTGCAAACGGTCCGTAGCCATTACGCTCACACCATTCTAACAATGCGCTGCATTCCATAATTAAAGCTCCGCCCATGATGAACAGATCAGAAACAAACTTCAGACTAGAACCTCTAGGAGTACAAAAGTAACAGAAGACAACTTATCGATGAAATCCATCCTAAAATATTGCAAAAGGAACATGCTTGTTTGTAGCACATACAATTTCTGGCCCACTATGACATGAAAATGCACAATACGGGAAATGACAGTGACGAAATTAGAGTAGAGTCATGAAATGAAAAGTTAAATAGCAAAGGTTGGTATTTAATAAGATGGCTCCTAATCGGAGCCATGTCTGATATCTCACTTGGTTGTCCGACCTGTAATACTCTAATCGAAGAGCCGTCAGCCATGATCAAAATACAGTCTGGCTCAAATGAGCAACACCCCAAGTTGTGGCACCAAATCAGGAAAGCGAGATGAGATTAAGAAAAGTCAAAATAGTAGCAGTACCAATGATAATTGGGAAAACTAGACATCAGCGTTTGGAAAAGTATGTGGAGGACTATTGAAATTCACAGTTTAAGAAAAGGAGTGAATACATCTGCTACTACGACTGGTTCTAAAACATCACCCAAGGTCTTCAACTGTTGATAGTGGTTGTCGTGAAGACGTTAGTCAGATAATCTGCACCTACCACTACGGATGTCCAATAAACAGTGGTCTCATGAACTAGTGCAATACCCTGCTTTCGATGCTCCTGGCATCCTTCAAACTTTATCTTATCCAACCACGATAGCGTGTCAAGGTAGGTGGTGGCGGAGGATACATAAAAAAAATGTACCGACCACGTAAATCGACAAAGATTCACAGCCACTCTAACCGCTTTTATACGTTTTTCTAGTGTTTTGTCTGACGACAGAATTAGTTATTCGGTGGTTCCACTGTAAGCAAGAAATTCTTTAAATATATTTGTGATTAAGTAATCGCAGTCCATGTATCTACTTACATAGGCCACGCTTTACGCTGGCAAAATACGTTCTGATAGAGATACTAACAACCTCCATATCCCCCAAGTTATGTAGGCTGAAAAAGACCGAGCGAAATTCCCCAGACTGCATGGAAGTTCCATCAGATACCAACAAGCTAGGGTTAGTGAAGCTTCCGAGATAAAAGTGGTTGGAGCACTAACTAATTCACCCAGCGATTCGTGACGCATTGATAAATTTCAGTTCTATACACTTATCGTTCATACCACGACACCATGTCATAAACCACCATCTCCGTTCTTTTCACGAAGTCCTCGTACCGGAAAATAATGCATGATGTGAAAGTACCTAAGATGAAATTCATAAGTCATATCCAGGCTATCGAAGCCATTGTTGTAGTAAGTGATCACCAACTAAATTATCATAATTGATTCTAAACACAGAGTTGAACCTCGACGTTACTAACAGGTTTTAGAGGTCGGATGAATGATATTTTGGAGACAAATGTGTGAGGGAGGAGAGTTGGTGAACACCCTCAGTTCAGACTGGACAGGTTTCACTAACTCATTGCAAACTGCAATGTTTGCAGCCAGACTAAAATCACAACATCTCCCAAGATAACGCAAAGGACCTCAGGTAGTGTATCAGTAATGACGGAAGTTTTTTCCATGTGACCTGCCACCATCGAGTTCGAAAGGGTCATCCAAACGATTTACCTTTCTACCTAGATGACTGGCCAGGTAGTTTAAGAATTCAGCTAAAACTACAATACGTATCCACAGCGCTCTATCAGAAGGTTATTTAATTAGTGGTAAAACCCATTTCCTGCATCCGGATTGCAATCAGTTATTGCGTTGGGGGGAGTTAGGTGGACATTATTTTTAAACAATATTTTGTCGCCTTAATGAGACTGTATAGCCTAACAACGCATAGCTAGCAACTAATGGGGATAAGATTGACAGGTGCTGTCTCTACTCTGGCATTTACTACGACATTAATCCACCGAGACAGGATGTCTCTGCTACAGGATTTCTAAGTGAGTATGCGCAAAATAAGCACCTCGAATCCACAGATAATGATCGAATCTCAAGAATTCACATGGTTCTAGGAAAGGCCTCTCATACTTTACAAATCCTCTCATTACCAAAAAAGATTGGCCTGCTGCGAAAAATAGTAATACTCTGGTAGATGCAATTTTCATAAATCTAAATAAAGCCTTTGACACGGTCTTTCACCTGGGTCTTAAGTAAAAACTGAGAAGTTTTTGGATCCATTTTGAAACCGCAAACTAGGTAAGACTTTCTCAATGATAGGAGACAACAAGTACGAGTAAATGAGGCCCAATCAAGGTGGGATCTGTAAACTCTAGAGTTATTCAAGACAATCCTTGGGCCTCTTCATTTTTACTTTACGTAAATAACTTGCCAGCTATCACAAAGTCAGCTATTCTACACAGTATGTCTGATAGAATATCACCGAATGACCGTAATTCACTGGGTGAATAGATCTACAGGTGGTCACTACGAGTTAACTCTAACAACAGTGTAGTGATGCAGATAAATAACTGCAACAACTCACGTCACTAGACATTAAGTGAAATTGTGTTACCAAGCGCGATAGACTATAAAAATCCAGAGGCCATAATGAGCAACGACCCTGAAACTACGAGTAACTGTATGGCTTCAGCATCTTATGGTCTACTCGTAATTCATTTTGTTACTTCGGTGCAGAAATGTTAAGGGCATTTTATTCGACTTTCGTGAGGACGCATTTAAAATACGGCATTGAAACAGCGAGTTATTATTTCGATTAGGAAGGGGAGATTGTAGGACGAGTTTAACCGCGAGGTGCCAGAGTAATTAGACGTTCATCTAGCCTATCTTATGAAGACTAAGACAGACAGACTGAAATGCTTCATTCTGCATCCGTTATTTTACCGCATGTTACGGAGTGATTTAATGCTAGCTTACCGCATACCGAAAGATAATCTTGGTATTAATATGTCTTATTTCTTCCTTCCGCCTACGACTAATCGTTTGAGGACACCCTAAAAAATTCAAAAACTGATATCAAATCGTTCACTTTTGGAGATCCTTTTCTCTTACCAATTAGTGAGTCACTAGAATCCTCTACCACGAAACATAATATCGGTGAGACTATAATTTAATGGACGAACCAACCAGACATGAGATAACAGGTCTTGGGTTTTGGCGTGAAATTCATTCATCCATTTGGCTAGTGTTTTGGCATTACAGCTGATATCAGTTCGTGATGAAAATCCTAAGTCCAATTCTTAACCCTAACGATCAGCTGTAAATCATAATTCTAAATCCTCACACTTGTTTATAACCACCATTTGGTCCTAGTTATTAGGTGAATACTCAGCACTTATTGAGTCATTTGCAGTGACACTAGATTTACAGAATATTACAGACTGCAAGGATTAATAAAGGTTGACTAACTCTCTATCCCTACTATTAGTGAACTATACAACGTAAAACCTAATACAAACTTTGAATTGATAATGCATAAGTTTAGAAACCACAATCAGGAGATATCAATAGACTAACTGTTGATCGTCGGGTTTGCGCTTAGAGTAAAACGGATTCATCAAGATGATGGACGCTATTCCGTCTTTTATTAAATTATTGGCGAGAAAAATTCTCCTCCTATAATAGTTCTAGAAATATAACGCTACTATACAATGGGAATTACATGATCACCGGTTCCAGAAAAGTGTACACAAACTGCGCGATAATTTGTGGGCCACTTCTTAGGAATGATCATTTGAAACCTGAAAACCTGTAATGGGAATTCCAGTTTTACCTTGCGATCCTGTTATCACCTTTTAGTGCATTAGATATGACTGAATCGAATGGAGACATGAATGACCCTTCGATCTGTATAGTGCGGTTGTTCTCAGTTTTCTAAGAATTATGAAGAACTTGCGACCGTACTTTTTCAATATGAACGTCTGCGCTGATGTTCACTGAACAATATTTATCTCGATTAGTCACAACTTTCATATTTTCTATCAACCTATTTCACCATTATATATGTATACGAATATCCACCTCATCAAAGTATCAGGAGCACCCCATCCTTCACTGAAAAACTTTATTGGCACTACACTACGATATATTTTGTCAAATGTACTCATTTTCCCTCAAGTAACCTTGACTACATAGTAGTCGTACGTTTGGCCACTAGTGACCCTGAAGACAACCTTCGATTCAATATTCAAACAGTTAATTTTGCTTGACAGAATTAGCAGACAATTTATAAATAAGTATTTGTGTCCAAGTAGTAGATGAGCCTTTCTAATCACTAGTAGGCTGGTTTTTGCCACCCTTATTAGCAAAGTTAAAGGTGAAACAAGCCAGTTAATTCTATTGAAAGCGATCGAGGGCTACCACGTGAAGAAGGCACACTCAGTACTTACAAAACAGAAGTGGACATCAAATCTTCCTTGAGAAGATTCTGGAGGAGGTCTCTTTACTATCAGTAATGACAGTGAGTCCTATAGTTGGGTGATTCTAACTATGAAACTTTGGTCCAATTTTTGTGCAGTTATATCATCACAAATCTACAAATTTAGGATTAGGTCTATTATTAGAGCAGTACTAATATCATAGTAGACCATAATTCTACAGTCTGTATTCCATCTTATAGTGATGTTGTAGATCACCAACATAGGTGATCTATGTCGAAATGATTGGAGGCCTACTCGAGTTAGACGTGAATGGTGTGATAAAGTAGCTAACGTCGAAGTCACACCTCGTGGTCAGCACCTTACGTGGACTACCCCACTGGCGCATCAAGGTACCATAGATGCTTTGAAGACTGTACAACACAGAGGACGTTATTACAGAAATATATTAGTTAAGGTAGATACAAGCGAAAGTAAGACCACTGCCGCATGGGCCAGTCCATGGCATATGATTAACTAATGCGCGTTGCTTGTACATGACCTTGGCAGGGAGCGATGATCTGTTCGACATTCAGTGATCCAACTGCCGGATGATTTGGCTAGGGCTCAGTGACATTTCACTGGCCCTACAATACTCCCCCACCAGATTCAACGGCCGTTTGAATCGGTGCCAAACATGTTGGGAGCAGTCGCGCGTCAGAGAGTGCCAAATGAATATTATAAATCCTCCAGATATTGTTTATCTGTAAGACAAATGGAAAGGAGGCGGCAGAAACTGGTCGGGAAACAGCGAGTCATAATATTTTAGTAGGACGTTGCTTAAACGTAAATTGATTAACCATAGAAATAATAAAAAGAACAAAACGTTTTATTGTTCTATCAAGTCGCGCTGAAATATATAGCCTTGACAAGTAATTCAGTTCCTCCGATGACAAACGTTAAGTCTGCCGCAAGAGTAATGATGCTATAGCGATAGTAGGATAAGTGTATTATCAATCGATATCCATATTTGTACTGTCATTAGTTTAAAGTTGTAAGTCGGACAGTGTCGTTGACAGCTATTAATTAGTGTCAAATTCTAGTTATATCTATATCTAACAGACTAACCGTAAGTACAGAAGTATAACAGTGAAGAGTGGTCGTGATTTCGTTGTGCGAAGCTATTGACCAACTTGTAGTCACAGTTTGAAAAGTCGATGACTGCTGTTACAGTCAGTAAGGGTTGAAGGCTACAAATCGACAGCAAAAGGTGGCACGATGAAGTCTCTAAAAGATGATAAACGGTGAATGCTGCGTGTTTGTTCGGTTAGTGAACAGAAAAATATCGAAAAGAACATACGAAACCAAGAGTGTCACTCTGGACTCATGTCAATGATACCCGTGAAAAACGCTGTCAGTGTTGGGATAGAGGCGACAATATCGTTTTCAGTTTGCAGGAGATTCGCTCGACTGCATAAACTGATGATTCTCGCGGATGATATTGTCGTCAGACCATCAATTGAACTGGACAGGTTGTAAATCGTCGAGTAGTTGAACAGCCGATTGATGTGCCGGAATCATCTGTTAAGTAACAGCCACGAGGAAACAATACTTCATAAAATGAAGTACGACATCGAAGTAGAACAACTACAATAGTTCAGATGTGTTACAATGTCATGTCTAAATAACATCGTTCTTACGTATACTGACAGTTGCATTGAACGTTCGTTTAGGTATGATTAGCGTAACAGTTGGATGTGTGAATAAATACATATACGGAAACTATGGTTGAGTTCGTGGAGAATTTTTGAGGACGTTTAGATATTTTCCAAACGCGTATGGAATGTAAATAAACCGAAAATAGATTTGAAATGACTGCTGTGTAATAAGGAAATCGAGCCATGATTTACCGTGTGAATTAATAGCAAATACAAAGGGTATAATAAACATTATTATTATTATTGTGTAGCCCCATATCTTTCTACAATGAATATATTATTCTATAACTATCCAAAACACGTTCTTCCTGAGCTCTTAACATCATATTGCTAAGTGTCACGACACGACGATTAAGAACAGACATTGATTGGACATCCACGTGAAATCCTATTGATTGGATAGTTACTTAATGTGGCGTCGAGTCGCGGTTGACTATGATCACCACTACAGGAAGACTACGTGCCAGCTAACCGATAAGATCCTCTGTAGGCCAAATACCAGAAGGCAGTTGGTGGCTGCAGTCGAGATGTATTTGTTGGCGATCTCGTGGTATCGAAAGAATACCGAGATCGTGCCAGGTTACAAGTGCGGTTACTGAGCGTAACCGAATTCGTGCAAGGTCACAATCCACGGAAGAATGTGTCTTGGTGCAGTTAAACAAACACGTACGGCAAAACAATCTCTAGTACAGTTGGTTATAATAATAATTGTTTCAATTATACCAATCACGTTCTCTTGATAAAAGTAGGTCACTACAGTTATATCATGACAGATCTATAATAACGGGATCAGGTCTATCATTGTAATAGTACACATAACAAAGTAGACCACAATTCTACGTATTTGGTTGACGTGGCTGGCATCCATACGGACGACAGAATAACCAATACTCCTGGATTGTCGACGATCGGTTCCTCGATAGCAAGTAACATCAGCAGGCTGTAAACATTCCGTTATCGGATCGATAGTCTGTTGCTTAAACAACTTCATTAGTGTTTCTTTGTTCGTACAGTCTAGCGATTCTACAGTGAAAGATTTTATCAACTTCTTTCCAGGTCTTTGAGTTTCGCAGCAGTAATGGATTTTATTACCGTTTTCGAGGCCTTAACACCTGGTTGATCATCTCGAGTCTGTCATCAACAACTTACTGAACATTGCATTGAAACCATCCCCAACAGTCAATAAGAACGTTTGTCCTTGGAGCATTTTTAAATTTTCCAGCACTAGGATAAATGGTCCATAATCAGTGATGAGGAAGTCGAAATCTATAAATAAAGCCTTACCATCTCTGATCAGTAAATTACAACACCCGTGTATATGAATTTTATAGTTAACAATATCAAAAATAAAAATTTCGGTAGGTTTCATCATGGAATTTAACAACTTCAACCTTTCAACTAATGTGGAAGATTTTGTATTATCGATGTCGACAATAATGTTATGGAAGACATCACTGGAAAAGTATGATCGCTTTCGAATATGAAGTGAACGACTCAAAGTGGTGAATAAGAATAGTATGCGATTAGTAGAAACAATCAAATTATTAGAATCCGAATTACAGGGTCTAAGGTCACTAATAGTAATAATATATCTGCAAGGGCAGGAACACGCCATTTTTACAGGCATGATCTACACATTACAAAATTTATTGTTTCACAGTATGTATGTTAAATAAAGAGTCTATAAAAGTAAATATCAGTTCATTCCTCCAGGCAAACTGAGTAGTCTTCAAAATATTCTCCAAAGTGACATCGTGTCCACGTTACACACCAGACACAATCTCAGCATAATTATGTTAGAATTTTGGCAGTTGAAAGTACTTATGCAATGCAAATTTTTAAGTTTATGGTTGTTATAAAGTATGCTTGTAGAACGCTTGGTGTAAACCATTACCTTGGGAAGACACTGAAGATGCCACAGGTATTTGGATTTTGATCACGCTTTAACCAGTAACACCTCACATGAATCGTACTCACCAAGTGAAATCAAAAGACAGAGGCTAGGAGGTTGGAATAAATATTTGATAGACTATCAATACATCGTGAATCGACTGATCTAATCTGGCTAGCGATTGCAGGGGATTTTCCCCCACCTAAAGCATACAGCATGACAAAATACATATGAATTGAGTTAATGAAGCTTACTTTATGTAAAACATCTAATGAACTTGTGATGACCATTTAGTACTCCTTTGTAACTCCTTGATGAGTTATTTTCTGTTTTTACAAGCACCTGAATTACACACAATTAAGGGTTTATCCATGTTGCCTTGTGCAGGAGTCGAATAAGGTCTGCTAAGCAATGAAGTAAGATTATTCATATCCTGCAAGTTAGTTTGACGAACTGTTCATGATCTGTAACTGCAGTTTTAGTATTCAATAAAACGTTTTGACATTTGTAAAGGCTGTTTCTAGGTTTGGCATATTAATCTCTGTAATTGATTGATCACTCAGCAACTGTACATGAAGTCGATCACTAAAATCTCATTTAGTGGCTTGTTTCCGCGATTTGAAAATGAACTCTTCGACCTTATGGTTATTTCGGCGAATCATTTCATGAAATTTCGCTCTTTCACGCCTTTGGAATCTTTACACATTACAAGGCCTAATAGAAACTTTTTGGGAGCTTAATAGGAAGGTCGAATAGACTTATATGGAAACACCAAGTATTTTAGGATGCTATGGACATACTTTCCTTTAAAATTAAGGAAGAGAGGTACCATGTTGTCATTTCATGTACTCTTTAAAAGCTTCAGCGTTTGGATGTATATTTATTTGTTTAATTACAAGCTTCATAATGACGCCAATACGAATATTATAAGTACCCGAACTGATGTACTCCCTAAGAATACATAGAATAGCCAGACTTAGGATCGATAGAAATCGATGAAAAGTATTAAACGTATGACAATGAAAAAAGCAAGTGACTTTAAAACCTTGAACCCCCGCATCACAACTGACATTTAGTGTTCATAGTGCTTGGGGTCAGCTGGACGCGTTATGCTAGCATGATTATTAAGTCTTTGTATATTGACGTAGTCTTTTGATGTCTGAAAACCACCAAAGTCGTTGCAACTAACATCAACTACGTTTTCAACACATCGTTCTATTCAAAGTTAATCAGAAGATGACTGACGGTCAGATCATTCGGAACTGCTGTCGTCTTTTACTTATATTAATAGTATTTTCTGAAATGTATTTGATACAGTTGCTCATCAATAATCAATTGTTTGTCCTATTTCTGCCAGTGCACTCTTATTTGTTGTGCTTCATGCTCGAGAAATACATTGGTCTATCTGACTGAGTTAAGGTGTTTCATTCTGAGCAGACGACTTATGATTTGGATGGAGTCCGGAACAGCATTCAATAAATTTCAGCACTTATGGGTTTTAAACTACGCATACACAATATATACATATATAAAGGTGCTCGTTAAGTGATACTAGATTCAAGCATGAGTTTGTTGTTTTTTAGTGTATGTTCAACCGAATACGTAAATCAAAAAGGTCTAGGAATAATTGACGGACCGTAAGGACTGTAAATGTGAAGTGATATTTTAGGCATAAGTTTATGAATCGCCAGCCAACACCCTTCGTGATTCTACAAGATGAGTACGTAGTAAAATCATACCGAATAATGCATAAAAGTCTAAAGATGATTTATGGTTAGTGGACGGGGCAACTGATTTGTCTGAAAGGTCATCGTTATTGCAGCAATACGATATTGCTCCCCGTACGTAGGTACATAAGTTTTATATAAAACAGATTATTAAGTGGAATAAGTTAGTTGACGACTACCATAACTATCGAAGTGCGTGTATTTAGGCACTTCTTAGTGTTCATGAAAGCAATAGATACAGTTATATTTTAATATGCAGATAAAGAGACGTATATGCAATACATATTAAATTTAGTTGTTCTCCATTTGCACATTTCTGTCCAATATATCATCCGGTTTACAACAATTATTCACTATATTTATTGATCAGTACTGATTACTAGCAAGATCTCAGCCGAACTCGTCGTTCATATAATGTGATGATTAGAAGTATTTGAATTATTATACAAACTAGGAATCTTAGCAGTAACGAAATTTAGAACAAAAAGAAATAGATGAGCATGAATGTATTGTATTTGGAATGCGAGATTAGGCAGATATCATGTGCAAGGGAATCATTATTTCATACAAAACACCACATCCTCCACAGCTTAAACGAGAATCCAAATTTCTGCAGTCAATTGTACCGCTTCTTCTTAGGTTGTTTACTCGAGACTCCAGTTAAGCACTACAAATCCGCTATCCATCAGTCGCTATAGAGAATTTGTTTCACATGCGTTCATCCGTGGACCCTGTGGTCGTTTTAGCTGGCGTTGTTGTCAAACTAAGTAGTACAGTTAAGGCACTGATCAATCGGATACCTATTAACAATCAGTTATGTACTGTTAAATTAGAAAGTTCCACCACAGTGCGGGTAAATCAGTGTGATGAACGATGAATTTTGATCATCTTCGCCTATGCTCCAACAGAATGCAGTACGGATACGAACAATAGTGGGTTTTACGATCAGTAAACTGTTCTACAGAAAGTACATTCGACAGATTTTACAGTGCTAAACGGATACTTATATGTCCAGGTCGGGCGTTCGCAAGGAACTTAGTCAATAGTTGTCCCTACCCTTAAAAAGGATTCACGTCGTTCCTGTAACAACTATCGGGGGATAAGTCTACTTCCGATTGCGTCCAAGCTATTGGCTTCCGTCATACTTCGTAGGTTGTTCAAAACCCGAGAAAGATTGACTCGCGAGGAGCAGGCTGGGTTTCGTTCTGGTCGAGGATGTATTGATCATATCTTCACCCTCCGCCAAATGTTAGAACACCGTCATACTCATCAAAAGCCAACAATCGTAGTGTTTCTTGACATCAGGACTGCCTCTCATCTGCTCCCAGTCCAGACGTTTAGAACGATGGGCGGAACAGTTCAGAGAACAGTTCAACTGGTCTTCAGCTACTCTACAACTACCCTCCATTCCCAGATAGTGTGAATGGAACATTGAAGTAGGTCCCCCAACTCTTGATGAAGTTCAAAAGGCTACAGCTGCTAACTGAACTGCTTCTCTCATTATTATTATTTTACTATCATACACTAAATTCTGTTCATTGTTGTTCTTCTTTTCGTTATATGTACTTTACATTCTCTATCTCTTAACAGCCTCATTGTTATTGTGTGGTGCATATGCATTTGGTGCTCTCTTGTACCAATGTTTATATGTTCAAATAAATAAATAAATGCCGGGTTTTTAACCTAATGGCTATTGCTTTGTCTAGGATTATGATAGTTATCATATAAAAAGAAATTGATGCACCTGTTGGGATTTAAAGATACAATCAAAGAATTTTCGTTCTGAACCTTTATATAATAGTTAATCTCTTTTACTATTGGATTAACTATATTGGTTGATTATTGGGATGTACTCAAACACTATGTATCATCAAACAATCATGATTTCAAATATATATATATATATATATATATATATATATATATATATATATAATCTGCCGATTAAATAAGCTAAGTAATTACTACAAATTACAATGGAGTTTCATTTTGTGATAAATGAATAGAATGTTCCTATAGAAAACCAGCATTCTTATAAACCTATACATATCAATTTGTCAATAATCTAAAACATAATTTATCATGTCACACCCTTGTTTCACTAGTATGATGATATTAGCCAGTTCAATGCTGGCATGACTATATGGAAATAAGAATAAGACAGATGTTGGTAAGCTTCTTATTTTATGTATAAATGTAAGCAAAATAACAGTTACCATTAATATATAATAAACCTAAGGACATGATTAAATTAATGAACAATTACCTCTATGATTGATTTATCAGTCGAGATGTAAATCGAAATTCTCTAAGATCTGATAGGGGGCATAAGTTGAAGACCATATGTAAGCATATTCTATTCTAACATTAACCAATGAGTAATTGTACTACGGTAATGGTAAAATATGCTTTATATAAGATTTGCGATAAATAAAATGTTTTCAATAAGTATGAATCATGCAAATAACATACTAAGTACAGATTTATACATCCGACATTAAACTATAGTGTTTGCATAAGTGAGGACATTGATCCTGGTATCTACAGCTTGATAGCCAAGAAGTTTGAAAACTAACACATCACCAAAACTGTTAATTTCACAAGGATAATTTTCTAAATAACTGTGACGTATAGAACATAACGTTTATGTGAAAATTAAAAGGTTAACTTTTCTGATGTTTATATGACTAGTAAAAGATGGATAAGCTTCTGTGCACATTCACTTAATTCCAGATACAAACTTTCATAAAGACCGTGAGTTCCACTATTGTTTTTCCCAGCATTACTTTGAATATGTAGCTAAACGTTTAAAATTTATTAGCACGTGCCAATTGTCAATGAAGATTTTATGATCTGTGTATTAGTCCTTACCAAGCGTTGGATAGGCAACAGCGAATAGAATTTTTCGACCAAAAGTAAACATACTAATATCTTTTAGATAAAAATAACCCATAGTGTCCTTGAATAAGAAAAAGAGAATTCAGCGAAGAAACTTTTCGTCTCAACGAAATCATTTACTTAAGCTGTACATTCGTATATATAGTTATATGGAAAATGTATGTCTATAGAAAGGATTGTATCACAAAAATGGATTCGAGAATAAATAACAAATGAGGTTAACGTACTAATCAAGGGTTAAGGAAGAACAAAATGTATGGGTCAAATAAGTCCAAGCGACAAATATGAAGAAAAGCGACAAACAACAAAGGTTACAAGGGCCAAATCAATGTGCATATATGAATTTACTTGCTCATCTGGGGCAAGTTACATAGGCCGCACAAAGCGATCCGTATCCAAACGCATCTCGGAACATTATGCGGCCTGGCTCTTAAAAGGGGAACGTAAAACAATCACTAGCTCTATACAGGAGCACTTAATTAACTGTGGACACAACGCTCCAAAAGACTCTTCATTTAAGGTAGTCTACAGAGTCAAAGGATCTGGATCGAATTAATATTTTATGCGCCGCAGAGGCATCGGCAATCCACAAACTCAAGCCTGAACTTTGCGTGCAGAAACGATTTGTCCAACCTCTCATCCTTCCTTGGCCCTAATTCCCTCAATGGATATGTTTCTGTTTTGGCGGTTTTTTTGTCTTTCTGCACTTTTATTTAATTATTATCGATATTTTTTAAATTACTATTTTGTACTTTAAACTGTAGTCATTTATTATTATTACCTTATACAAGTTTTCTTGATTATCATTTAGTTTATTATTATGACCTTTGTTGTTTGTCGCTTTTTTTCATATTGGTCAATTCAACTATTATCTGACCCATAAATCTTGTTCTTCCTTAACCCTTGATTAGTACGTTAACCTCATTTGTTATTTATTCTCGAATCCATTTTTGTGATACATTCCTTTCTATCCTTCTATAGACATACATTTTCCATATAACTATATATACGAATGTACAGCTTAAGTAAATGATTTCGTCGAAAAGAAAATTTTCTTCGCTGAATTCCCTTTTTCTTATTTAATATCTTTTAATTAATTTCTTTCTATTCTATCTCCTTCAGCTCTTAATGAATCATAATGGTAACCATTTTCTGTCTTTATCATGTCAGAAAAGTGCGAAAATATTATCTAAGTGTGTACTTTACTGGTTTTATTTTTGTTAATTAATCGAATTTAATTTGACATTTTTCATAGTTTATGATTCATCTGTTTTGTTAATCATTAAGATAACTTATACAATACAACTACATAAATCCTAACAAACTCTAACTCATATACCTTTTACACAATTTCACTAGTTATACTAGATCAAACATTTCTGAATTAACATTTCTAACTATATTTGTAAATGAAGATAAATAATGTGACTAAGCGAATTGAAATCTAGTCTGATTAATCTGAAAGAATTTCGAATATGTTAACTGACATTTATTATATTCGTGTCTATTGTACAAATTCACAAAAATTTTAGAAAAAAAAAGAAAGAAAGGTCAACACTAAAAGTCATCCTTGCTAACGAAATATCATAAAGTCATTACAAGAAATTAAATTATTACAGATTAAAGTAGAAAAATGAAATATTTCTTATAAGAAGAAGAATTTTTTTATCAGTAAGTCACATTCTGAAGTTTATTAGTTGAATTATTGAGTCAATTAAAGCTAGACCACTATGGAATACGTGGAAGCACTGTACGGCCATTTCGTCTTAGTATGGGACTCTTAAGCAGTACGCATACACGATTCTGGATTGTTTATTTTAAGTAGTAGTGATTTGATATTATAAAAATTGTATAGTATTATTTATGACTTGGAAAATCAATTAAGTTAAGAGTGAGGAATAATGTCCATTTGTAATAGTTATGACATTTAAAATGGCCTAGTAACACAGGTATTGACTACTTTACTAAAAAAATATTATTTACAACTAAATCAACAGGTTATTCGTGTCATTAAGAATAAACGAGTACATCATAGCTATCTAGACTCTTTTGTTAGTGTTAAATTACCAGAAAAAGTGATACATATTCTAAACATCACATAATACAAAAAAAAAAATCAAATTGTAACTTATTTGGTGGAGTTTTGTTCACTGAGCTGGATGGTTGGTTATGAAGATTTCATTGCTATTCTGCACGACATAATCAGCATAAACTTCAGATAGAAGTGAAGTGTTCGAATTTATTTACTGTTTCTGTAATGCATGACAATATCTCTGCTTATAAGTCTTTTTTTTTAGAGTTGCACTGTGAAAGTATCATTGAAAAATAGTTAGCTAACATTAAAAATAAATATTGAGAGAAATGTAAAGTTCAATTACATCATAATAGCAGTTACTGAACGATCATTTATTTGAAACTTGAACTAAAATATCTTGTTATCTTGGAAAGTAAAGATTGAAAATGTACAATACAGTCAGACTAATGTTTTTTTTAATACTAAATATAACCTAAGCAACGAATACGTTTCAAGACAAATAAATGATAAACAGTTAAAACTAAATGAAAACATACAAATCCTACAATCGAGTACACCAAAAATGAGTTATGTATTTCACTTTTTTTTTGTTTACTGATGATACGATCAGATAACAGTGGTACTGTAATTAAACTAATCAATAAATAAATACAACTTTTTTGGTATTTTTTATCAAATGATAAGATAAGAAAGTCTAGTTGCTAGCGGGATTAAAAACAAAACAAAAAATTATTTTGTTGTCAATATATTGAAATCGATGAGGATTAGGGATTTCAATGATGTTTTTCGTAAACATGTTCAGATTTCCGCCTTATTTCTATTATTATTTAGAATGATGATAAGTATAAATAGTCAAATTTATTTGTCTAAATGTTTTATCTCCACTGACTGATAAAACCTCCTTGTTCAAATATGTTATTAGTCGATATATAAACTCACAATATTCAATTCATAATAAACACTAAACTGCTTTAAAAAAATGAACACAATTTACAAAAAATGTATACTTTATACGAGTATTCGTCAAGATTAGAACGAATAGTTTGACAGTAATTGAGCGCCGAGTATAGAGAAGTCATTATATGTGAAAATTTGATGATTTTGATTATTACCCTGAAGAAGTCCAGACAAGTTAGCTGGACGAAACGTCGGAATTAGTTAAATTTCAATCGCTGAGAATGTTTCAAATATAATTTTCACATATAATGAATGTATACTTTAGTTTGATTTACTAGAATTATTTCAGATGGTCAACAACACCATAAACCAGTACTATTGTTATGCAAGAAAGTGAACATTTTTTATGATTAGTACATTTTAATAAAATACATCACAACCGGATTCATAGATAATTTGCTTTATAAAATATACAGGAATGATTTATGAAAAAGAAAACAAGGAAAAGAAGTGAATGAAAGTAGACAAAATTCGAAACAAATCAAGATAACTGTTGAAACAATAATCATTCGGTCAGAATAAATCACTGGGTCATTATCCATTTCAATGGTAAACAGTTTACGGAAGAAATTACAAGTGATAGGGGAAAAATGACAATTGAGAATCGATTTATGATTATAATTATTAGTAGTAATAGTAGCAGTAGTAGGGTGGTTAACGAGAACACCATTGGAGACACATATATGTAATTCAATACAACAATGCAGAATATCTTGGTAAAATCTGAGAACCATATAGTAAGTACTTCATTTGTAGAATATCCATCAATTGTCTCAGAATTTGTTGTTCTCTTCTCTTTGATTTTCTCAACCTTTTATCGTTAGGTATTCTACTGTGGATTGTAAATACATACTATTTATATATGTCGAAATCAGTAGCCCACACCACAGTAGTATCAATAATATCTTGTTTAATAAAGTTAAAAGTTCCTGTGTATTAGAATAAGAATAAGGATGTAAGAAAAGTATTTTGTCGTCATTTTTAAAAGATTACACTTTCATAAGTCATCAGTAATAAAAATAAATTATACATAAAAAAGCTAACAGTGGAAATTATTTCAGCGTACAAAATAAATTAGAGAATTATATTGTTCTTAAACCGAAAAAAGAACACAAGCTCCTGAGGATAAACGGTACATTAATATAACATTTACTAGACACTAAATACAGGCATAAACACAATTTTGAATAATACAAGATAGGTGTGCATAGATTGGCAATACATTGTTTATCTTTAGACAATGGATATGTGTGAAAAAAGCACATATACACAAACATACAAAATGAAAGCAAACTGGAGTGTAGTTAGAGATAAATTGGTTTCAGTTTTATGTCGTTTTCTTTGAGGGAGGGCTTTGTAATGAAAATATCATAAATCAGATATGTGAATGTACATGTTTTAACAGAAGAACACAAAAAGAAGCAATATGCAGTCATAATTACAGAAATTTCTTTATTGCCAACATTCTACATTTCATAAGAATCAAAATTAACAAAATACTATCAAAAGAAACGAAAGATGAAATAAATAAATAAATAAACATAGAAGGCCGAAGCTGACGTCAAAAATAAAAGTAATAATAACTAATATATGGAGTTGTATTACTACTGTTTACTATTATTATTATTCAACATAACCATTCATGGTAAAACTTTCTGATGCAATACCAATTGCTTCAACAATAAAACCTATTTGACTTAATTGTTTATGATTTAATATAATGCGTCCATCAAATATTCTTGCTGGTTTCGTCATTAAACGGTAAAATTTCGCATAATCATATTCCTTGGAATAAATTGTAAAAAAATAAAGAAATATATTGGTGGACAACAAATAAGCAAAATGTAATGTTTTATTATGAACAGAATTCTTTGGAAATTTACTTTTGTTTGCTAGGGTTCAAGTCTCATGTGCGAGAAGTCTTACACTAATGTAAAAAGGCCATACGGTTTTTCCAGGTTTTTAATGGTGGTCTAGCTTAAATCGACTAGTAATTTTAACTATGAAAATATTGAGTCTTTACGAATCCCTATACTGATAACAATTATGTGCTCATTAATGACTAGCTTTAGGATGTAACTCCTGAAGTTCTAGCGAGAAGCCTTGATCAATTAAGTTCAATCCGTGTCGGATGTGAGGCAGTTATCCACCTCAAGCAATGAATAAAAGGTTAAACACGACCATATATCGATGGAAGTTGGACACTGACATCGTTGGATGCCAGCTTTGTGGTCCAGAGGTTAATTGTTTGCGCGCGAGACCAAGAGTCTTGGGTTCGAGTCACATGTGTGGGATTGTGGATATGCACTGTTGATAAGTCCCATCCTAGGATGAAACGGTCTTCTAGCGCTTCCGGGGTTTAAATGGTGGTCTAGCTAAGATCGACTCATGAATTCAACTGCGAAAATACAACATTCTCCACAAATCCATGTACTGATTTTGTTTATTTGTCTGTTGATTGACAATTAACTAATTTTTTGCACAATTGAATTATACGCTAATTTTAATAGACTTTTTCATAAATATTTGTTATTGGCTTTTAGTTTTGTATTTTATTTTATGGCAATATTTTGAATATCTAGTGTTTGGATCGTTTGTGTATTGCAAAAACATGCTAAGGGTGTAAATTAAAGAAAGTTGATTCATAAACGCAAACTGTTTAACAAAAACTATCATAAATTGTAGCTAATTTCCTTATTCAAGATCTACCAGATATTGTATATAAGACATTAAAATCTTACAGTAAGAGAGTTAGTTTTTGATCACGACTGATATTTAATTAGTGTAACAACTATTGAAATTCAATTGGTGAGTAACACTTTAACTACTACCCAACATAAATGCATTTCACTAGTCATGATTTTGTAATAAAATTTGAAGGGAATCCATTTGAAAATCAATCAGTGATTAACATAAAATAACAATTTTAATTCGAAAGTTTACATGATCCAGTATAAATAAAACATACAATTTTGTTAACGTTTTAA
Organism: Schistosoma haematobium; assembly: GCF_000699445.3. Classification (NCBI taxonomy): domain Eukaryota; kingdom Metazoa; phylum Platyhelminthes; class Trematoda; order Strigeidida; family Schistosomatidae; genus Schistosoma; species Schistosoma haematobium. Next base: position 34,858,388 of record NC_067198.1, on the reverse strand, counting down.
CAAGCTCATCAAATTTACTGATCTGTTTTTAATACAGATAAAAGTATTATCAATAATTAAGATTAAAAAAAACCGACGATACCAATTAAAATCATTCACTAAGAAATATAATAAATCATATAGATATAAATAATAGAACTAATCACAGTTGATTGATCACTAGGTGGTGATCAATGTCATATGTGTCAAGTCCCTCTTAGTGCAGATCGAATGCTATCGAGTAAGTTTCAATGTGGCCACTAGTCTAGGTGACTCGACACTGCATGCATTATGTTGAGATAAGATGGTGGTTGGAGGTAGTCAACAGGAAACCTTGGACCCGGGTTTCGTGCTACTTGGCACTCGTCGGCAAGGTGTACCTGTAATCGTGAGGAAACTGATGCTCCCTGACGGATTCCGTCCCGTGTCACCCAGCTTCACAGTCAGAGACGTTACCACTGAGCTATCTGGACCGCGACCGACCTCCTTTAGGACTAAGATGTAATCACAATTGATTGATCACTGGGTGGTGATCAATGTCATGTGTGCCAAGTCTAGTCAATCCCACAAAATAAACAAACAGTAAAGAACTGAATGAAAAGCAGAAAAAAAAACAGAGAATATAGAATAATAAATTCAAAATACTAAGTTGTTAAATACTCGTAAAATTATGAAGTACTAGTATATTTAGGTAGTTTCAAGAAATTCAGTATGATGTCAGTTAAAACTTACAGACAATGTATTTTTGGTTCTTTTATGTATTATATTCAAGGGAGTCAGTAGTGACCTAACAAGGACTGTATCAACGTTTTAGCCAGCCAGTTTTATATTGACACCAATAATTTAACGGTCACAACTGATTGATCAACGAGTAGTGACCAGTACTATTCATGTCTGGTCCTTCAATCCGATCGATCGAATTGCAATTTATCTGTCTATCTAATTGACTTTATATTGCGCTCATGATTTCAAAATGTTAGCTGCTTCGAAGTGATTGACAACTTTTATAGCATTGGTGCTTCCTAATGGGTTCGACACGGGTTGCGTGTCAAATAACAAGAAACACAGATCTAAGGTTTACTGTTGCTCACCTCTAACCACCTAACAAAAATTAATAATAATCTACACATTATTTTCCTAGTTTCGACAGAACTAAACGATAATGATATTGAACTCTCTATAAGTATCACGATATTTTTTGTATTTTCAATCGACAGTGTATGAGAAAGAAGACATTACTGGTTCGAAGGTTTATTCGAAGACTACAGGAGGTATGGATAACATTTCCTAGCTAGCAAGATGATGGTGTATATGAGAATCGTCATATACACGTGAAATAACAAGTGGCATTTAAGTGGTTTAGTTCACTTCATCAAAACTAATGGGGCCAAAAGCAAGTCACGAATGTTTATTGAGTTACTGATTTTGAGAGAATATACACCATCAAAAAGTGATATATCAGTATTTCCATTTTATATTATTTGTAACTGACAACTGAACTATCAATTCTGCAAAAACAAACATATTTATTATTTATAAGTTATTTAAAAAAGAAATTCAAAGATTTTTACATCCATATAATTCTATTGTAACGTCAACATACGATGTAAAATAACCAATACATGGACGTATTGGTTTAAGTCATACATTAAAACGAAGACAAAAAGAATTCGTACGAATCATTTTCCAACATTTCAACAAGAGAATTTCTCAATACAATACAATACTCACTTGGAAACATTTCCAATCTGTGCATATCAGAATAGCATAGGCGTTGGTGACAGCTTCTTCAGGCGTAGAACAAATGTGAACGAATTGACTAACTAAAATACATACACATAAAAAAGCATTGAAGAAAAATATACATGAACAGAAGCATTATCTAATTGTGTACATCGATATGTGTTTTATATTCTCCCACTATTTTAATATATTAGGAAAGATATTTAAACGAGTCATAGGATCGCAAGGTAGATCCATATTCATATGATTAAGAAGTATGTTAGTTCAAATGTATGGTAATGTTGTTGTATGGGAAATCTTTTCAGCAATTAATTCTATATGATTCAGGTCAACTAACATTATTAAAAGATAAAATCAATTCGTTACTAATCAATAAATTCGTGATAGTGTAATACTAACGGTAATCATTTACATAACTAATATAATACGATGTGAAATAGTGGCTCAGTGACGAACATACCATTGGGGAAACAGTAACACAAGTTGCCTAGGGTGAGGGAGTGTCGTTTATGTACACAGATCACATGTGATTAAAAGTTGAGTGCATGAAACTGTAATTGGTTCCCCGAATTTGTTATTCTTGTCACTATTATTATCATCATCATATCAGATCGAGTTAGTATGGTTTACTACTTTATTTCTAACACAAATTTCAGTTTACCAGGAAACCTTTACATTCAACTGATAAATACCTGTCATTTATTAGTTTTCCGAATGTGTGCGAGCGTGTATGTGAACGTTAGGCCACAAAATTGTAATTCTGCAACAGTAGAGAATCTGAAGACATCAGACCTATGTACATACATTGATTATGTATGCTCTTCCGTGTGTTTAGAATAAAGGTGTATTTTTAAGATTCAGGTGACCTTTGTTGCATGGGTTATTATTGTCGAAAAAACAAGACTTATCCTTTACCAAATACCTGAACAGCATTTAAACGATTGGGTCACGTCGCACTGTTTGTCAATTTACATATTTGTGTAATCACATATACATTGTGAACTTTTCACATTATTCTCATTTAACTGGCTCATGATTGGATTAGCACAGTATAGATTTGATTTGATGATTTTGGTTGTTACCCTGAAGAAGTTCAGACAAGTTCGCTGGATGAAACGTTGGCATTATTTACATTTCAATCTCTGAGATTATTATTTTAATAAATATGCATTGAGTCCAATTTGCAAATCATGATTGCTCCTTCCTATGTATATGTGATTACACAAATATGTAAATTGACAAACAGTGCGACGTGACCCAATCGTTTAAATGCTGTTCAGGTATTTGGTAAAGGATAAGTCTTGTTTTTCGACAATAATAACCCATGCAACAAAGGTCACCTGAATCTTAAAAATACACCTTTATTCTAAACACACGGAAGAGCATACATAATCAATGTATGTACATAGGTCTGATGTCTTCAGATTCTCTACTGTTGCAGAATTACAATTTTGTGGCCTAACGTTCACATACACGCTCGCACACATTCGGAAAACTAATAAATGACAGGTATTTATCAGTTGAATGTAAAGGTTTCCTGGTAAACTGAAATTTGTGTTAGAAATAAAGTAGTAAACCATACTAACTCGATCTGATATGATGATGATAATAATAATAATAATCTGAATTATTTTTCTAGTTAGCGTGTTCTAGCGAGTTAGTTTTCTACGGGATAGGCTCGCTAAACCCATGCCAAACCCTCCTCGTCCATCAGGGGTTGGGACCTGCAGTAGCCCCTGAGGGGCTCCAGGCGGAAGATGAACAAATTCTGGGAACCAATTACAGTACTCTTAGGGTCCTGGGTTACCTATTTCTTAACTATCCAAATAATGCAATAAATCTGAGTTTTTTAGAACCAATTTAAGCAACCCTCCTATTGTATCAGCACGCTTTTATAAAAAGCTTACGACAGGATTTCCAATACGATCGCCAAGACAGTTTTTTGTACGAAGCTGAAACTTGGAAAACTATCACCATCAAAAACGTACAGGTATTTATAAAAAACTGCCTACACAATATACTCCAAATCTGTTAGCCAGACACAATCAACAATAACCTAGTCTAGTAGAAAACAAAGCAGCTTCCAGCTGAACAGGAAATTAGAAAATGACGATGGAGTTGGATGGGAGACACATCGCAGAAATCACCAAACAGCATGAGGTAAGTCCCAAGTTCAGATCCTCAAAACAAAGAACAAAGAGCGCTGGGTATTGGGAGAAGATATCAATGAATAAATAGCACTTAGGAACAACTAGAGAGGAGAGCGCAAGAGAGAGTTGATTGGAGGATCCTGGTCGACGGCTTATTCTCTACGAGAGTTAACAGGCGTAAGTTGCAATACACAGCGGAACTAAACAATGGGAAATCCGAGTAGAATCATTATCATCACAGTGGTTTACTTATTTGCCTTTTTCTGTCGTTTAGATAAACTAAAGACGATTATGCATCAAATATACATTACGAAATGACAGTGTCATAAGAACTAAACCGGTCGTAAACGTTTGGAATGATAAGGATGAATGATAAGTAAAATCTTTGTTTTAAGTTGTATTTGAGTATTTACAATTTAAGTGGATCTAAGAGTGGAATTTATTGAAACATTGTAAATTTCCTGTTAAGAAAACTTTTACTGTAACCGAATAGGTACAAATAAATAAAGCAAAACTTGTCGTTATGATTTTTGTTGATTCAATATTCAATAAGTGAGATTATTATGTTCCATCTCCTGATGTATCATTCATATAATATTCTGGATAAAATCGCAAACTACTAAGAAATGTCAAAAACTACATACCCTTTGTTCTTTACAGTCCAATCGATGAATATCCACTTATAATGAAAAACTATAGTTGAACCATAATGATAGAAATTATTGTAATCTTATATCTAGTTAACACGTAATTTGATTAACACAGTAATTTAGATCAGAGTTTTCAAATTCAAAGACATTTTTTACTTTAAGTGGTTTATTAATAAACAACCAGAATTGAATTATAACTAAACAAATGAAATAGGCATGATAAAAAAACTCCTTGAAGAATACTATGTTACTTACATGAATCTTTATTATTATTGATTAATAAATCTGATTCAATTTGTTTATGAAGAGCTTTAGGATCATAGATTGCTAGTTCAGCCTGTTCTTGTAATAACTGATTACACAATGGTATCACAGGACTATCTCTAATATTTTTTAAAGAAAAAAACGATGATAATGTGAATACAAGTAAAAAATGCATTGATGAAATGGAGATTTAAACTAACGTATTGACAGAGAAATGTAATTAGTTAACAAATGATTAATATTTGCATAATACGTAAACATAATGGTCAAGCGCTCGCGCACGATACCGATAGGTCCTGGGTTCGAATCTCGCGGGGGCGGGATCGTGGATGCGCACTGATGAGGAGTCTCATACTAGAACGAAACGACCGTCCACTGCTTCAAGGTTTTTCATGGTGGTCTAGCTTCGATTGACTCATGATTTCAACTATTCAAATTTCTAAAATCTCCACAAAACCTCTTCTGTCAAGATAATTATTTAATTTAAAAAAAAACATTCTAACCTTGTATCATATGTATCCGCTTTAAAAGTGAAGCCAAATATTGCAATACGTTTTCCTTTTAATGTATTGTGCAATTTTTCAATTACATTACGTGTAAATCTATTAATCTGATAATTATTCATTTGTAGTACACTATACCAATAAGAAGCTACTTCTGGTAAATTCAATGTCTCTGATATATACATCTAGGAGTGTAATAACAACAAAAATATACAAATAAAACTGTGAAGAAAAATTCAGTCCATTTGAATATAATTGTTAAAAGTGGAAATCAGTTGAATGTGAAAAAAGAAGTTTTACCTATTTTAGAATTATTTTGTTGACACATCATTACAATCATAAAACAAAATAAATTCTGATGAGAAGAACACTATAATCATATTCTTAAATACCTCAGTGAGACAAGTGGAGTAATTTATTGACTTTTACAGAACCAACCTGCTAATGGGAGCAACTAAAAACACATTCACTCTTGAAAGTCAAAACTTCTTAGTATCACGAGTACTTTAGATGGAACGAAAAAAATCATTCGTGTTGAATTATATATATATGCCATGCTTATATTGAGTAGGCTTGACTTAATGTATTCAATTTTAAACGTACTAAGTGTAACTGTATAGTCATTAGACTTATACTACTACTACGACTACCACTACTGTGTAGTACTGTAATTTAACAGTAAGTGTTTATTGGCAATGTGATTAAGTCTCACTGCTTAACAAATACTATTTATAGGGTGTATTCGTCACATAGTAACCTCAGTTGGTTTACTATTGAAAAGCAGAAAGTAGCATATACCAGTTTCATGCGCATGCTGAAGATTGAGTGTACAAAAAGTAAGATGAGTTTACCTTATTTGAAAATAAACTGTTTCAAAATAGTCGTCGTAGATTGCGCTAATTTCCTAAATATCAATTTTTCTGTAAAAATTTATCACAGATTGATGCTAGAATTAATGTAGGTTTCATTCATAATAACAATTACTTAATTCACCAATATAAATTTCATTACTATTAGGAATTCTTAACATGAAAATTATAGATTATAGCAACAAAACCACTCCTCAACATAAATTCAATTTGTAATTATTCCTAAATATATTCTATAAATTTTTTTCAATTGTCAATTTCTGCCACTACTATAGTCTTCAATTGTGAAAGTTTTTAACTGGTTCACTGACTACAGCTCTTTCCTTCATCTGTCATATATTGAACCAATGAATTCCAATGTAGTCGTCTATTATGTCATTGGAGAATAGAGGAAAAGACTATACCAAGGGCTGTGGAGATTATATCCGAGTTTTTCAGTATTTAACACCCACACAAATGGTCAATTTTTTTTAAAAAAAACCGCATATTTGTATACGCCTGCCACTCAAAATTCTAAAGTTCAAAACAAACCTGAAACAAAGAGCGTTTATCTCAATATTTGTACGTTTGAAAAATAAGTAAGCGAAACATTTGGGCGAAACCGTCAATTATTATGATAATACAATCACACCGTATGATTAATCGCAGATAAACATATTCAAATTTAAATGTATGAAATAATTGAACACGGAAATTTTCTATAGCAACGACCTTTTCATAAACAACAACAAGAGAAATGAACCTGTAAATACAGCAGTGAATATCTTTATGTAGTCTGGTTATTATACCACAGGAACAAACTGTAATGCCCTGGATATCCTTTTTAGAGAAATTTTTCCTCAATTCTTTGTACTGGTAATTAAGAGTGTGACATTTATCATAGACAAAACAAAAGTCCTAGAGAAGTTGTTTTGAAAATTTTCCTTGTATTTCGATTAGTTCTGGTAAATGCTTGACATTTTTCTAGAAAGAGTTACAAGCATAGTACGTTTTTTTAATGTTATCCAGATGAATGGTTAAGCAATATAGTTATGTAACGAACACTTTTATTGCAGTGAAAAGTGTACAGTGCTCCTCACATTTATTTCACTTTGTTACGTCATCATTATTACGCGGAGTGGATAAAAGAAGTCTCATAATGACCAATATGATCAGGATTAGTTGAATAGACTTTGCACAATCATTTGCTAACTCTACATTTTTTCGGCATCAGACGCACTTGCTTTGCAAGCATAAGATAAATATTCTGATTGTCAGATTAATGAATATGAAGCTTACACAATAATTAAGGGTCGTATTACAGATGACCCCATACATATAAAAACTATAAATGACCCTTTAAGAATTGTCGATTTTTTGGACAGTTCTATTCCTATGAAGCATAATATTTACGATAAAAAGAATAGCAGAAAGCCATGATGTGTACTTTTTGATTATAGCTACAGTCTTCAACCGGACGATTACGACAGAAAACGTTGATTATTTGACAAAAACACCTCATTGTTGTTAATCAACATTCTAAACATCTACTTTTATGTAGCATCAGTCGTAATCTTTTTTGTTTAGTTACTTTGATACGATAAGCGTATGACAAAAGTCAAGAATAATAATTTCGAGCAGAATTTTTATTAATAAAAAAATGGATTTAGTAAATTTATTGGTAACACGAAGAATAAATTTCATGTTAAACAATTTGAATTATTATTATTATTCTGGCTAGCTTTTTTTTAAGCAAGGTTGTTTTCTACGGAATAGGGTTGCTAACCCCATGCCCAACACTCTTCCTTTACGCGGACTTAGAATCGGCAATAGCCCTAGGAGAGCAATAGGTGGAGTTAACCAATTCAAATGGTGAATAGAATTTTCTCAAACTATGTGTACAAAATAAACGTTATTCTTATTGTGTTTATTTGTTAAAAAAATTTATGAAACAAAGAAAATTTTAAAATAATAAAAATGTATTTCAAATTACCAAACTTAAAATATCTTTACGAAAACAACTACCACCAAAGCCAAGACTAGCATTTAAAAAATATGGACCAATTCGATGATCTGCACCGATTGCTTTAGACACTTCTTTAATATCAGCATTTGTTTGTTCACATATAGCCGAGATAGCATTGATACTGCTAATACGTTGAGCAAGAAAAGCATTAGCTGCCTATGAATGGAATAATAATAATAATATAAAGCAATTAGTCCCTTTTATAAATTTCGATAGAACAATGAGAAGACGGAGTTGATCTGAAAAATGTGTATAGCGCTAATACATCATATTTTTCAGATCAACTCCGTCTTCTCATTGTTCTATCGAAATAATAATAATAATAATCATGAAAAGATTGAGCGCTAACAAACGACTAATGAATGTTAAGGTTGATTTCTGAAATTTGAAATTATTATACCAAATGAATTCAGTATCTACGTGCCCAATTAAATGGACAACTGATATATTGAGTACATTACTAATAAATTAGGTTATGCCAACGAAGCCAATACCAATAGGATATGTTAGCGTTGATATGCCGAGGCTAATTCTTTCTAGCATTAGCCTGTTCAATTAGAACACGGAAAATGTTAACCGATTTACTCTATGTATATTATGACTCAAAGGTTACAATATAATATACATCAATTATAAGGCCACCATACACCATAAATAGAAAATCTTAATCTGTACGTAACTACGTTATTTGTGGTACAAAACTAAGTAACGGGTATATGGTTAATTAATTTACAGGCAGTAAAAGATACATACATATTATTTTGCTCGTGTTACAAATATTCTTCTAATGAACAATTTGTTAGTCTGATATTATCAACATAGAACTAAGCATATATATATATATATATATATATATATATATATATATATATATATATATATATATATATATATATATATACGTAAGCCCAAGCAAGACAAGATAAAATTGACAAGATGAATACCAAAAGAGTCTGAACAATATATTATGAATGATAGTGAATAAAACCTAAACATGGAGAATATGATTAGAGAAAAGGCTGAAAAGATATATACGAAGGAATATTGAAACTGAAGATCTAGAGCAAGATAAGAAGTGAAATCATGACCAATTTCAGCACATACAAATATGCAAGTCCAAAAAAGTGTGAATGATCTCAAATTTACTACTCCAAAATAATTTTATGCATGATTTATTCGTGAAACATAGCCGAAAAGGACATCAGAAAACAAATAAAGATGCACAGATATATGCTTATCTTTCTAGAATAATAATCTATTGGAAATAAATTTTCACGGTTGAAATTATGAACTAATCATAGCTACACCACCATTGAAAACCTAAAAAAACTGGACAGCTGTTTCGACCCAGTGAAGGAATCCGCAGCAGTGTGCGTCTATGACCTCGCATTCAGGAACCTCCGGTCGCACGCGCGAACACTTAAACTCTAGACCACTGAACTGGCATCCAACGGTGTTAGTGTCTAACTTCAGTTAATCCATGATCTTACTCAACCCTTCATTGATTGCCACAGATTGAACTCCACTGATCATGACTTTTCACTAGAACTCCAGGAGTAACATTTTAAAGCCGGTCAATAGTGAGCATATGATTGTTATGAAAATAAATTACCAATTTAGATAATTCCGATGACCAGGTCGATGTAATAAGTATACGTTCTGCTGGTACCCAATGTAAATATATCCAACGTAACATTTCAATTGCTAATTTACCAGATGACGAATGTGAATCACCACCAATTAGAATACGATCTGGATTACATAAATCATTGACAGCAGTACCTTCAGCTAGAAATTCCGGATTCGATAAGACTACAAATTCATTAAGCTTTTATGTAAAATCAATAAAAATGAAGAAAACAAACCCATAATAAATTCAATATATAATCAAAATGTAAAACAATGATAAACTAAAAAGTCGATAATATAGACATAAAAAATTTATAAAAACAAAGTTTAGAAGAAATAGTGAGACAAGATTTAGCATTTTAAATTTAATTGAACCGGTTGAAAGAGGAAAACAAAATGCTGTAACTATAATTCATTTTTGTATCGGTTGCTTGAATTGAAATTGTTTTACGTGTCTTATACACGTTCCGACCTTTCTCCGGACTGGGTACAGTACATTTCCGATCCGACGTTCTATGACAACTGGTTCCCACTTCCTATTACCTTGATACGACTTGACAAATACCCTTTCACCCACCTGGAAGCTACGAGTGACCGCACGATACTCATTCATGGGTTTATTTGTCTTTCTGGGCAGCAACGTACTGTTAAAGACTGTCCGGATTTTTCTTCCGAACATACACTCGGCCGGTGACTTTCCTTCTGGTACTGCCGGATTAGGAGTAACTCTGTAAGACATTAGGAACTTACTGATCACTTGTCCTGGGATACCCTCACCTCCCCTTTTGATCACAGCTCTTGTTATCGTATCCACGAATCTTTCTGCTTGGCCAATCGACTGAGGATGGTACAGAAGAGATTGTCGATGCGATATGCCATTTTCACTGCAAAAGCGTTTGAAAGTGGATGACATAAAATGAGTGCCGTTGTCAGTCACTAAGATCTCTGGAACCCCAAAACAAGCAAACAATCCTGCCAGTAAACTTATTGTACTCTCTGAAGTCGTTTTCGACATGTCATATACTTCTGGCAATTTTGTGAAAGCATCGACAACAACTAAGTAATTTCTACCGTGTATTGGTCCGGCGAAATCAGCGTGTATTCTTTGCCAAGACCCGTCCGGCTTTGGCCATGGTTGTGGTTCAGCTTTCGTTGGATTCTTTGCAGCCTCTAGACAGGACCAACAACTGCGACATTTTTGTTCCATATCATGGTTTATTGACGGCCAGTATGCATAGCCCCGAGTCAGTGATTTCATTTGACTTATCCCCGGGTGCCCGCTGTGGAACTGCTTAATGATTTGATTTCGAAGATTTCTGTGGATAACGATACGGTGGCCAAACATTATACACGAGTCGAAAACTGTCAAAGAATCTCGTCGGTGAAAATATTGTAACAGCTCTCCATGTAGTCTAGATGAAGTCCACTTGTTGAGTATGCAGCTGCGAACGACCTCCAACGCATTATCCTTCTTGCTAGCTTCTTTAATGACTTCGAATGTGACCGGAAGTCAGGAAACTGCGTCTGCTAATGCTGTGTGAACCTCAGCCTCAACGTCTATGGTCGCTACAAGCACCTCTTCTTCTTGTTTTGTATGAGAGCCAATCAATCTTGAGAGGGCATCTGCCTGGCCGAAATCCGTTGTTGGTCGATACTTTATCTTGAAATCACAGCCCAGTAGTGTAGTTGCCCATCGCTGTAGCCGGTTTGCTGTATATACAGGAATACCTTTTTTGGATCCAAAGACTGTCAGTAACGGTTTATGGTCTGTAAGTAAGGTGAACTGTCTGCCAAACAGCATCTTGTGGAACTTTTTTACAGCAAATATGATAGAGAGCTTCTTTCTCCATTTAACTGTAGTTTCTTTCAGTCATAGTCAGCGATCTTGCAGCGTGGGTGATTGCTTTCTCAGACCCGTCAGGGTAGGCATGTGAAATTACTGTTCCAATTCCGTAGTTTGACGCATTTGCTGCGACTATAATGGGAAGATCTGGATTTTAGTGTGTAAGGAGAAGGTTTGATGATAGGAGCTGCTTTAGTTTTAGGAATGCTTCCTGGCATTCGGTTGAGCAGAACAATTTGGTATACTTTTTCAGTAAGCAATTAAGAGGAGCACGATGGCGATGCAGATCTGGAAGAAAAACTCCATAATGACTAACCATTTCCAAGAAAGAACGTAAAGTTGATACATCAGTCGCTGGAGGCATGGACTTTATAACCTCGACGTTTTCAGGATCAGGTTTTCTTCCGTTTTTATCGATCATGAATTCCAAATAGCGGACTTGCTCCATGTAGAAATTACAGTTTTCAGCACGTAATCTCAACCTATAATCTGCTATGCGTCTAAGAACCGTATCCACCCTATTTTTTATGTCAGCATAGTCTGTACCTATGATCAGTATTTCATCGAGATAGGCCGCAGTACCAGGGATATCTTGTAGCATAATGTCCATAACTTGTTCGAAGATTGAAGGGGTGGTCTTTACTGCAAACGGAAGTCTGTTACATCGAAACAACCCTTTATGAGTGTTTATTGTCAAGTAATGCTTACACTCTTCCGCTAATGGAACCAGTAAATAAGCTTCTCATAAGTCCAGTTTTGCAAAATACTTGCCCCCATTCAGTTTCGCAAGTAATTCTGGTAACGGCAAAGAGTATTGATGGGCTTCAAATGATTCATTTAATCCAGTCGAATAATCTGCGCATAGCCGGATACTTAAATTTGACTTTTTGACAATCACTATTGATGCTGCCCAGTCACAAAAGTTAACTGGTTCTATTATTCCACTTCTTTGCAGACGCTCTAACTCTTGTTCAACATTAGGCAGCGTTGCATGGGGTACCGGACGTTTTGGTCTAAAAACGGGAGTGACTCCCGGTTTAAGACTTAGAACTGCCATTACCTTGTCGCACTCCCCCAGTTCTTCCGTAAACACATGACTATTTATTTCCAACACAACAAACCTGAAATTCTTTTCCGCTGGTTTATTGATACTAAGGGAGCTGCATGTGCGGTTAATGGAGAGATGTGCTAATTGCAGTGTTTCTATGAGGTAAAGACTCAGCAAATCTAGTTCCGAATAATGTTTGATATATAGTGTTGCATTTGTTTACGCAATTCCTTTAACAACTCTACAACAAAGCTCCTCAAAAATATTTAATTTCTTCCAGATGCGCTATGAGCTGACTGGGTTGTTGGGAGCACCTGAGGTTTTCCGATATGCTCCCAAGTTCTTCGACTAATAAGTGTGATATCGGAAGCAGTGTCGAGCTGCAGACGGGCACGCTGTTTATCTATCTCTAAATTTACACACTTTCGTTGGCGGTAAATTTGTGCTCGGTTATGTGATACCAATATTTTCTTAGTTAGTGCACTAGATCTGTATTTCTTGAGGTAAGGTTTCGAAGAATATCACTTATGTGTTCTTTTCCTGCAGCTTGTTTCTTTGTGACCCTTACGATGACATTTAATGCAATAATATTCTTTATATGGGCAAAACCTCTTATAATGTCAACCTCCACATGACCAGTATGGAGATGAGGGCTGGTTGTTTGAAATGTCCTTCTTACGTACAAGAGAATCTTTCTGGCCATTTATTACCTGCACATATAATGACCGGCCACTGTTTTCAACCATAGAAGGGTCATGTTTTAGATTCACTGACCTCTGACACCCACTAGTCACTTCTTGTTGTGTTATATTTAGACACTGTTCAATTTTGCTCAGAATTCTGGTTGTGATGTGGGCATCTTCAGGTGACTGCAAGCTGGATACAAAAACAAGACACTTGAACTGATCTTCTGTCATTGCTGATAATTTGAAGCGCTCACACTCGCGATTTACTCTGCCAGCATGTTGTACCCAGTCATCGTCTCCCGCTTTAGCCAACTTCAAACATTGGTAACGAATATTGAACGACGATGACTGTTCACCGAAAATTTGTGATAAAGTTACGACCATCGCATCAAATGAAAGGTCTTTTGGGTTCTTAGGGAGAATGAAATTGGTTTAGCGCTCATGTTCAGGTGTGCCAAGTTTGAGTAGCAATATTCTGACCTTTGCGGCATCATCAAATTTCTCTAGGTCGACCTTGAATACATCTTCGTATTTCTTGAACCATGATTCAAATGTGACACCAGCCAAATCATCAAAATGAAATTCATGGATAGAATTAATAATGTGGTCAGCATGAGATTTGGAAGGACCATCTGTAAGCCCCTTCTGATTTGGGTTAATTTTCTGGGTTAGAGTCTCTATAATACGAATCTGGAACTTCGAAACGTTTTTCTTGCCGCTCCAGCAAGGCTTCAAATTGGTCAATGGTAAATGACATCTTGATAAGTTAACTCCGTCGCCAATTGTTATGTCTCAAAATGCTTATATTCTTGATATGACGCGTATAACTTGAGCACTTGAACGCTAAAACCCTTCCAAGTCACAATGAGAAGACAGAAGACTAGTGAAAGGAATGTTAATCCAGACAGTGTCAAATTAAAGTACAAACTGTCAGGTATTTATAGATCTCAGTAAAAACGAACTCATCATTATAGCTATCCAATCCGCACACAGGGGTTATCAGCGTTGTCGAAACGTGTATAAGACACATAAATCAAATTCAAAGGGACGGCAGAACATTGGTCCCACAAAGCCGACTGCCGTTTCAATTGATTGTGAATTCATCTCGAAAAGACCATCAGGGTCCATCACTCTTGAAGGTTGTGCGGCTTTGCCTTTGAGTCTTTTACCTCTTCTACATTCGCGCCTCTGAGGGTTTTTTCGAGATGAATTCACAATCAATTGAAACGGCAGTCGGCTTTGTGGGACCAATGTTCTGCCGTCCCTTTGAATTTGATTTATGTGTCTTATACACGTTTCGACAACGCTGATAACCCCCTGTGTGCGGATTGGATAGCTATAATGATGAGTTCGTTTTTACTGAGATCTATAAATACCTGACAGTTTGTACTTTAATTTGACACTGTCTGGATTAACATTCCTTTCACTAGTCTTCTGTCTTCTCATTGTGACTTGGAAGGGTTTTAGCGTTCAAGTGCTCAAGTTATACGCGTCATATCAAGAATATAAGCATTTTGAGACATAACAATTGGCGACGGAGTTAACTTATCAAGATGTCATTTACCATTGACCAATTTGAAGCCTTGCTGGAGCGGCAAGAAAAACGTTTCGAAGTTCCAGATTCGTATTATAGAGACTCTAACCCAGAAAATTAACCCAAATCAGAAGGGGCTTACAGATGGTCCTTCCAAATCTCATGCTGACCACATTATTAATTCTATCCATGAATTTCATTTTGATGATTTGGCTGGTGTCACATTTGAATCATGGTTCAAGAAATACGAAGATGTATTCAAGGTCGACCTAGAGAAATTTGATGATGCCGCAAAGGTCAGAATATTGCTACTCAAACTTGGCACACCTGAACATGAGCGCTAAACCAATTTCATTCTCCCTAAGAACCCAAAAGACCTTTCATTTGATGCGATGGTCGTAACTTTATCACAAATTTTCGGTGAACAGTCATCGTCGTTCAATATTCGTTACCAATGTTTGAAGTTGGCTAAAGCGGGAGACGATGACTGGGTACAACATGCTGGCAGAGTAAATCGCGAGTGTGAGCGCTTCAAATTATCAGCAATGACAGAAGATCAGTTCAAGTGTCTTGTTTTTGTATCCAGCTTGCAGTCACCTGAAGATGCCCACATCACAACCAGAATTCTGAGCAAAATTGAACAGTGTCTAAATATAACACAACAAGAAGTGACTAGTGGGTGTCAGAGGTCAGTGAATCTAAAACATGACCCTTCTATGGTTGAAAACAGTGGCCGGTCATTATATGTGCAGGTAATAAATGGCCAGAAAGATTCTCTTGTACGTAAGAAGGACATTTCAAACAACCAGCCCTCATCTCCATACTGGTCATGTGGAGGTTGACATTATAAGAGGTTTTGCCCATATAAAGAATATTATTGCATTAAATGTCATCGTAAGGGTCACAAAGAAACAAGCTGCAGGAAAAGAACACATAAGTGATATTCTTCGAAACCTTACCTCAAGAAATACAGATCTAGTGCACTAACTAAGAAAATATTGGTATCACATAACCGAGCACAAATTTACCGCCAACGAAAGTGTGTAAATTTAGAGATAGATAAACAGCGTGCCCGTCTGCAGCTCGACACTGCTTCCGATATCACACTTATTAGTCGAAGAACTTGGGAGCATATCGGAAAACCTCAGGTGCTCCCAACAACCCAGTCAGCTCATAGCGCATCTGGAATAAATTAAATAGTTTTGGAGACGTTTTATTGTTGAAAATGTGTCGGAAAATATTGACAAGTTATAACAATTGGCGATGTGGTGAAAAAAAATTCTGAACCCTCAATCTTCAAATTAATGAACCAAAGCCAGTCTGTCATTGGACAAAATTCATTGTAATTATTTCGAGTAATCAGCATACAGGGTTTTCGCCGGTGTCATTCAAGGACATTGATTGTTAATTAGTCATACAGTATTTTTCACTACCGCGCTCATTCAGAAAATGGCTATCTCTTCCGACCAATTACAGTTGCTATTTGATCGACAACAGCAGCGTTTTAAAAAAGAGTCAGTTGACTGTTTTAGACAATTTACGCACACGGCTACTAAATCATCCATGTTTTGGAGATGTGACAGAAGTTGATAAATTAATTTCGAATTTGCGTACAGAGCTGGAAAATGACTGCAGAACCTATGAACGTGTCGATGAGAGCCTCCATGAATCCTTGATAAGTGGTAATGTAAACGAAGTAGTAGCAGTCATTCATAATCCGCCCAGTGGTCCAGAAACGACCATTTTAAAAACATGCCATGTTGTGTGTTCAAATTCCATTGTCCCCGAAACACTATGTACAAACACTGACTTGTCCAGCTTACAGAAATTCGACGTCTTATTAAATGCTCATGAAATTATTGCAGTACCCGCCCAAGAAGAAACAGAAAATGAATCAAGCAGCATAATGAAGACAGTTGCATTATATTGAGCCCATCATTCTACGACAAAAGTTTCTGGTGAATATACGTATCGGGGTTCTCTAGTTGCTTTACCAGATATGAGTTATCTTAATGACTTACATACTTTTGATCAAATTTCTTACAGAAATGAGAAAAATTTGTTGGACGTATTAAATGATGATCGAGAACCTAATGAAATTTTGATAGCTGCTTATTATTCTAGAGACCGATTATCTACTAATGAGATTTTCGAGAGATTTGATGAAAATGTTCCACAAGAATCAAACGTTAATGACCTCACATCTAGTGTCGCTGATCCTTACAATCAAGTCAGTTCTAGTAGACTCTCTATTCAATGCGGCAACTATGTTTTAAATATGGTCAAACTAACTGTAACTTAGGAATATGAGGACCCAACATTATTCCGTAGGGGGAGGATAAAGTCATAAAATTTAAAGTCAGGATCTAAACTTTGAGACTTCAAAAAAAAGAAGGGAAGGTGAGATAATGGGAAGAAAAATCAATTTTCGATTGATTTATTTATTATGAGTTTTGTTCAACATTACTTCCGTTCTAATTCAATGTGATGATCATTCAGTGTAATATTCGGTTTTCTTTTCTCGTATGATATTTTATTCCGTATAATATACGATATTCCTCTATTCAATTTACATGAACTGTGCTCAGTATGTGATATGTTATAACTCTAAGTATTTTTCATATATGTGATTCATCCTAATTATTAATGAAAATGGGTGTACAATCAATATATGAGTGTGCTTTCGATTAAGGTTGTCGTCGTGTTTTGGGGTTAAGAAACATTCACTTATGCCAGTCTTTGTGTCCTTACTCTCGCGTCGTGGGAATTGAGGAGGTCCCTGTTCCGAGTATAAGTGATAAGCGTTTTCGACACAACAATGAGCGACGACCTGATACAACAAGCAGCATTCAACTGACAAGCTATATCAATTGGCGACGGGGATTTCGGAAAAATTGACAAGTTATAACAATATAACACACCTATATTTCAATGGGGAATACGAGTGCAATATCTAGCTCTGTTTTTTTTTCATTTACTGAGTGAATGTTGTATATAAAACCATAATTTCCACTGGAGAATTCATTTCACGCTACAATTCATACCTTACTTGCTTTTTTATTCCGGGAAGTTAAGAAGCATTACAGTATCGTGTTCATAGGAAAAATATACATAAACAGCTTCAGATGATTGAAATAAAATTTCCAGTGAGAACTATAGTTTTATATGCAATAATGACCCTTTGACTGAATAGAAGAATGTTCGAAGATGCAAGATATTCTACTTTTATTCATTATTGAAAGAGGGTTATTATCCATTTTTTCTCAAAATGTCATTTCAGTAAATTGGACAAAAAATAGAAGTAAAAAATGAAAAGTAAAATGGAATGAAATAATGTATACTTACCTTATTATCATTATTATTAGTTGTTATTGTAAGACTGGATATGTTACGACGAGACTTAGCTTCAAATTGAAGTATGGTACTTGTAGTCTCTGCTGCTTTCACCGGTACTGTACTTTTTTCAACTATAACTTTGGGTTGTCGTGATACTTTAGCTATACGTCGAGCTGCAGCCTCCAAGTTAGTTAGATCAGTTGCTCTACCCTAAAAGAATGTGAATATTATACATACAAGGGTATACGCATCTTTATTTTTGTAAATTATTTATATGCAATAGTCAATCAGATTAACATAGACAACGTATAACCTGATACACACATGTAGAAGAAGAAGACATAGTTCGAAACAGGACGGTGAAAATTAACATGAGAAGCATATGAAAAGAAAAGGCAATGAAAGGTTAAATGTAGACAAGAAAGTTCAGGAGCGAATGAGATCAACAAATGAAAATTATGCAACACTAGACTAAGTGTCTAAAGTAATGAAAACAATGAATGCATCTATGCGATTGTAGCCTATTTAGGCCATATCGCTTAATATCTCAAACAACAGGCTATGATTATTTAAAGGTCTATTATTATTATCACGAGTTCATTTTATTAATTGTATTAAATAGGAAAGATTATTTATCATTTTGATAGAAAATAAATGAATAAAATAATTTGTTAAGATTTAAGATTTAGTCAACATCCCGGCAGATGGCAGCCTGCTTGATCATCTGGGCTACCTGTTCCTGCCATCTAGATATTTCAACAAGTTATCTATTTTTGTTTGTTTTAATATATCACTATGTTTATTAATCGCATAACCTATTTTGCTGCGTTTCTGAAAAGGGTACAACCTTTCGTTGTCAAAGATACAAAAAACTCAATAAGAGACAATGTGGTTGCTGGCAATATACAACGGAAAGAATGCACATTATTCAGATGTTCATTTAGTGAACTGTTAACATCTAACTGGAGATCACTCAATATTTATCGCCAGGACCGACCAAGAAGAAAGAAACGGAAACTTATTGAAATACTTTACGCTGAGAATTCTATATTGTACCAAAAAATATAATATTGAATAAAGCTGATAATAATAATAATCTGGGATACCTGTTCCTGCCATCTAGATATCTGTTTTTTTTTGTTTTAACAAACCATTATGTCTATTAGTCATATAACCTATTTAGGTGTGCTTATGGAAAGTTTACGACCGTCCACTGCACATGTTACAAAAATCCCCAATCAGAGACATCGTGGTTGCTGACAATATGCATAGAAAAGAATGTACATTATTCAGATGTCGATTCCTGAACTGTTAACTCCTAACTGATGACCATTCAATATTTATCATTAGGATCGATTAACAAATAAGAAACTGAAACTTTTTAAAATACTTTGTGCTGAGAATTCTATATTGTACCAAAAATATAATATTGAATAAAGCCACTAATAATAATAATAAAATCTACTATTTTCAACATACAATACATATACTAATTCATTCAAGCTGAATGTTTATATACAGATTCTAATATTTTATCTAATGTAAAATAATAAGTTAAAATATTAAAAACATGTATCGTGAAAAAATCGTTATCGTTACAAACAATAGTTTGCTTAGCCATCCATTACTCTTATTTTTGTTTTGTATAGCAAAGTACATCATTTTTCTTTTATGAACAACAAACTAGGGTCATGCGGAATAATAAAAGTAAACAGTATTATTGATCATTAATTATTATTATTATTTCTATTATTGTTAGTACTATTATCATGAATTCACTGAATTGTTTGTAATATTTCAATGTTATTATAACCATACAAAACGATATTATTATACCTATTCATAGTATAAACAAATATTTCTGCAGGTATACTATTCTAATGATAGAAAAACATTTAATAGAAATTAGGAATTGTTATTCAATATCATTTATAACAGAATTTAAAGTTCACAACTATAACTCTTATTATTAATTAAGAAATGATCTTGATAATAAGGCTATATATATATATATATATATATATATATATATATATATATGTTACAAGAATTTCATATTGTTTAAATGATTTCTTCTACTCAGACTTATTCTTTCAGATGAATATGACACTAATATTATATATAGGAAATGATTCTAAACGTTTAATATCATAATGATTAGTTGGAATATCATTTACCGAATAGTTATTTTTGTATGTTTGAATAATTCATATAACACAGCATGTAACAATCAAACCTGACGGAGAAGATTTGGAAGATTTAAAAACCTTTACATATTTGGGCAACATCATTGATGAACACGGTGGATCTGATGCAGATGTGAAGGCGCGTATCGGCAGAGCAAGACCAACATATTTACAACTGAAGAACACCTCAAACTCAAAACAACTGTCTGTCAACCAACACCAAGGTCAGAATTTTCAATACAAATATCAAGACAGTTCTACTCTATGGGGTGGAAACCTGGAGAACTACGAAAGCTATCATCTAGAAGATACAAGTGTTTAGTAACAACTGTCTACGCAAAATACTTCGGATCCGTTGGTCAGACACTATTAGCAACAACCTAATGTGGGAGAGAACACACTAGATCCCACTGGAGGAAGAAATCAGGAAGAATTGCTGGAAGTGGATAGGACGCACATTGAGGAACGCACTCAACTGCGTCACAAGACAAGCACTCACTCGGAATCCTCAAGGCCAAAGGAAAAGAGGAGGACCAAAGAACACATTACGTCGAGAAATGGAAATAGACATGAGAAAAATGAACAAGAATTGAATGGAACTAGAAAAGAAGGCTCAGGACAGAGTGGGTTGGAGAATGCTGGTCGGCGGCCTATGCTCCATTGGGAGTAACAGGTGTAAGTAAGTATTTTTGTATGTGTTTTTTCGAAATTTTTCCATCCCATCTTGAAGATTTTTTTTCATTCCAGTAATTATTAGTTATTAATTTTTGAAAAGTGATATCAAATGTAAATATTCCTCCAGTGATCACTTTTTCTACAAATTATGAACGTAAATAACATACAAATTACTAGCTATATTGTTCTAAATGTCACAAATACTGATAACGTGTTTTTGAGTATGTTGTATCTGATAGCATTCCAATCACTTGAAGCGTTAAAGAATGTCATTGGAAATTATGAATGGGAGATATGCTGCTATTTATTATATGGTACATGATTCTCATTTGTATAAGAATCAAAAACTGTACATAATTAACAAATTATTATAGGCAATAAAATGTTTGTTCATAAACACATGAGTACACATTTTCGAAATCAAGTTAACCAATTAGTTGTTTTTATATTTTTCTAAATATACCCAAAAAATCTTCATTAACAGGAGTCAGAAATTACAATAACCATGTAAGAAATGTCAGCCGATTAGTTGTGACTACAAACTCTTATGATTATGATAATGATCAATACATTAAATATTGATAGGGTCAGTAGATCATATTATAACAAACTCAAGAGAAACTAATTTCAAAGTAATATTTATATACGCATCCATGAATAATCTAAGCAGATGTGTTATGTACAACAGGCGATAATGCCATTAGAAGATTTAAAATCCATTTTACAAGTATATATAATCATTTTAACAGTAATCTAAGAAATAGCGTAGGTTACTGACCCCGGTTAGTTTTATCCTTGACCTAGGGTAGAATTATGCGATCTACATGTAATAGTAAAAACAATGCTAAAATCAAAAATTCAAAAAAATCAATACTCAATATACGAGTGGATCATATAATTTAAACAAAACAATACTCAATGATACAGTAACTGCTGCGAAACATTCCAAATCGAAAATAAGGAGAAAAATAAGATAAGAAACTAGTTTTCAACGAATTTATCATTTCAAGTGGCACATTTGTACACATAGATGGTTTTTAAGGACATTACTCGTGCAATTGATTTTAAAGAGATGTCAAATGTACGACAATTCTAAATTTTGTGCTGTGTCTCTTTTATGTATCCCTATCTACATCTAAGAGATATTTTCTGGAAATTCTTAATTTGTCCGAGCTTTTCTATATATTAATAATTTTACAGAACTATTACATTTTTGTTCCGACAAAACATGGAGGAGGTGAGATTCTAAATTTGTCTCTGATTCTACTGTGAGTGTAATCGATATGTAGCAGTTATTGAACTCTTGTAGTACAGCATTTCGTTTGTTATTATCATTACAAATGATGGTGTTATCTATGAGTCTTATGTATAAACAAGATTTAAAGATTACTTGTCAAACTACATTATTTTCTAAGTTGGCCATGAAACAATCTGCTAGAAAACGACTCAGTGGTTACTCTATTTCAATGCCTTAGGTTTGCCCATAAGTTCCATGGTTAACTTTGAAATGCAAGTTGAGTGAAAAGTATGAGTAGTTTCTTTGGATGTTTTGGGATACTTTTTTCAAGGTTACTATCTTCATCATGATCACACGGAAAGCAGATATCCAAATATAGCATTCTCTTTATGAATACATTAATGTTGGTTTTTGAATAAGTGATTTCGCGAGAATTAGGGGCTACGTCCACTGATTTGATTTCTAATCGTTTGCACGATTTATACCGATTATTAGATAATTGTGTATCATCGCGAGTTCTTCATATCAACTGGAAGAATATCTTTTTTATGTACTTTTAAAATTCATTGCAATTGTAGGCCATCAGGAGTAGGTGGTTGACCACAAGATTTCATCAAAAAATATCCTACAAAATTAGAAGAGCCGATTCAAATGAAATATGCATCAGAAAAGTGTGCGCAGTACAGGCTCTACATGTTTGTCAATTCAAGTCTGATTCCTGTATTAAAAAGCAATATGTTTATAGAGAAAAAGCAAAGTTGGTTCCATTTGTGTACGATTTACTTACCTTACCGAGGCCCCAGTTTTTTGTTGGGGTATTCACTGAGATAAAAATCATTTCGGCTTCATCTATTGCTTTGTCAATATCCGAAGAAAAGTGTAGATTTTTTCCACGGTGTAATTTAACAATCTCGTCTAATCCCGGCTAAATATAATTTTTTGAAAAGAAGAAGCATATCAGATAAAATATGAAACAAAAAAGACAATTTATGAGTAAAAATCAGATTGCATTTAGTTGAGAACCATGATTTTAATAGTAGTTTTGTTGTAGCTTGTGACCCTGTCACGTGACAATATCGTCAATCAAAACGCCGACTTACATTACCTTTACCCCGTGCTAAACCCACTGTGTGTTAATCAGCACGAGTAGCTTAGAGTCAACTCTTAGTCTTTACTGTTCCTCTGTATGGCAACTTCTCGCCCAGCCCAGCCTGTTCAGTTCATAACACAAATATTATCCTCTGCTTTGTGAATCGTATATTTAAGACACACGTGGTTTATACACAAGCAGACCAGACCGCATCACATCATAAAATAAGGAATGATAATTATACAAGATAAATACAAGTCAAAAGTGGCTGTGATTATTGTGCACTGTAACTAATAAATTGCGAATAAATTAAGAATGGTTAACCATATAACAGTAGAGAATAGGTCAAACGAAGGGTGATGAAATATATATATGAGTTATTGTATTTCACTATAACTACCAACGACTACAATGAAGACATTAATGATTAATTCTACGATAGGCTGCAGTCAGTCGTCGAGAAGTGTTAAACAAAGGGCTTGACCATTCTGATGAGAGACCTAAATGCCAGGGTTGGAATGGAAAACATCGGATATGAAGAAATCATGGGACGATATAGGCTAGTACAATGAAACGAAAACGGTGGGATAAGGAACAAGTACCAACAGACTGGAAAGAAGGACATCTGATCAAGATATCAAAGAAAGGCGATCTCAGCAACTGTGAGAACTGCAGAGGCACCACTCTTCTCTCAATACCAAGAAAAGTCTTCAACAGGGAATTGTTAAACACCATGAAGGACTCCGTAAACGTCCAACTTCGAGACCAGCAGGCTGGATTCCGTTAAGGATCGATCGTGTACAGACCGAATCGCAACTATACGGATCATTGTGGAACAATCAATTGAATGGAATTCATCAATCTACATCAACTTCATTGGCTACGAGGAAGCATTTGATAGCGTGGAAAGGACAACACTATGGAAGCTTCTTCGACACTATGGCGTGTCTGAGAAGATAGTCAATATCATACGGAATTCCTATGATGAATTTAACTGCAAAATCGTGCATGGAAGACAGCTGACATACTCGTTCGAAATAAAGATCGGTGTCAGGTAAAATTGCTTACGCTCACCCTTTCTTGTTCTCCTGGTGATCGACTGGATCCTGAAGATGTCAAAATCTGGGGGGGGGGAAGCACAGGATACAGTGGATAGCTAGGATGCAGTTGGACGACCTGGGGTTCGCAGATGGTCTGACTCTGCTATCGCACACGCAACAACAAATGCAGGAGGAGACGGCCAGTGTAACAGCAGTACGTCTCAACATACACAAAGGGAAAATAAAGATTCTCCGATACAACGCAGCATGTAACAATCAAATCACACATGACGGAGAAAATTTGGAAGATTTAAAAACCTTTACATATTTGGGCAACATCATTGATGAACACGGTGGATCTGATGCAGATGTGAAGGCGCGTATCGGCAGAGCAAGACCAACATATTTACAACTGAAGAACACCTCAAACTCAAAACAACTGTCTGTCAACCAACACCAAGGTCAGAATTTTCAATACAAATATCAAGACAGTTCTACTCTATGGGGTGGAAACCTGGAGAACTACGAAAGCTATCATCTAGAAGATACAAGTGTTTAGTAACAACTGTCTACGCAAAATACTTCGGATCCGTTGGTCAGACACTATTAGCAACAACCTAATGTGGGAGAGAACACACTAGATCCCACTGGAGGAAGAAATCAGGAAGAATTGCTGGAAGTGGATAGGACGCACATTGAGGAACGCACTCAACTGCGTCACAAGACAAGCACTCACTCGGAATCCTCAAGGCCAAAGGAAAAGAGGAGGACCAAAGAACACATTACGTCGAGAAATGGAAATAGACATGAGAAAAATGAACAAGAATTGAATGGAACTAGAAAAGAAGGCTCAGGACAGAGTGGGTTGGAGAATGCTGGTCGGCGGCCTATGCTCCATTGGGAGTAACAGGCGTAAGTAAGTCTTATCTGAACGTCATCATATACCTGAGAAGTTTTCGCCTGTTCACAAAGGTCCCAATTTATCGTTCGGGGAGTTTCATGCACAAAATATGTAATAATAACCCATAAATAATTCCTAGCAGCTACCGTTTATTTATTGGTCGTTCAGATATAACAGGTCTAATTCGATTTTAAATTTTTTATAACAGTTCCAGATTGAATATTGACTAATAGCTTAAACAACATCATATTTCGATAAGAGAAATATTTTAAGAAATCATACAAAAACTTGTGTTATAATTGAATAACTTGAAAAATGATTTTTTTTTTCGTGAAAATTTATGTCCAGTGTAAAATTGAAATAAGAAAAATTGCAATTTGAGCTATCGTATTTACAATCAAATGGAGACAGGTTAACAATACAACTTTACTATTGTTGTCTAACTGATCCCAGTTAATGCTAAGTGGGTACTTTAAAACTATCCCAACTTACCACATAATCAACTGGCATTCAAAATTACTGGATGAATACCAGGTTGGAGATTAATTATCCTAACATCTAGTGATAAGTTATACGTTTGAAGTCGCCCATGATAAAAGTGATAACATTCGATTACCATTGACTAGAATTAGAAATATATAGATCACTAGATTCTGACTAAGTGACTTAGATGTATTGTACTCATTGTGAAAATCTAAAACCCAAATTTTAATATTAGTGGATGCATATTACTGAGATGTTTAAAACAAACACGAAGAAACTAAATACTTGGTAGTCTCAACTTTCAAGATTATTCAGCTGCTGTCAATTTATCCATATAAAATAATTTTCAATATATACCACTTTATTTACAGTTATCGTATGATATTATGAAAAAGATTAATGGAAAAGACTCTTAACCCAAATAATGTTTTTAACATGCGAATAATGAATCCAATGATTAAAAACAAAGAAGTTTAAAGTACAAAATAATAATAATAATACTTATTATTACTATAGGGTCAATATTTAATATCTACATTTTTCTACTTTGACCAAAAAAATCTTTCAAGTAATCGGATGATAATCAGTTGCAGTCTGTTCAGAGATAGTAGTAATCGTATAATCAAAGTAAAAGAAATTATTCTATCGGGTAAACTATACGTGCTCATACTGATTAAATTGCCCCAAAAATACAAATTTGCCGTTTAACGCTTGGACTGAAAAACAACGAATTTGAAAAGTAATAGATCTAGCTTTCTCAAAGGATTTTAGACGAAAATAGGTGAACAGATAATAAAAGCTACAAAGGCTTACATAACTGGTTTGTCATTTTTTAGGTCACAAAGTAAAGGACATCATTAATTTCCGATATTATTTTGTGAATGTGCTGATTTGTGAAATAATGGAATCTTTAAGATTCTAAACCTAATATTCATAAATAATAACAGGTGTTTATTTTCATATGATGGTCAGACTACCCTCAGACAATATCAACTCGATAATGTATTCGTTTAGATTAAAGTCACTTTGAAAAAAAAATGCCAGCAAAAGTTATTTGATGTTAGTCTTCATTTAGAAAGGCCATCAACTGAAGAAACATTAAACACTAGAGAGCACTGGGAAGCTGTTTCAGCCACAGCATAGATTGAATCCTAAACTATATGTTTCATAACAAACACCAGTATAGAACGAAACAATTATCCACTGTCCCCAAGTTTTTAGTAGCTTTCCACCCGGTCTAACAATTTATGGTGTAAATTAACTGTAAAACGAATAATCGACGCAAATCAGCAAACTAACGGAAAATTATTTAGCAATTAAATGTTCTTGGACGTGTTCTACGAATGTCGTCCCAGAGAATTCCACGCCGTGCATTATTTGCCGACGCTGGGACTGGTGGGAAAAAGCGGAGAGATGGTCAGTGTATAACATGGTGTCGTGGTATGAAAGGAAGCAGCAAAGGACTGGCTTGTGTTGGTCCTTCACGACTTCCTGGCCGGGGTCCGAGAGATGGTGCAACACAGTGGCTACAGACGTTATCAGATATGGCTCAGAATAGAAGCCAGTGGCGATCCTGCTGTAACCTTCTTTTACTTTCTGCATAAAAAGTGGTTGAAACTTCCTTAACTGAAAGATTTCTTCTGGTTGTATCTTTCCGTTTCCCTTATTGTCATTATTACACTACCACACACTAGTCTGTGATCGTTATTGTTCTCTTCTTCTTTCTTTCTTATACGCACCTTGCACTGTTTTTCTCTTCCCATTCTCAATGTTATTGTGTGGCACATATATATCTGGTGCCCCCTCTTAACAATATTTGTGTTCAAATAAAAATAATAATAAAGGTGACCAAGACAAGCGAACTTTCCAATCAATATAAACAAAAAAAGAACTCAAATGTACATAAATAGATAGATGGTTAGCAGTGAAACTTAGGAAGAGTCTCACTCTTTTTGGGACTTGTGAGGTAAATTAACCTCGAGACTTGAACCTAGAGCCCTTCGCCTCAAAAACCAGCACATTAATGAATCCAGATAGCCATTCATTTGACGAGTCCCAAATAGGACGAAACGCATCACGGATCCTACTGCTAGCCATATTCCATTTACTCTTAGGAAAATTTGTATCATGATGCCTATATTGAGGTAATCCGCATAAGACACGCATATGCCAACCGAGGCTGGTCAAATTGTAGCCAATATACCAACGGGATAATCCAAATTAATAAAGAACAAATTACAAGAATTCGAACTCTAAGTTAAATGTTTTGGATGAACAACCTAATAGTCTCGTAATTATCAATAAATCAGACTTGATTGTAAGCACTCAGCAAGTATGTCATGCAAGAATATGAAAATAAGGGTAATTCGTTGCACATCAATGATTTCACAACCAAGGCAAGAATATATTGATTTAAAAGTGTATTTTAAAGATTGTGCTATTGTAAATTGAGAGCGAATAAACTTGATTAAGTAGCAGTTTTATAGTATTTTCTGATATCTACTGGTTAATTAAATTTTCAATTAAAACAAACATCATTCTTAAAATAAATCATAAATGTACAAAGGTTTTGTTTTCTTTATTAACTTATTGGATTCTCAGCTAATGAATAATCACACTATGGTGACTTATTTCACTAGACTGATACATTTACAATTTAACTAATTTTTAAACATTTAGAATAAATTGTGATTTTATTTCCGGTGGTAGGTTATCGAGCATATATTCTCTTGGTGAAAGATTTCTTACTCTAATCATAAGCAAGCCGGACAAAGGAGGGGGGCTAGTTCTTATGAACAAAGCTGATTACATTAATAAAATGAACGTGATTTTGAATGATCCGACAAAATTTCAGAAACTCAACGACGTTAAGGACTTAAATATGAAGGCAGAAAAATTGCTGACTATCTCACTGAAGGAATTAAAAAATAAAGGTATTCTTACTCCTGACTTACATGACTCACTCAAGCCTAATGGATCGAACACACCGCGACTATATGGTTTACCTAAAGTTCACAAGACAGGTCTTCCTATTCGCCCAGTTTTAGATATGTATAATTCGCCTTATCATAAAACTGTAAAGTGGCTAGTTCGTATCCTAAACCCCTTACACAAATTAGTCGTCAATAGAAGCGTGAAAGACGTCTTCAATTTCATATCTAAAGTGGAACATATAAATTTAAATGGGAAACGAATGATATCTTTAGATGTTGCTTCCCTGTTCACCAATGTACCGTTAACAGAGACTATCGATTTTGTGTGCCAACAACTGCAGGAAAAACAAATCAATATTGGAATTCCTGGGGTTAGTCTTAAAGAATTACTTTTAAAATGCACAATGAATGTCCATTTTGTCTTCAATAACACATATTATAGACAAATTGATGGTATAGCGATGGGTTCGCCACTAGGTCCCATCCTTGCGGATTTTTTTCTGGCGAAACTAGAAAACGGACCTCTCAAGGAGGTTATCAATAAACTGGATTTCTACTGTCGTTACGTTGATGACACCTTCATCATTGCCGATCAGAACCTTAGAAAAGAACAACTACTGGAACTATTTAATAACAAACATCCTGCTATTAAATTTACATGTGAGGAGGAAATAGATAACAAACTAAATTTTCTGGACGTTTTGTTAAGTAGAAAAGAAGATGGTTCTATCAGCAGGGGTGTGTATAGAAAAAGTTCTTCGCCAAGCCAATACACACATTTTTTAAGCTTTGTGCCTCTTCATTATAAGAGAAACTTAGTCAAATGCCTTGCAAATAGAGCTCTTAAGATATGCTCAGTCGACACTATTGATAGAGAATTACAACACATTCATAATATTTTGATTGAATTAGGATATCCACTGAGTTTCCTGAAGAAACACTTGCGCGTAAAAAACAGGAAAATAGTGACCCTGACGGCTAATAAGAAACCGCTTTTCTTGAAACTGCAATTCAATGGTGATTTGGCTAGCGATGTATTACGGGATAGATTGACTAGATCAGTAAAGAGAACGTTTAATGCTGCCAACCTCTGCCTATCGTATTCGACCCGATCGATGGTGATTCCGCAATTGAAGGATAAGTTACCTGGTTATGCCACTTCTATGTGTATCTACGAATTCAGCTGCTCCTGTGGAGAAAGCTATATCGGGGGCACTACCAGGCAACTGAACCAACGAGTTAGTGAACACCTCCCTTCGTGGTTAGGAAAAGGCTACGTCAAAACAGTACGCAGCTCGGTTCTATCACACTTGATCGATAGCGGTCATATAGTGGACAGAAACAAGTCGTTCAAAGTTATTTATCGGATTCCCACTAGTTTTCCTTATGGTGTTCGATCTCGTCTCTTACACATAGCAGAAGCTATAGGAATCCGAGCCAACAAGCCAAGTCTTTGTGCCCAGAAGAAATTTGTAACTCCCTTATTTCTCCCTTGGCCTTAAGTAATAAATGAATGTATTTATTTATTTATTCTCTTCGTTTATTATTTTTCTTCACACCGTCCTACCACTTTATTATCTCTCAACTATACGTTTCATGGTCCAATTATCTGAACATTTCTTATTACGTCATCTTATAATTTTATAATTGTTATCTCAGTTTCTATATTTTTCTAATCCTTGACCTATTTCAGATTATGTAACATTGATTTGAACCTTTATTATTATTGCTTATCAAAAACTAATGCACCTGTTGTCACACCATCAATTTGTACTTTTCACATTCTACTTATTATGTAATTTTTTCCATTGTTATCATTGACTTATAAACTACCTTGATTGGTTTAATAATTTCGTATATGCATATAAATATTACTGTATATTAGAGTAAAGCCTGATGAGGATCTAATCGAAAACAATATTGTTCGCTTATATATGTTGTTCTAAATTTACAATATGGGAATATTTCAAATTTTGAAGTCACGTGGGGATCCGATTGCATTTAAGGTGCTCAATGAGTTCCTAAAGTTTAATGCTCGTCTCACTGAAGCGAAAACATCGTTGGAATTTATTAATGATTGTATGCGGAATGATAGATATCCTAAAATATATTGGAAATGTTTACGCCGGAACAAAGTTTATCCGAATGCCAGAACCCTTAAACGGCATGCACTTAACCAAACGGATTCATTAAAATTACACATAAACAATTTAGAATAAACTCTTGATTGGAAGTTATTCAGAAACTATTGAGTTTTAAATACCTTTTACTTACATAACGAGTTATTTTTTCACTATAATACACATGAACTATGAGTCAGAGTCTTCTGACCACTCTAAGCAACAATGCTAGCATGTTCGGCATGCGATTCTCCCCTTCGAAATGAAAAATGTTGCTTCAGGATTGGGTTACATCGACACCCGAACTAGTGATAGGGAGTAAAGTAGTTGAGTGTGTCGACCGCTTCACTTATCTTGGAAGTCTCATCAGCCTTTGTGGTCTGGTGTGTGACGAAATTTCAGCACGGATATAGAAGGCTCGACTAGCTTTTGCCAACTTGCATCATTTATGGCGTAGGCAAGATATCCGTCTATCAACCAAAGGACGTGTTTACTGCGCAGCAGTTCGTTCCGTTCTACTTTATAGCAGTGAAACATGGCCGGTAAGAGTAGAGGATATTCGTAGGTTATTAGTCTTCGAAACATTGCTCGTATATCCTGGGACCATCGAGTAAGTAACGCAGTTGTTAGGAAACGAGTACTAGGTCAGGATGGCAAATCAATTGATGAAGTAGTGAGACTTCATCAGTTGAGATGGCTGGGACATGTGTTACGTATGCCCAACGACCGATTGCCTCGACGTGCTATGTTCAGTGGTATGGGAGTAGGTTGGAAGAAAGCTAGGGGCGGCCAGACCAAAACATGGCACAAGTCCATGAAGTCACTGACAAGCGGACTGAGTCATCTTGGTAGGTGTAGACTACCTGGTTGGGGAGGGCGAGATGATAGCAACCGATGGTTAGAGACTGTTATAAATCCCTTTTCTTACGGTTATGACCCAGCTATTCCTATTGCTTAGTATTCTCGGACACCGATTCACTCGACAAGTCCCCAAATCAGAACACGGTTGAACAGGAAAGAGATTATATTCCAAATAACAAGGTTAGATGGAAGTAAGAAGCAAGTCAGAAGAAAGTAGGAAGCACAATAGAGAAATCGTCAGTATATTTATAGTTTTTACATGAGAAGATTCTAGAGTATTCTCCAACTATCGACTAGTGCTGATTGGATAAGAATTAGCCAATCACAGTGCACCAAAGCAATCATGCATTGAGCATGTTTTAATCCAGCCTATGTCCCGCTAACACCTCCCCTTTGAGCAGATTCGTAGGATCTGGTGCTAGGGTCCAACTGCAACTGAGTGACTGGCTTGTGCTTTCGATTAGTTCATCGTCTAGGCAATGAAGAATTATCACTTTTTCCTTGCACAGAGACTGACATGTCTGTTCCCGGCGTTTTGATTTTTCTTAAAAAAAAGTATGCATAACTCTTAATTCTCCAACATTCTCCTCCTCCGCGAAACAATGTCGGATCCTTATATCTCCAAGTTACAAATAATAGGACTTTATTTAAACGACGTTTCTCGCATTGACTGTCGGATCCACTAGAAACGACTAGATGATAATGAACGACCTTTGATTTGAGGTCAGAGTTTAATTCTTCTGAAGCATTACTTTCAAATCCATTAGGAATTTCATCAGTGGATAATGGATCATTACGGAAATCATCATGTAACAAAATTAAATTAGACTTTTGACCATAATTTGACTCAGCTGATATATTTTCCTGAATTTTATAAGAAATTTCATCAAAATAACATGCATTGTTCTGAGAACCCATGTCTGATACATTGTCATTAGAAATCGGATAAGCTGATTCAATATAAGTTTCTGTCTCACAATGATTTTGAGTAACATTCGGTATAATTGGGTTCGTTGTGTCACTACAGTTATTTTCTGAATACGAGTCCCCATAGCTTTCTTGGCTAATATCACGTGGACCATAAATTTGTTCTAGCTGAAAGTTATTTTCAGAGCTAGACAGGACCAGTAGTGCTTCATTCAATTCTGCACTCCGGGCTTCATCTACAGGGTCTGGCTCTTGATAATCTCGTATTGCCACAACTTTATGAGCATTCAGCACAGGATTTTCTTGCTGTGAGCCGGAAACGTTACAAATATTACGTTGTGATTCAGGTATAAAGGGATTTGAACCCTCCACTAGATATGCTTCTGAAATGTCTGTTACTGCATCATAAACAGATTTCTTATTTTCTGGTCGAGTGAAAAGTGTGCTCAATAGTTGTTGTTGCAAGGCTAACAACTTCTGCTGGTGCTGTAATATTAACCGCAACTGTTCTAAAGAAATCGCCATTTTTCTTTAGTTTTTCCCCGTCGCCACTGTTATAAATCCCTTTTCTTACGGTTATGACCCAGCTATTCCTATTGCTTAGTATTCTCGGACACCGATTCACTCGACAAGTCCCCAAATCAGAACACGGTTGAACAGGAAAGAGATTATATTCCAAATAACAAGGTTAGATGCAAGTAAGAAGCAAGTCAGAAGAAAGTAGGAAGCACAATAGAGAAATCGTCAGTATATTTATAGTTTTTACATGAGAAGATTCTAGAGTATTCTCCAACTATCGACTAGTGCTGATTGGATAAGAATTAGCCAATCAGAGTGCACCAAAGCAATCATGCATTGAGCATGTTTTAATCCAGCCTATGTCCCGCTAACACCTCCCCTTTGAGCAGATTCGTAGGATCTGGTGCTAGGGTCCAACTGCAACTGAGTGACTGGCTTGTGCTATCGATTAGTCCATCGTCTAGGCAATGAAGAATTATCAGTTTTTCCTTGCACTGAGACTGACATGTCTGTTCCCGGCGTTTTGATTTTTCTTAAAAAAAAGTATGCATAACTCTTAATTCTCCAACATTCTCCTCCTCCGCGAAACAATGTCGGATCCTTATATCTCCAAGTTACAAATAATAGGACTTTATTTAAACGACGTTTCTCGCATTGACTGTCGGATCCACTAGAAACGACTAGATGATAATGAACGACCTTTGATTTGAGGTCAGAGTTTAATTCTTCTGAAGCATTACTTTCAAATCCATTAGGAATTTCATCAGTGGATAATGGATCATTACGGAAATCATCTAACAAAATTAAATTAGACTTTTGACCATAATTTGACTCAGCTGATATATTTTCCTGATTTTTATGAGAAATTTCATCAAAATAACATGCATTGTTCTGAGAACCCATGTCTGATACATTGTCATTAGAAATCGGATAAGCTGATTCAATATAAGTTTCTGTCTCACAATGATTTTGAGTAACATTCGGTATAATTGGGTTCGTTGTGTCACTGCAGTTATTTTCTGAATACGAGTCCCCATAGCTTTCTTGGCTAATATCACGTGGACCATAAATTTGTTCTAGCTGAAAGTTATTTTCAGAGCTAGACAGGACCAGTAGTGCTTCATTCAATTCTGGACTCCGGGCTTCATCTACAGGGTCTGGCTCTTGATAATCTCGTATTGCCACAACTTTATGAGCATTCAGCACAGGATTTTCTTGCTGTGAGCCGGAAACGTTACAAATATTACGTTCTGATTCAGGTATAAAGGGATTTGAACCCTCCACTAGATATGCTTCTGAAATGTCTGTTACTGCATCATAAACAGATTTCTTATTTTCTGGTCGAGTGAAAAGTGTGCTCAATAGTTGTTGTTGCAAGGCTAACAACTTCTGCTGGTGCTGTAATATTAACCGCAACTGTTCTAAAGAAATCGCCATTTTTCTTTAGTTTTTCCCCGTCGCCACTGTTATAAATCCCTTTTCTTACGGTTATGACCCAGCTATTCCTATTGCTTAGTATTCTCGGACACCGATTCACTCGACAAGTCCCCAAATCAGAACACGGTTGAACAGGAAAGAGATTATATTCCAAATAACAAGGTTAGATGGAAGTAAGAAGCAAGTCAGAAGAAAGTAGGAAGCACAATAGAGAAATCGTCAGTATATTTATAGTTTTTACATGAGAAGATTCTAGAGTATTCTCCAACTATCGACTAGTGCTGATTGGATAAGAATTAGCCAATCAGAGTGCACCAAAGCAATCATGCATTGAGCATGTTTTAATCCAGCCTATGTCCCGCTAACAGAGACCCTGAATGACATGGCTCAAAATTGTTTGCAATGGTACTCTTTGTGTTCTCCCGAATTCGAATCTTCTGAATTTGTCA
The DNA here is from genome assembly GCF_000699445.3 of Schistosoma haematobium. Lineage (NCBI taxonomy): Eukaryota > Metazoa > Platyhelminthes > Trematoda > Strigeidida > Schistosomatidae > Schistosoma > Schistosoma haematobium. The sequence continues at coordinate 34,823,291 of NC_067198.1, read as the reverse complement.
TGTCCCTTTTTCCTCTTTCCTAATTTATTTCATTGTATTATATTCCTTGAATAACATCTTCAAACCCTAATCCTTCCAATTACTGACTATACTCTTACTACCTCTACCACTACGGGATTTGAATCGACAACTGCATCTCTGTGCTAATATGGTATGGCAACTCGAACTGATGTACGTGCGTACGACGTTCTATATTGTTACTGACTGACTGACTATGAAATTTAAATATACTTAACAAGGTATTGGACTTATATGAAAAATCTCTGGAGCTATCCATGGATCAATCAATAAACAATATTATTTACTCATTGACATAAGATGATGTACGAAGCTGGATTGGTTTAATTTGTCGCACCTTGCATTGGCACGCCAGGCAATCAACTAGATGAGAACCATACGATGGGAGATAATACAAACTGACATAAATCTAAGACCGACAATTACGCTTTGAAAGAAGCAAACGAAAAGTTAAGATATTTAGAAGTTAATTAGTGCAAATAAACTACTTTGATTGAGTCTAGACAGTGTAACCTGTTTCTAATTAATGACTGCGAGTATCGCGTGGCCGTCAACCAAGAAAGTCGCACATCCTGGTGTGGATCAGACCAACAGTTAGTAACTTTCCAGTTAGTACAATGTCCGAAATAAAAGTATCATTTACTCAGTGGTAATTAAAAAATGTGTAAGTGATAAGCGTTCCCGACACAACGATCAGTGACGACAAAGATATAACAATCAGCATTCAAACGACAAAACATAAAAGATATATATAAATGTATATCAAAGTGGCAGAAATTATGGCACAAGAACTATAACAATCGACTGCATGCCAACCCCGACAGTTAGTACCTTGACGTGGTGGTTCAGTTTGCCAATCATGACGAACCAGTCGGGCTATATTGGCTGGAACAATCGTTCCTCAAGGTCCTACCATCCCAGACAGTTTGGTTGAAGAGCGGTCAGACCAAGAGAAACAAACCCAAGGTTCGAGGATGAAGTCGTACTGTTGACTGCACAGTGTGATGGCAGTAAGGTGTTTCCTTCAGACATCCAGCATAACAGCAACACTACCTTCCCACAAAAAAGTGTGGGGTTAGACATGCATTCCTTGCCTTATCCGACGGATTCCCGTCTCCGGCGGTAAGGTCTCAAGAAGTACGGAGCTAACACGAAAATTACTCACAAAAAGGTCGTGTGTGACCGGCCTCAAGCAGTTGTCCCTTGGGAATTGCGATCACACTCTCAGGTCACTACAGCCACCTCTAACCCAATTTCCATTTTAGGTACCTCTAGAAGAACCCTTCCACAGTATGGGCAATCGGGAGTCGAAAGCCTCCCTCAAACCTCTAACAGCACTCGAGACCACTGGTACATTGATATTGTTTATTTTTTATTGTTTTGACGCCGAAAGTTACCTAAAAGCGTAGTAATATCCCCCAAAATCCAACTGTATTAGTTTACATATAATTTTCGACTTTTTTAAATATTTTTTGTATTTGACGTCGTCTAAAATGGTGACCCCCTGCACCAAACCAACAATGGACTCAAATAGAACATACTGCCATCAGTGATCGTTGGAGAAGCTTGACAGAAGACGACCACCCTTTCGGGAACACATGTTCAGACCCCAATCATGTTCTAAAACGAGTACGCATTTGCTTGCGCCTTACTGGACGCAGGAAAACCACATTAAGAAGACGCATTAGAGTTGAACTTGGTGGCGAGAAAGCCTAAAGTAGATTCCAGAAACAACTAAGGTCACACTTAGGCACTTCTGAAAACGAGACTGACCCAGATGTTCCATAGAAAGATATAAAAACAGCTGTGCAAACAACAGTGACATCTATTAGTGATTTAAACCAAAGGGTTACAAAAAAACCAATGGATTTCTTACGTCACCTATGGCGAAGGCGAGATATCCGTCTATCAATAAATGGACGAGTATACTGCGCGGCAGTCCGTTCTGTTTCATTTTACGGCAGCGAAACATGGCCATTAAGCGTAGAAGATACTCGCAAGCTACTAGAATTTGACCACAGATGCCCTAGAAATATTGCTGGCATCTGATGGGATCACCAGATAAGTAATAGTGAGGTTAGTGAATGGTGGTAAATCAGTTGATGAGGTTGTGAATCTTCATCGACTGAGATGGTTGATCCACGTGTTACGCATGCCTGAACACCGATTACCACGACGAGCAATGCTGACTAGTATTGGCGACGGTTGGAAGCAAACCAAAACGTGGCATCAGTACTTGAAGTCACTAACTTCTGGCCTGAGCCGTATTAGTAGATGCAGACTGCTTAGTTTGGATCCGCGCGACTATCATAACCAATGGTCGGAGACTCTTTGTGACATGGCTCAGAATCAATCACAATGGCGTATGTGTATACACTTTTTGTCTTCCATTAAAACGTGGGGTTAAAATTGCTTTATACCTTTCTTTCTATGAAACAATGCTCTTTCTTCCTGTATATACTTATATGCAGTCTTTCTTTTATATATTACTACCATTGAAGTAACCACTTATACTGATTTAGTTTTCATCTTGTTGTGCTAATGAGATGTAACAACTTGGACCGATACATATATGTGCCTGGTCCTACGTTGTAGCTGACTGACTGTATGCCAACAGCATTGGTATTTTAGAGCTACAATCTCAAAGATAATTGCTGTATTCAAGCTAGTGATTATAAAATAAAACAGAAAGACTTGTTCACTGGCAGATGTCTATTTTGTAATGATGCTTACTATATTTATGCACCTAAATGTAACGAGATTTGAGCTATGTCAAACTATAGGTACGAAATATTACCTCATATATTGGCAGAGTATCTGAGTTCCACATCTTGATTTGTTCATCACAAGTATCAACAACAGTAACTTGAATCTCCGGACAGTAATGAGCTATAATTGAAAGTGTTGAACCTCCAACATAACCTGCACCAAGACAGCACACTTTTGACAGCATAATGTCCGGAATACAAACAACTGAAATGAATAAATTAGGAATAACTGATATTTAGTGGTAAAATAATTAGTCTCGTTTTTCTTGTCACAAGCAGAATATGATCCTATTAAACCTACGTGCAATGTTCTTAACGAGTAATCTGGGAAAATGTTGAACAAGCTTTGCTTCGGGTTATACAAATATTTATTTATGACTATTAGTCAACAATTCTTGACATAAGATATATGTAGTTAAGTAAACTTGAAGGATGGGAAAGACAGTGTAAGCAAAAATCTGTAAAAATATGTTATAACGTCGACTGCTTCCTACGTATGATTCGGAACTGTTTGTACGATGATCAATAGTAGCACTACATTGTCAGTATTTTGTTGTCAATTTCAACTTAACAATGACGCGTTATCTAACAATACCATATCCTCTACTTACGTGCGAAATACGACTAATTTTTATAACAATCCCCTAAATTATATTCACAAAAAGCATCTTGATCTAATATAATACACAGTGATATTCCGTTAAAACAATCCGACTCTTGGTAGCAATGTTTCGAAAGTATCTACAATTACTAATCCAATGAACAATAATTTTCCTAAGGAATGAACTAAATATGAGGTGATATAATGCAATATGTTTATATCCAAGAGCCAGGTAAATCCATTTACTCCACCGCCTTCCATTCCCATCGTTCAGTATTGAAGGATTAATACAAAAAAGCAAAGCATGTATGATTGCAGAAAATTGATCATATAGGATTTTTTTATCTATTAGCTTGTTCATATTAGCATCCCTATCACCTTATACCAGTCCTGAAAAGCAACGCATAAAATGGGTAGATAAAGTGACAAGTTCATGGACCAGAGATTCATTAAGTAAAATTAACCGCTTTCAGGAGCCTAACCACAAAACTGTTGTTAAAAATTGGTGCGCATCCAGACATCACTATAAAACCTAGCGGTTTAAAAGTACCCTATTGCTGAATAATGCTAAAAATAAATATCATAACGGACAGGAAAGGATGGCTATAACACTTTATGACAAGGAACAGGTGGGTAATAACAAACCCGGAACATAACTGTCAGGATAATTCGTCTAAAAAAATTTAATATTTTTGAGCCCTACATTGTTGATTTTTGGGACTGGAAAGCGGTATATTACTTGCTATTTTGCATTAGAATAAACGAGATGTGCCACGAACTAGAAAATTATGTAGATGCATTTACATAGTGAGCACGCTGAGGTGCTTGAAATTACTCACTATTATTGTTAGATTTTAAGTGAGTGTGTTTTGAAACGTTTATCAAGCGAGAAACGTGATGGCGTTTAGAGTTTGGTTATAAAATGAATCGAAACGAAAGTAACTTACAAAACAACCCCTAGACTCGGTGTCTCACAGCTATCACAGTTACTCTTGAAAACTTCGAACCACGCGGTGTCCTCTGGGGTCAAAGACAAACAGAATTTGAACTATTTCAAAGCAATGAGTGTAATAGCAGTTTGTAAGCATGAGTTGCAGGAACATTTACACCCAAACAATAAATATCACCACACTAAAAGATTGAATATACGGCTGAGTTCATAAGAATAAAGATATTTCCGACTTGTTTTCCCACAAGATTGAAGTTTTAATTTTTTAAATAGTGGGTGTAAGTCATTGGTTTATTCAAGACTGCTTGAGTGTCGTTATGAAAATGCCACATGGCTGAGAGTTTTTCGACGGGAACGTTCGCGTCTTTAAGAACTCACGTGTCTTGGAAACAAAAATCTCTCTTCAATCTTCAAGAGTACAGGTTAGAGGTCAATCAACTTTAATTCATCCATTCAGCGTGTAGTGCAGTAATGAACCAATTCCACTCCGAATGTTTCAAAGAAGGTACTAATATTACGTGTTCTGGTAAAGATTTACATTGAATTACTAATCGATGAGAGTAACAGAACTTCAGACGTAAGCTATAAAGTATCTGAATATTTTGAACCAGGCCCCGTTCTTCAGAATAAGATTATAAAGTGAGAAATGATCTTTCTAGAGTGGTCATCACCAAACTGACAGTGATACATATCGCCGTAGCAGTAATCGTCAACAGTAAAAACAAGCTGAGCTAAGCGTGAACGTTAGCTTCAAAAAGATGCCTAGTCATTCAATATATAACAATTTGCTTGAATCATCTTCCAGCCGTGAAAGTTTCAGGCATTTTATACTCTCAGTAAGAACCACGATTTGTTGGACCATCTGTGTAATCAGGGTCACCGTGATTTGGGACTAAAAACATCTGATCAACGTGCCGAGCAATGAAAATGAATAATTTGCTCTAGGTAAAGGCAGGTCATTTAGTAACAGACATCTGTGATTCAGGCAACTGTCAAAGAATATGCGAATCTTCGCTGTCGTCAGTTTAACATTACCTGAAAAGTGAGATGTGCACCATTTATTGGGAACTTTGGATGTTACCATTTCATTTCAGTCTGATTATCTATAACCTCATATTTTTTCTAGATATCGGGACATGCTGAGGATTTCCCTTCCAAAATGCCTTACTCCATAATACCTGTCTACCTGCTTTAGGGCAAAAGCTGTCTCTAAACTTTTCAAATAAACCCTTCAGAAAAGTGGCCAACTACATGATTGCCTAATATTTAATCCATTCGGGCACTCTGACGGCATCTACAAACCACGATTCCTTGGCGAACATGTTCTTTATAACGATACAGATTCTTCTACTGAGCGAATGCACGGGATATCTTGCTGATCAACACAGGGGGTCGTAATTATAAGTAACTATGATAATTAGAGATTTTTAAATTATCGTACTAAATATTCCGAAAAAGTGCAATTTAAGCCAAATAGAACTAGATGAACAAAAATGAACGTATTATATTTTGAATTCGAAATCCGTGGGCTATCAATTACAAAGGAATCATTCGTTCGTACAAGTATCACAGCCACCACAGCTAAAATAGGGGTCCAAATTTCTGTAATCCATTGTACTTCACCTTAGATTCATCGTGTTTGTTCTACTGTGTATTGGATGTAGACTGTATGATCTGGAATACACTCATTAGTATTAGAATTAACAACAGAAATCGCAAGAGACACACTCGGCTCCCGGAATTGTATCTGATCAACAAGTCAGTTATGTGTACTTAAATCATTGATAACTAAAATTCGTATCATAGATTTTCCAACACAGATTTTCCTACAAGAACTAATGTAGCGACTTACTCAGCTGGGTTGATGTTTTATAAGATGTGAATGCGGATGGTTTTAGCAAGACTTGTATTATCAACATCACAGTTGACGCGCTTCATGAAGCTTGCGTAGAGACGTGCAACTAATATTCGAGGGGAAATATATTCAACAACCTTGTCATCATTTGTAATATATATACCGTTGCCGGCAGAAAAGCTGGCGGAATCACAAAAAAGTCTTCTTATTGTTATTGAATATAACATCTGATAAAGGCATAGTGCCGGACAAAGAAGGCTATCAGGTCTGTGTGTGCGACCAAGTAGATATTTACAATTCAGATTACTTTCTATACCTGAAGTATGGGTATCATGTTCGAGACGTTTATTTTCAGGGTTTGTGGTTTCTTTTGCTTCCTTCGTAATCAGAAGAGAATCGAGTGTTGTTAAACATACTTGTGATGGTTTGCAAGGTTCGAATATATCGACGTTAAGTGTATGGTCAGTTATATAAATGTTATTACTAGTTTACCCATTATCCGTCGCACAGGTACTGTAGCTGGGTGTTGCAATGACAAAGATTTGGACTGCTTTATCCCATTCGTCATCAGCACAACTACTAAAAGTTAGATCTAAGTCAGCATTATTAGGAGGATAGACACTATCTACATCAGGACTAATTTCTTCTGTGTTTTGAACTTTATGAGACTCAGGAAACTTTATGAGCGATGGGATGTATGTAAAAGGTAGATGTCTTCTCAGAATCAGACTTAATTTTACAACCATCGGGGTCATGATGCGTTTGGGAGTTTGACGCAGGTGGTCTGTAACTGTCTCTTCTTGCTTTTCGCTGGCATGGTGTTCTATCTAGAAGAACCTTAATATCCTTGAAAATCTGAACAAGATCGGTGAGTGCATACCAAGGTGGCTTCTTTTTAATTGTGTGCACACACATGGTACATTTGTCATATTGCCGGCTCTAAGCAAACTAGATTTCATATTTTTCAGGACACATGTGTCTGGTATATTAAACTGAATTTCTAGATTGTCATATTTTTTCAAATAACTCTGAAGCAACACTATCTAGGAAACTATTTATGTCATTCATTTGGTCTTGAGTCTCCGTGAGGTTGGCATGGATTGAGAATGTCCATGTCAACTTGCAACTTTTTTACACCATCCATATGGTTGCACGTGTGATTATCAAAATTGTTTACCAATAAAGTCTTCAACATGCCTGGAATGGAGACAACTGCTGTAAGTTTGTCTGCTCACGGATGAACGGAGTAGCTTGTCTCTTTGAAACTGTTTAAAACCGTGTCGACGGTAGAGTTAGATTAGGTCGTTTTCCTACGTCTGGCTAGACGCCTAGAAGCAGGGGCCTTCATCTTCTTCTGTGTCATGATAAAAAAGTGATAAATAGCGGATGGATTGAACAAAATGTCGGATATAGAAATGGGTGAAAAAATCAATGGCGAGAGCCCAAGATAGTTTAGAAACCAAAACCTATGTTTAAAACAAGAGTTTCAACGAAAATTTCGACTCCTCGTAAACTGCATCGTTCTTTTCCAGTCGTCTTGGAAAAGAAAAAAGTAAGTGTAAGTGCATGTCGAAATACACTCGTATGTGCGTAAAAACACAATGTCGGCGAAAAAATGGGAAACATACTCAAGCACACATAATAGCGTTAAAAAATGTTTTTTTTGTTTTGTTTATTTTAAATAAAAAAATATGAATATATAAGCATATTAAAATTCTTTTTTTAAAAAAAATTATATATCGTAAAAAGAAAGATCGAGATAATATAAAATGTCGAGTAGTGCTTTACGTGCAGTAGTCGTTTAAATGTTCTGGAAATCTTACTCTTCTTCCAGAACGCGTCGTTTTAGGTTTATTTTCAGATACATTCGGAGTATCATCGCTAGTGTTGGTTGTCGGTTGAGGAATTATGAGTGGAGTCGTGTCGTTCGACTGTAACGAAGGAAAATCGACGTGAATAGGATTCCCTTCTAAATACGCTGCTTTGAGGCGATCGATGCTGATGCTATCGTTGGTTCCGTTCTTATCGACTATATAGTACTTAGATTCACGTTGAAGAACTTTGAAAGGTCCTTCGTATGCTGATTCGAATGGTCGTCGATGCAAGTCTCGACGAACGAAAACGTGTGTACTATATCGTAAGTCAGGTTACACGAAAACATCAGTTGATTGTGGTCGAGTGGAAGCAGGTTTAACTGAACGCATTGCGTTTGCAAGCCTGTTCGTGTAGGAGGTTAGATCCATGTTCACTGAAGAGGACGAAGGATCCACGAATTCCATTGGAAGTCGAAGTGTCGTTCCATAAACGAGTTGAGCCGCAGTGTATCCAATGTCCGCTTTTACTGCATTGCGGATACCTAGTAAGACGAGTGGAAGAGCGTCGGTCCACTGTGAAACGTTTTCAGCTGATAGTGAAGCTTTTAATTGTCGGTGAAAGCGTTCTACCAACCCGTTTGCTTGTGGGTGGTAGGCGGTCGTTCGGAAGCGAGTGATTCCTAGAAGTGTGGTCAGACGACGGAAAAGTTCAGACTCAAACTGACGTCCGCGGTCTGTGGTGATGGTTGAAGGGCAACCGAAGTTTGCTACCCATCGTTCGACGAAGGTGCGGGCCACTGTTTCAGGAGTGATGTTCTTAATAGGTACTGCTTCTGGCCATCGAGTGAAACGGTCTACGCAGGTTAAGAGATAAGAGTATCCATTTGAATCTGGTAAAGGTCCTACCAAATCCAGATGAACATGGTCGAAACGAGCATCGGGAGTTTTAAACGAGCCTAAGGGACATTTATTGTGTCTGATAACCTTGGATTTTTGGCAGCTTACACAGGAGCGTGCCCACTCCCTCACGTCTTTGTTCATGCCAGGCCAGCAAAACCGTTCTGCTATAAGGTTGATGGTTGCACGAACACCTGGATGAGAAAGTTTGTGCAATGTATTGAAGACGTTGGGTCGATAATGTTTCGGCACGATTGGGCGATCCCTACCTGTAGATGTGTCACACAGTAAGGTTTCCTTACCTGTTCCCATCTGTTTGATGCGTAGTTTAAGGGTTGTGGACGATAACTCGTGCCGAAGATCACTGTCTTCTTTTTGAAGCTCGGCGAGTTTAAGAAGGTCGATTCCTTGGAAACTGTTCAAGGAAGTTATGCGAGATAAGGCGTCTGCAACTACATTGTTTGCTCCAGAGATGTGTTGAATGTCCGAAGTAAACTGCGAAATGTAGTCGAGTTGTCGAAACTCACGGGAAGAGTACTTGTCAGAAGGAGAGCTTAACGAAAAAGTGAGCGGTTTATGATCCGTGAAAGGAGTGAATTCACGACCTTCGATATAGTGTTGAAAATGTCGTACAGCACAATACATAGCTAGGAGTTCCCTACCGAATGTGCTGTACCTCGATTCGGTGTCTAGCAACCTTCTAGAGAAAAATGCCAAGGATTGCCAGGAGTTGTCAACCCATTGTTGCAAGACGCCACCGATTGCCGAGTCCGATGCGTCTACTGCGATACTAATGGGTGCTTCGGTGTCCTGATGTGCGAGCATTGTTGCTTTAGCGATAAGTTCCTTAACTGTGGAGAATGCTTTTCGTGCGGTGTCGTCCAAATTAATGGATTTCGCATTTCCACGAAGTTGGTCGGTCAGAGGTTTCATAAGTAATGCGCATTTCGGTATGAAACGTCTACAGAAACTTACGAGGCCGTTAAACGTGCGTAATTGCTTGACGGTGGTCGGTTCTGGATAATCCAGAATGGCCGCCACTTTGGTTCTAAGGAGTCGGACACCTTGAGCATCGATAGTGTGTCCCAGAAAGTCTAATGAGTCGGTCCCGAATTGGCATTTCTGAACGTTTACAGTTATGCCATGTTTTTGTAATCGTTCGAAAACAAGATCCAGATGCTTGAGATGTGTTTCTCTGTCCGGACTTGCGATTAGACAGTCATCAACATACGCGTGTACGAAGTTGAGACCTCGAAAAACGTCGTCTATGAATCTTTGGAATGTTTGAGCAGCATTCCTTAGACCGAAAGGCATTCGCAAAAATTCATAGAGTCCGAAGGGAGTTATGAGAGCCGTTTTCGGTATGTCGTCAGTAGCCATAGGGATTTGGTTATACGCTTTAACCAAGTCAATTTTCGAAAAGGCAGTTGTACCTTTCAAGGTAGCTGTCAAATCGTGAATATGAGGCAACGGGTAACGATCGGGAATGGTTTTTGCATTCAATCGCCGATAGTCACCAGTTGGACGCCAATCGTTGCTGTCCTTTTTAGGGACCATGTGCAACGGAGATGCATATGGGCTACTTGACGGTCGTATGATTCCTAAGTCTATCATATGGTCGAATTCGTTTTTCGCTAACCTTAGCTTTTCGGGAGCTAGCCGTCGTGCTTTAGAGAATACAGGTGGTCCTGTAGTCGTGATGTGATGTGTAACGTTGCTGGTTACACACGGTAGTTTCGGTTGAGTTTGTTGTATCCCAGGGTACTTATCGAGTAGTGGTTGATAGAGTGGGTGTATCATATGTTTAACTATGACTGGGGATACTCTGCAACCAGTAAAAGAAGTTACGCAAACGGACAAATTAGTGTTTCCGTCTACTAACCTCCGTTTGCACGTGTCGATGATCAGATTGTGGTGTTGTAGAAGGTCCATACCAATGATTGGCATGGAAACATCTGCAACAACGAAGATCCAGTGGATGGGTTTGCGTAAACCCACGTTAAGGTAAACTTACCTTTTGCCATACGTAGCGATCGGTTTTCCGTTTGCCGCCTGTAAGTTTAGGGTCGATTCGTGAAGTCGGTCGTTAGGATTCGCTGGGAGAACGCTAACTTCTGCGCCAGAGTCGACGAGGTAGCGAACTCTCGTTGTCACATCTGTGACGAATAACAGACGGCTTTGTTTGCCGGCTACGGTTGCCGTTAACGCGTGCCGGCTTGGAAGTTTCCCGAATATTTTTTCGAATCAGTCGGTTTCGTGTTGGGAAAATTGCAGGGTTTTCTGCAATTTCTGGAAAACTTTCCATACTGGTTATGATACCAGCACCAGTCGGGGTTATCTGTCTCTCGTGGTCTAGAGACAGATCGCTTACGAGAAATGCTTCTACGTGGTGTGCGCGATCTCTTACGGTCGGTACGAAGACTACGATAACGCGTGAGTGTGTGACACAAGTCGGTTATATCATTCTGCGTCGTTTGAGGTTTTTCTTTGACTGAAAATACCTCGGTAGTAGGTTTCGTAATTTCTAGAATACGGTCGGCAGATGCAGCTGGCTCGTCTAAGGCGTTGTTCTGAAACGAGACCAGAACTGCTTGCACCTGTTGGGGAAGTTTTGACAAGAAGAGTTGTTTGAATAGACCTTCGTCGAAAGTTCTTGGGCCTATTACCTCTCTCATCCGTTGCAACATGTCCGTCGCAGAACCATGTTGCAGGTCGATATTGTTGAAGAGTTGATCTAACCTTTGTCGATCGGTTAGGTCTCCTCGTTTGAGAATCGAGCGTTTTAAGATTTCGTAAGGATCGGAAACATCACTAGTAAACATACTAGGTGTTACGTACCTGTTGAATTCGCGCGGTAGTGCCTTGACTACTGCGAGGAGTTGTGCACGTGTGTCGATCACGCCGTGCTCGGAGAAGTCGGCTTCTGCGTAGCGAAACCAGGCTTCGATGTTGTCGGGCCAGAAAGGCATCAGTTGAAACGAAGGCGAGGACAAAGTCTTAAGCTTGAGTACTTTGGGTGTCTGTTCAGTCATGATGAAATATGAAGTACGATAATGAACGAGAGGAAAATATATATATATCCAAGAAAAAACACGAAAAAAAGATCACAATGTTTAAAAAAAATAAAAAGTAAGGCAATGATATATAAAAATCCCAAAAAGGAACAGACTCACAGTTGCAATTAGGTGTACCAGATCACGACGGTCTCACCAATGATGATGTCACAGGTATTCGGTGTTTGGCAACGCTTCTACCAGTAACACCTTCTAATATATTTCGTTCCCACCAAGAGAAATCAAAAGACAGAGTCGAGGAGATCGGAAGAGTATATTTGGCGATGACCAATATATCGGAATTCTCTGATCTAATCTGGCTAGCGATTGCGGTTGATGTTGAGCACGGCGTTACCACACGTGATCTGGTGCGGATGCCTGACCGAGCGCCTTCGGCTAGATGAGTCCACTAAAACATATGGTCAGCATCCAATGTCGAAAACTTAGAGCTATTTATTTTGGGGATTTATTTACCGCTACATTATCTTTTGCAATTCCAAGAAAAATTAATCCATCCAGCTCTGTGAGAATTCTAGTAAAATAAATTTGAAGTCCTCGGCCTGAAAGTAAAGTCCAGCCCGTAGCGCACTCTTCCCCTACGCTGTACCTTTTTACCTTTGTGTCCTCCCAATGTTTACGTGGACACACTTGGCAACACCGTTAAGTACCAATCATTTTACGGACTAGCTAATCAGAATATCTTAGTCTGCCCGAAGTTCACATGTATCTGCGTCTCCCTCCATTTCTTGCCAGATTTTTACATCATCAGCGTATAGTACCGCTGGGAAATCAACTATGCTCGGGGGTTCATTAATATACAGTATAAATAACAAAGCGCCTAAGACAGAGCCGTGTTGTACTAGGTTACGTTTTGGTCTCTAGGAGTGGCACTTGAAATTTATACTTACCTTCTGATTTCGACCTACCTAGAAATCCTAGATCCATTGCAGGAGAGGTCCGGCAATGTCTAGATTTCCCGGCTTCAGAAGTAGTTTATTTTTGACACCTTATCAAACGCTTTGCTGAAACGATGTAAAGAACATCCACTGATTTTCCATTATCCGGAACCTTTATTCGTTTTTATCTTGCTATAAGGCCAAGCCTTTTCTGAAATCATGTTGTCCGCTGTTTAATGAGTTGTTAGTTTCAGCGAATGTCATTGTAGCCTTTCTGGTTGTTCTTTCTAGTATGATACTGGCGAGGCTGACAGGTCGGCAGTTCGATGGAAGCTTTGTGTATGGGAGCGACGATTGTGTCTTTCCAGTCCATAAGTAACACATTGATCAAGTGACATATTGAATATCACAGTCGTTGGGGCTTTGATATATTGTGCGATATGTCTCAAGATTTCGGGGTGTAGTTCATCCGGTCCTGTTGGGTTTTTCCTATCTAAGGTGCTAAGAGCCTTAAGCACATCGTCTTAAACAAAGTCCAGGGTGAGCAGACGGTTTGTTGAGTTTGTATTTGAGCCTATTTCTTCGTCTAAAAGAGGCTCATGAGTGAAAACTGCTCCAAAATAGCTTGCCATAGCGTTCGCTTTGTCCTGATCATCCGCTATCATCTGAGATTTCCTTTCATCCGTAATGCTGTTGGGAATTCATTGCTGCATTCTTGTTGTATAATTTATGTATGAGAATAGTCTCTTAGGTTGTTTGAGTACATATTGAGCCAACCGCTTTTCATATTTTCTCTAAGCTCTACGGAATGTACTTATTTCGTACCGATCAGTAGCATTCCATCTTATTTGTGGTGCAAAGGCTGATGGTGTTCCCACATTTCTTCTTTTGTCTTAGTAAACGTCGGATATCGCCGTCTTTCGAATGTTGGCCGTGCTTCGTCTTCCTTGGTACTGTCCAGGGTATGAATGGTTGTGTAACGTGATTGTGTAACTGTCGGAAATAGATTTATCGTCAAGTTTTCGACCAAGGCTGCAGAGCTGACCACCTTTAGTTCTGCCTTTGATATGTTAGGATGGGCAGGAGCAACTGTTTAACAGGCCAACTCAGCCATAAACGTGAATAGGACGACCACATGATCACATCTTCCTAAGGGTGGAAGTAAGGTTATTAGACTGATATCACAGTGTGTGAGAACTAGGTCCACGAGACGAAGAGCGTTGTAGGTCAGATCTGGTGGGATCTTCAATTTACTGGAATAAATCTAATAAGAGTGTGGTTTCCAATTATTTGGGATCAAATGTTGTTGATGACCCTATTGCTACGTTATCCCACCTTACAGAAAGTGTATTAAAGTCACGTACTATGAGGCTTTTACTCTTGTGTTATCGAGTCATCCACTAATTATTCTGGAATATGGTATACAACTAATTCAATAACTTGCTGTTTGCATTTTAGAGTAGTTTGAAAATCGTTTTGTTTCGAACTTTCACAGTGTAAAAACCCTTTGCTATAAGTTTTTTTCACCATTCTGACGGCGCTCATTTACTTCTACTTCTGGCGATCGTCTATTCGTATGATCAAACAGGCAAAGATCTTTACGGAAATTTATTCCGAAACGAATCGATTTGCGTGAATTTTTTTACCAGTTTGTTTCCGTCTTCAGCAAGAGCAAATGTAACTTTTCAGAGGCGGCTTTTCTGCGTACATTCAGAATACACTTTTTGCCCTAATCTATAGTGACTACAAATGACAACCCCTGCTGATGTTTTTGGAAGTAGCCTCCTTATTAAGGACTTAATGTGGCTGAGGTCGAGTCCAAATCCTGCCCTTGGTTCCTTTCCGGAAGACTCGCCTAATTTTGAAAGAATGACTGATCTGTCAGCGAGGTTCGTTTTAAGAAGTTGTGAAGTTTGTTTCCTGAAATCTTCGAAGCCCTGAAGTTCTCAGGCTTAGGTTTCAGTCCGTTTCCTTTCTTTTCTGAGTGTGACTGTGAGCCAACCATTGATCTTATTATGTCTCTTAGTTACGTCATCCACACCGCCAAGGCTTTGCTCCTCCGTATTCTGTTATGCACTGATGTGTGAATCCTGAGCTGGAACTGTCGACTTTTTCGATGATTTATTTCTTCTAAGCGTGCTTTTTCTTTCTCTCGCAACGATGCTTACATTTAAATGTTTGTTGTATGCTAAGTTATCGGGGCCCACCTTGATTGTCTCACTCAAATACAAATCTGAAATCACGATAACGCCCGCTGTTTCCTCGAGAATTGAAAGCCACACATCTGCTGCTAGCTTTATATCTGAGGGCTTCTTTCTAGTTATTTTCAGCAGCACAGTGGCCTCGAAACTCAGCAAAGACTTTGCAGAACAGAATGCTCCACACAACCAACGTGCTAGTGATTTACAGCATCTTTTACATGCAGCTAGTGTGAGTCCGTAGTACACGTTGTGGTAACACTTGTAGGAGTTGTTACGCTGTATTCCATTGTCGACTGAAAAAAGCATGCAAGTTTACACAACAACGTTGACCTGCGCCACTAAAATTGTTAGTGATCTCACAGAGAGAACAATATCAAGAAGACGTCTTAAAGCTTAAAGAAAATAAACTAACGGAGAAGTGATCTCCAGAATAAGTGTTTTTGAAACACTCTAAAGGTGATAGAAACTGAGCACAAAGAGCCGAGATTTACATGTTACTGGAAGCGGAAAATATGGCTTTAATAAATACAAAAAACCTTTTCATTTTTAGACACAACAGATGAGAAGAGATTTGTTTCACGCGCGTATGTATTTTGAATTATATGTTTAGAAAATTCATATTGTAACGATACATGGTTTTGGAAATTAAGTTGAATTGTGTCACACGCAGAAAGTACTGAGATCATTGGTAGTTAGCAACGGCATAAATTTTTTCGACTATACCTCAAGCGAGGCTTTTGAATTTGAACGTTACTTTAATGTAATAGTGACACTGTGATTTTCTGCTAAAGTGGTTGTTTTTAGCACAAATTTTGCGGACAATTAACTTTGATCAATTCTTAATATTTATAGTTTGTTCGGTTTCGATAAAACTATGTCTGAGCAGCAGAAAGAAGCTTAAAGTTATCTCGTTTGCGTGTGTTCGTTCCTTGTTGTCATTAAGGTCTTGTTCGTTTGGTTCTTTTCTAAATTTATGTCTCTGGAGTTTGTTGGACTATCAAATTGTTCGTCGATGGTCAATTCAGTTTTTTTTCGAGGTTTCACGTTGAAATATTATTTCTCATGAATTGAATCATGGATTGTTTCGGCGAGTCCGCCGAATTATAGTCTGGACTATAATTTGTGTACGGATCAATGAAATTAAGGGCTGCAATTCTTGGATTTCGGTGAGAACTTTGTCCTTAATTATGGTTGAAAAACATTTTGGCATTACAGCTGTTGTCAGTTTGTGATGAAAACCTGTACTTTGATTCCTAATCCTATATCCTTACTTTTAGGCCAGATATTTCTCTGAATAGTCACTCTAATTGTTTTTCATTTAACCTGATTTGCACTTCCTTTCCATTCGAGGGATGGAAGTAATCGTAGTGTGGCTCTGTTAACTGGAGAGAAACTTTTCGACCCTGATTATGCGGTTGATATTGTCTTACTGTAATGATACTTAAGCCATGTAATCCTTACTTAACCAGTTGCTAATTATCGTCCGTACGTATGATATGTGCTTTACATCTAGACATAAAGTGGTTATGCAAGACCGGATGAAGCCTGTGCTTGCACTCACTCTTGGTAGTGAGTCTTTAGAAGTGGTTGAGTTCGTGTATATGGGTAACCGTGTTAGTGGTTGTGGAGGCGTAATTGATATGACCGATCTAAATATAGGTGAATCTGGAGTGGCTTATATCGAATTGATCATCTATGGCGCTGTCGAGATGTTAGTCTTACTGTTATGGTCTTTACAACGCGATAATGAAATTTTCGTACTATACTTGTAAAACGTAGCTTCTCCGATTTTAATATGTTAAGTGACTGCGTTCAGTCACTGTTGTCGCCAAGGAATTGTGAATACTTGGTATCAACATCTTTTTAGTACTTCTGAGGTTTGGAAACGTATTTTCATATATTGACGACAATTCAATTGGTGTCACCATTTCAAAACACTGGCTTCACTTGCTCGAAGATGTGCTGCGAACGTCGTCTCAGCGAATAGCATCTTGTGCATTATTTGCCGACGGTGGGACTTAGGGAAAAGCGAAGAGGTGATCAGTTTGTGACGTAGTGCCTGGTTATGGAAGAAAGCTGTACTGGCATGCCTGTCTTTCACAACTCTCTGGTCCCGGTTGTAGGGATAGTGCAACACAGTGACTGGAAACTGTATCAGATACGACCCAGAACAGAAGCCAGTGGTGGTACTGCTGTAGCTTTCCTTTATTTTATCCATAGAAATGGAAGAAATTTCTTAAATTAAAAGAGTTCTTCCTGGCCGTATTTCTCTCAATCGGAAACCCATTATATTTTTATTTCCAATTTATCTTTGCTCATTGGTTTCGGCACACTTTACTCATCTCTAATCTCTTCGCAGTCTCATTTTCTTATTATGTGGCGAATACTTGTTCGGGTTCCTCTTTATACCAATATTTGCGCTTAAGCAAATAATAGTGATAATTGATATTAAATAGATAGGTAATGACCACACTGTACATTGTTTGTCGTGTTAATTTACTTTTTTAATATCGTACTATCATACAATGATGTATTTGGGATGTACATACATCCAAAGAATATAACACAATCTCTCCGGCTGAAAATCTTGATGTATTGTTCTCTTTAAAAAAAAAATAAAAAAAAATTCCGTTATTGAACTTAAAGAAACTTGGAATAAAAGCAATTTAATTTGATTTGAGGATTAGAGTATGGAAGTTTGTACCAAGTATTGTCTCGTGTTTTAATACCTCATCGCTATTAAGAGTGGATCTTATCGTGAATAAGTTTCTTTAATATAAACTTTCATATAATTCATTTACGGACTAAAATGCAAGTTATTTGTTTCAGGGTTCTTCAATGTTACGAATTTTCACTAACCTTGAAATACCTTGTTGCTGCTATAATCACACACTTACCCACTTACTATCGATTTTTATCAATTTTCGCCGTTTAAAATTAGTATCTAAATATTTCTATTCTTAGGAGTATCCCTGAATCTCAAGCCAAGCACCTTATTACGCTATACTTTAACCAGCTTATCCATGGTTGTCGTAATGTAGATTGTCAAAATAGAAACTGTGCATCTTCAGTCAATTTTGCGCATTCGGGTATTACACCAAATCAAGCGGCTGCTCTAGCAATCGAATTAACGGTCAATCGTGCTGATCTCTGTTTATCTACTAATGCAATCTTATCATCTGGAATGAGCAATCCATCAACTTCACGTTCTGTGGAACCTGAAATTAATAGTGATGACAAGGGTGGTGAAACGTCGAACGGAATCAACGAAGTAATATATACTTTGCCTAGTTTCTCTTTCTTTAGGTGTCTAGTTACCATCCTCAAGAGCCTTCAAGTCTTCAAACGACTTCTATTCCTTCATCACAACAGCTTGTTGCTAATTCGGATACAATAACATCAGGTTCTGATGAAGATTCATTTCATTCTCTGATGACACCCGCTGAAGTTACTCGGTTAATCATGTTTCTGTTTGATGCTTCGGAAAATGACGAAATCAGTTCTTCCCAGCTAAGCGAGCCAGCTTCTGGAATTATTGCAGAGGACTACTCGGCGGACCATGATAACTCTCTGACTTCCGCTTTCCGTAGTCGCAATCCTCTGTTTGGTATGTTTTTGGAACTTTCCAGCTTTTGGTCATGTATTTGTTATTCTCTTATATCGTATTCTTGAGATTCGTAAAATCTAGTAACTAAGCGTCTTTTTTTGGGAGGTCATCATTTTTTAGCCAATTTAATTGACGATGTCTTGTATTTGTGTTACAGGAACATCTAGGCCATCTAGTTCGAGCTCTGATACTTTGAAAACCCTCAAAGGACCAACAAGCCAAAATAACCATACAACACCATCACTGAATACATCTGTCGAACGTGAATCCCGTAAAACTGGTTTGTCGTTAACCGAACTACAGAAAGCTATTGAAATGGGGAGGAAAAATGGAGAGTGGTCCTGTCTTATAAGTTTATTAAATTCAGTTTTCAGTTCGTATGATGCATTATCAACTAGCTTCTTACATGAATTATGTGGGGTTAGATCAGGAAAGCAATCCAAAAAGGATAAAAAAACTACAGACGTCTCAGACTCATCACTGTGTTGCACCAGTGCCAAAACACTAAAAGATTACAATGAAGTTATTCCGCCAACTGTAAATAATTCTGATGGCTCGGTTGACAACATAATAGAATCTTCTTGGGTCGAAGGTATGACTAGTATCTCAACAGATTTTCCTGTTTATCAAAATGGTAAGTAATGTTTTTATTATCAAATTCCCACTCACCTACATAAAGTATCTTTAAAATAGGTAGTATACTTGTAATGTTATCATGTCTTACAAATTATAACTAAAAAATTTATTTTGTTTATATTTTATGCAAACACCAGTGAGTTGACTCAAGTATATAAATGCAACTTAAATGATTATTAGATCTTAAAAGTTTTATGGTTCAAGTACATTTGTTGTGAAAGAGGATTTTCGGATTTATGCTCAAAAAATTAGATTTTTGACGTGAGTCTATGATAATTAGAAGTATCCGAATTATTGTATTAACTAGGAATTCCCCAAACAGTGCAATTTAAACCAAATAGAACTAGATGAGCACGAACGTATTGTATTTAGAAATCGAAATCAACCAGGAAACAAGTACCAAACAATCATTAGTTCATACAAACGCCATGGAGTCCCACAAAAAAGGATATCAGAAATCAATATGAGGCTAAAAACTGCATTGACAAAAACATATCCTGCAGCTAAATTGATTGTCCTGTTCAAAAGGACATGTTCTTTGACACAACCAAAGGTCGACAGGTATCCCTTTCATGTTACCTCCAACTGTGTATACAAATTTACATGTATCTGCCAAAGCGGTTACATTGGTAGAACAGAAAGGAGAGCCTACGTCCGATTCAAAGAACATATTCCGAAGGGTTTGAAATCAAACGGACTAAAAGCATTTAGCAGCGCTGTCGCAAGACGACACGAAGTTGATATACTGAAGTCCTTCAAGGTGATCAACAAACAATCAAATTCAAACCTTTTGAAATTTGCCGAAGCACTAGCAATCAAACGTTTAAAACCAGATCTATGTATACAAAAAGAGACAGTAATAAATTTTTCTTTGTCCTGGTAACATTACCCCCTTTTTTATATTTATTTATTACGTCATTCCAACTCTTTCTGAATTTTATGATTACATCATTCATAACTGACCAATTTCAATTCATATCCCTCTTTATCAACATTAATCTACTTTCAGTTATTTCATTACATAATAATAATAATAATAATAATAATAATAATAATAATAATAATAATATTATTATTATTATTATTATTATTATTATTATTACTATTATTATTAGCTTTATTCAATATTATGTGTTTTAATTCCATGATTTCTAATCACTAATTCAATTTTCTGGAACCTTCCCTCCCAAACTCTATATATTTGAAACAAAAATTTTATAACCTCATTAACTCTAACAAAATCTTTGCTACATCATGTTACATATATTCATCTTTCATCACCCTTCGATGTATAAGTATCTCAATATCTATAATAACGTTGAATTTCAAATAATTTAGGTTGTAAGCAGCTGATGAGAACCTAACGAAATAAAATGAATTCATATTATTCTGCACCAACCTTTGTTCTTGCTCTCTTTAAAATATCAAAAATAGCACAACTGGTTAGCGGTCTTTTCGTAGTACATTTGTTTACAAAATATTGAACACAAAATAAACAATCGAAAGTTAATTGTAACATAGCCGACTGGAAGTTCCGGGTTTTGTAGGTAGATCACTGACGATCCGATGAAATAAAAATCCAACTCAGGTTTTACTCTTCCCTTTTGTATCGGAACTCTCGTTCAGTAATTCAAGGGCTCGTCCTTCGACTATTGAGTCATAGGTCTCAAACCTACTTTTAATAAGGTTTGGGGAATTTTATTTCGACTTTTTATAGTTGTTGAGTTCGTTTAGCTCAAAGTCTAGTGTACAAACTTCTAATTGGTTACATGTTTGTTGAGTGCGATCCATTAACAATAAGAAATTTCGCTATGCAAGCCATTAATCATACATAGTTTATAAAACCGAGACGAAACTGGTTTTTATCACATATTACAGTCTTTAATCTTCCTTAAGTTTGTTAATCTCTTGACTATCAATATTCTGTTTTAGGATTATTTCTGAATTACTAAACGTTTCTGAACGATGGTTTTACTGCTAGAGTTATTGACAGCTTCTTTAGCAATAGTTTCCGAATGTTAAACTTGTTCTGGCTCTAGTTTGTTAGATGTGTTTGTGTGTGACTATAAATTAAGTGCTTATGACATTTATTTAACTTAGAGGACTTGAGCAATCAGTAGAAATCTTCCTCAAGTTCTCCAATCAGTTTTGGTAATAACTTATTTACCACGGCTCATCTTAATTCCGAAGAAATATTTTCATTCACATTTCAGTTTTGCTTATAGTTGGTAAAGGTAGATTGCAAACACGAGAGAATCAAGCTGGCTTCAGACCTGATCGTGGCTGCATCGACCACATATTCACCATTCGCCAGGTTCTAGAACACAGGCATACTTATCGGCGTCCGACAATGGTAGTCTTTCTTGACTTAAAAGCAGCATTTGACTCGGTAGACCGCGAGATTCTGTGGCAGTGACTATCATTGAAAGGCGTACCTCAGAAGTACATAAACCTTGTGAGGGCTCTTTACTCGGACACTACTAGTCGAGTCAGAGCTTATGGCGAACTGCCATTTGCTTTTGCAACCTCAAGTGGTGTCCGTCGAGGCTGTCCACTTTCTCCATTTTTGTCTAAGTTCATCAAAGAAATACTAATGGAAATAACATTCTCGTCGACTTTGTTTTCAGAAATTGACCTCCCTCCAGCAGTACCACTTATCGAATTAGGATACATAGATGACATAGTCCTGCTTGGTGAAGACGCTGATAAAATGCAGTCTTTTGGTAGCACTAAGCAACAATGCCAGAATGTTTGGAATGCGCTTCTCTCCCTCTAAATGCAAGTTGTTGCTTCAGGAGTGGTCTGCGTCAACACCTGAACTAAGGATAGGGAGTAAAATTGGTCGAACGCGTTGACAACTTCATTTATCTTGGAAGTCTGATCAGCCCTAATGGGTTGGTGTCTGACGAAATCTCAGCACGGATTCGAAATGCTCGTTTGGCTTTTGCCAACTTACGTCACCTATGGCGAAGGCGAGATATCCGTCTATCAATAAAAGGACGAGTATACTGCGCGGCAGTCCGTTCTGTTTTAATTTACGGCTTTGAAAGGTGGCCATTAAGAGTAGAAGACACTCTTAAGCTACTACTATTTGACCACAGATGCCCTAGAAATATTGCTGGCATCTGATGGAATCACCAGATAAGTAATAGTGAGGTTAGACGCAGAGTATTAGGGAATGGTGGTAAATCAGTTGATGAGGTTGTGAATCTTCATCGACTGAGATGTTTGGGTCACGTGTTACGTATGCCCGAACACCGATTACCACGACGTGCAATGCTAACCGGTGTTGGAGATAGTTGGAAGAAAGTGAGTGGCGGCCTTACCAAAACGTGGCATTCTTTCTTTTATATATTGCCACCTTTGACCTAACCACTGCTATGAATCCGGTGTTCATCTTGTTGTTTTAATGAGGTGTGGCAACTTGGACCACTGCATATATGTGCCTGGTCCTACATTGTAGCTGACTGAAAGGTAGATAAATCAGTTTTCAGGCACATTAGACAGTTTTGGTTTATTCTTATTGGTAGAGATTTCTATGTTGTTAATACTTCTTGCTCGGCATTATGAAACCTAGTGGTCACTGTATGCAGCTAGGACAGAGATGTGTGCATGTTATTTATCAGGTGCGGTTCAACCTCATTTTAGGTATATTCTACGAACTTGGTACGGCAGTTGAGTCTATAAAGAACTAAAACGTTTTAGAATGGACTGTACTACTAGTTCTAAATAAAATACAGGTTGCTATCACTGCTCTGATTTTATAAAATACATGAGAATTTTTTCATGATGAGTTGGTTGACTTAGTCATTCAGTCACCGGATTATAATCAATCTTCACAAAAGTCGAAATATTTCTCCTCCACCATTCTGCAAAATGTGTATTTATTTTTTCGGGTTATAAGTGACTATATTGATTTTAATATATTGTCAATAAATACTCGAAATTCTAGACTTTTCCTGATGTCTACATGGCGTTTGCATTTTTCCTCTGGTTGATCTCAATTGGTGTAGTTGTTCTGACCTCTAAAAAATACGTCTGGAGTTAAGCTTGACTGTAGTTCTTCCTCACATTTTACATAATGTAGTTTACCAAGGGAATGGATGGTGTTGGTAACTTGATAGTTATTTTGCACTGTCAATCAACTTTGAAATTCATTCTTAGTCGAGAATGACTTTCATTATGTTACGGACCTTTCAACTATGTATGTAAAAAGTACTTGAAATATCAGTGATATAAATCATTTCTGTATTGAACATTTTGGTAGGTATACTTCTAAGATGTTAAGTTACTTACGGGAACGTACTATGACTTCTGTAAACTGTTTGTAGCGTTTACTTCCATGCACCCGATGTTTCAGAAGTGTAGTTTTTAGTTGAAGGGAGTTAGGATATGTAAAGTAGAATCATGTATTCATCTGAAGTTAAACCATATCAGGATGTTTAAGAGGATTTAAAAAATTAATTAATTCATCCACCAGATACTTGGGTTTAAGCCACACATTAAGGGTAAGAGCTAAGAATGCTACCCGGTTAACCAAACCGAAGTAGGTGTGTACTGAATCTTGTTACAGGTAGATGTTTGATAAAATCGCGTGCTGAAAACACTTTTTGCTTTTCTCCCTTACAATCGAATTCTCAGCTAGTAAAATATTTTGGGTTTATAAAAGGTTTTACATGAAGTGTATTTGTAAGTTGCTTATTGGAAACATGTGTCAAACTAATAATATTAGGTTACCCGTCCGAAATAATTATATAATGCTTGGTATACAATACTATCGAATGGACTATAGCCTAGTAGACAATTGTGTTAGTGGCTTTTGTATAACACTAGTTGCAAGGACCCTTGTAGATCAAACCAAATGGTTTTACTTGTCTTCATTGTTTTGGCTATCCACCTTGTCACCAGCTGTTCATGAAATGTTTGTACCCATATTCAGCATACTGAAACCTAAATGAACCAATGAAATATGCTAATGGTTTTGTGATATTAACAGGCTTGATATTTTTATAGATAGGGTTACTATCTGATTCTGGTATGTTACAATTACGCTTTCTAGAAGTAACCGCTTATCTTTTAAGTCAGCTGTGTATTAAGGCATGCCTTTTCATAGATTGTTAGCATACAATCTGTTCATCACTTTTTACCATACATATGTACATTATTTCTTGATGAGCAGATAACTTAATCCTCATTCATAAAACCTAAAAATTCCATTCAATCAGATTCAGGGTTTATTAGTTGATTTGCATCCATCAGTTTAAGTTGTTTGACCTAAAAAAACCCAGTAAGGATTTTTAAAACTTAAAATACAGAGCTGAAGAAATAACTAAGTACATATTTATTGTATTATAGATTATTTGGTGTTGAATGTCCGAAAAACCTCAAATTACTCACATCTGAAAATGTGTATTTGAGATTGGAGGTGCATATTATTTTAATGAATAAAAATAAATTAAAACCTAGATCAATTATATTTACTGAATTTTTATGCTTTATTTGCTTAATTATTTTGTAATATTCAAAATAATATCTATAGAGTTTATGAATATATTCATTCATCAAAGAACTTTCACTAAATTTTACCATAACATATTTATAAATGTTTATTTTCAGATGTAGAAATGGATGATCAACAAGTGAACACTTTGAACTCTATTGAAATTATTGAAAAATCAGAAAACAATATGTATTGGCCATCTGTTAATCTTAATGATTTACGTAAAGCTTGGTCTATGATTGTATCTATACCTGAACGTCAAAATATTGTAGATACACTAATGAGAGCTGTTCGTCGTTTGGTTGTGATCAGTTTACATCAACTTTTAGTTATTCAACCACCTGATGGATTAGACGATAATCAACCAGCTACTGAAATAGCTATTATTCAACAACGTTTAGTGAATCTTTTTATTATTCTTTATGAATGTCCATTTGCAACAGATCCTTTACATTTTGAGGTTGGTAAACTATTCTATAAAGTTGTTATAATACAGTTCCTCTTTTATTTTTTAACGTCGTCCATCATAAGGTATAGTTGTTTTAGGACATCATTCTATTTCTAAAGTCTCTTTTTATTGTCGTAAAACCAGAAATTTTGCTATCGTAATGATTACTACTGAATTACTTATGGAATCATGATTGTGCTAACTTCACGTTACAAGTTATTCAACCGAAAAAATCAAGTACATTATATATATATATAGTGAACTATCACTTAGATGAGGAAAACTTCACATCAAATACATAATTTGCACATCTCCCTTCAGTTGTCTCTTACATGCATCATGATTCCTTCAATTCCGTTGTCATTACAATTACTTCCTCTTTTTTTTCAATTGAATCTTCCCAATCTTCTGTAGGCATGCATTCCACTCCCGATTGGTACTACATACTATTCATATCTGTCAACATAAGTAACATACATCACATACATACTGGAATAGTTAAAAATTTCAGTTATATTATTTGATCAATATGTTGGTAACATCTGGTTTCCATTAAGTTTTAAATTTTAATCCAATAACCTGAATGATAATATTGTAACGGTTTTAAGGAGTAAAGAACTTTTTGATAGTAACTAGTGTATTTAATCAAATCCAAGAGACTTATTCACGTGTTATAAGATCAGGTGATTATATTTTCGAGATTATGCCTGTATGATTTCGCAGATTAAAAACTTTATTTTTTTTTAGTGATAATCTTATTGGTTTTATTCTTGTTGGTGTTTTTTTCTTTTACAATAATTTATCTTTATCACGACATAAAATTCTCAACATCAATTTGAGCTTATTCTTTTTCTGATTGATTTATAGAAATATGGTTTTATGTTGTGTATTATTTATCGTCAGCATAAACATTTTTTAATGACATTTATTTAATATCTAATTAGACAGTTCAAACCAGATTACTAACATCATTTTAACCAATTTATGTCTATTAATTTGAGTTAACCTAAGGTCATTTTTAAAGTTGATCATGTTTTCAGATTTGTTGTATAACAGTCTATCACTGATTTGTTGTTTCTGTAAGTCATGGTTTTATTGTCTTGACCAACCGAAATGGGAGGTACTTTTCAGTGGATCTCTTATTGTTAATAGTAATGCAACTCAACGACTGTTTATAGGTTCGTATGTGCAGCAGACATGATGGCGTCATGTATAGTTTTTCATGACAAATGTTTTCATTTAGCTGTTCGAATCTTGTGACCGACCAAATTGTTAAATATTCAGTGTCTCATTGAGTAACCCCAGCTATGGGAACTGTTTAAAGACAAAGATTACTGTTTCAACTAAGTTATCATAATATTCCATGTAAATTTTCCATTTTATTTTCCTTTCATAATTTGAATAAGAATTTGAAAATGGTCTTTTTAGACAATCACACACCTTCAATAACTGTCTGTACTCATTAGTTTCAAACATTATTATTAAATACAGGTTTATAGTTTTCAATTTCTTTGTACTTCGTATTTATTTCATCTCCGTACCATTTCTACTCTACTGCACTTTCATTAATCCACCTTTATTTTCGTTATCATTCAAGGGTTTCATAATTGAATCATTCACCTGGAAAACACGTAACAGCACTAAAAGTATCACTACTGTCGTGTTTAGTAGGAATGAACAAACATCACACACAGATAACAACAAAAGATCATTTATCATTAGTTGAATGTAGGTAGACATCGTTTTCAAGCTTTGGAATGCTACATCACAAAGTTTTTTAATACTTCATATTCTGTTAATCAGGAATTTCAATAACCGTTTACTTTTGGTTTTCGAAGCGAATCAATGTATTCAGTCGAATTACCGAATTTATTATTATTATTACTGAAATTTCCTGCTTTTTATTTTATTCAGTTCCATTAAAAACCTGGTCTTCGCACTTCTATTCAAAATCATAAATACAAACTAACCAAGTAGTGTTAAAGGTGTAAAGTATTTTCTTGATAAAAAGATCATTATTATTTTTGTTATAAAATGATATATTTTCCTCTCATTCACCTTTTGAATAATGTGAACCAAACAAAACTGACAGAAGCATGTTATTAAACAGTATTGTTCATTATAAGGAAAAGAAGATTTTTGAATGTTGGTCAGTTTGTAGTTGATATTGTAAACTAATTTCAACTGCAAAAACACTGAAAAAAAACTAGAGAGCACTGGACAACTATTCATGATAGTGCAAGATACCTCAACGAGGCCTACCTACAACTTAATCTGGAGCCTCGTAGTGAACGCCTTTTCAAGTTAACAATCAACAGTGAAGCAGTTTACTATAAAGTTTTAGTCATATATTTATGTTAAGTATTCTACTTGATTACGACTAATACGGTACACAACTTTGGCACTCGAACTCGTGGAACCCACAGTCGCCATTCGAAAAGATAGAAAAGAACAGAAGCGTTTATGGAAGTGTTGAGAATGTACTGAAAATGGATGTATTTATACTTTTTGGCACTGGTTAGAGTATCATTATAAGACAGCCAATCCGCATGTAGGAAGTTTATACGGATGTTCAATCATAACATGCCACTTTGATATTTCAGGAAGTTCTATCGGATTATGATTAGATGGAATCCTTTCTGCTCTTTTAGAGCCTCTGGAGGCCTCATCTCGGCTTCTGGGAGCCGACCCAATAATTAATGAAGTTTAACAGTGAAAAACCTTATTTTCTGATAAAATGTTTTAAGGTAAATATTTTAGTCAGTCATCATAAGATAAGACAATCACGATTGTCGTTTCATTTTGCTCATTACTGTTCAACTTCATTAATTACGTTTTATATACTGAATATTTGATTTCATTCTTGTATCGTTTAACTGATGAATATTGTTTGGTGAACTGTGAAATAAACTCCATAGTAACTGCACAAAGTTCATGGGTTTATTACCTTCTGATTCCAGAGTCTACTAACATAAAGTATGAAAAAGAAAGATGTCTGAGGGTTCTAAGATAGTGTTATGTACTCATAAAGTTATTTTTTACCTTTAAATAAAAATGATGAATAGTGTTCTGAAAAATATCAACGAAGTCTATTAGATGAAATGATATTAAGAACATTTATAAAGTATATAAGCGCGGAAAATCTATAGATTCCAATTTATTTAAAGTAAAAAGTTTGTTTATAAAAGGTAAATGTGAAAAGTGATATTTCTGGTCGGAAAGAAATTTTACTTACTAATTTTCTGCTAACATTCCAGACTTTTGACAATTAACCAACTAAATTGTTTTTCTTTTCTTGAGATTAAAAGAAAATAAGGTTACTTGATTTTTCTGTTGAATGATGTTTATTCTATCATAAAGTCTTTCATGTCCTATTGTATACCATACGTAAGTCATGCCCATAAACATTTACTACCGTAGATAACCTTTTTTTTCTCAATACTTTTTATGTGAATACATATATGTCTATGGATTTTCCTAAAAAAAGATCGATTTTAGTATAAACAAAATTTTCTCCTATAGTGACAGCATTTTTTGTACATGTATCTTCAATTAATTTCGTCTATCATGGATTTTGTTAGTTATCTTGTTGTATTCAATTTTCTACTTTTTTAGCCAATCGTTTTCTTTTCTGTGGTACTCCAGTTCTTGTTATCTTTGATGTAATGTGAAATTCAAAGGTTGTATTAGTTTTATTATAGTTGGCTACTGAATGTCTTCTATGTGCACAGGTTAATAATAAGTCAATTTGATCTATATGGTAAAGAACATCTTATGATATATTTGAGCATACATTGGTCAATTGTTCGCTACATACAGTATACTTTTTGTTTATTTATTTCTGATAGCTTTATATATTGTTCTATCGCCTTTAGTAGATCTTATTAACGCAAAATCAAAACAGCACCAGACGATTTAAACAATCAGTTAGACTCCTAAACATTACACTCTTTTTAGTTAAACTAGACTGATAAAGTTTCGAGCAGCGGAAAATATGATCTTAATCTGTGAGAGTCATCAATCAAATTTCTTATAATTTGAATTATTTTAATTAAACTAACGACGAATCCATATTTCAGCAAGTGAAATAACTGTGTCATGTTGATCTGATGACAGATTGTTTTTGACATTAATATCAGTTGTTTGGAATTACTTATGTTTAGATGTACGGCACTTATAACATTTATATTTTGTTTGGATTCTTTTCTCGTCTTTGATTTGTTCATTTACGTTTCTATCATCTTCAATTATAGCTTTTATTGTTAAATATTAATCGTGCTGTAACTTGGCTTCCAAACACAATACAAGTTATGTTATGTCGAGCATGGGCTAATTCTGTACACACACCATTAGCTAATTGTACAGAACCACCAAATCCAGAACAAACTAATTTATGGTGTCTACAAAAAATTCTATTACATCATATTACTTTACGTTGTTTAACTACAGATCATGGTTTACCAAATGAAGATAAACAGATTTGTGAAGCCGCACTTGTATTACGTATTGTTTACTATGCTAGTCTATTGGCTGGTCAAATGGATTCACCTGAATTATTAGAAATGGAAGCTGAAGAGAATAGATTATTTGAACAACAAATGTGTGCTCATATTGGACCTGTAAGTCGTGGTTCAACCGTTACCGTTACTGTTGTTAAATGTAGTATTATAATATATATATATATATATATATATATATATATATATATATATATATATATATATATATATATTTCTGAATTAGGAAAATGTGTTGTCTTATTTTAGCATTTGCACATACTCTGATTAATATATTGGCTGATCAACTGTAGAGTTATTGTTGGAGTATTAATTTTGTAAATGCTATCAACTGGACTAGAATGTAACTGTTCAGAGAACATATTTCTTCTCTTTTTTCACTTCATTTAAACGGTAACAATTTGGTGAATAAAGAAGTGTTAATTCACAGTGCATTTGTAAACTGCAGTATACTCATAAATGAGATCAATATCACCCTGCATAGTAAATAAATTATATAACGGGGATAGGGTAAAACTTAGCACTTTAATCTATTTTTTTCAGATCCGTACTTTAAAACAGTTGTCAAAATTAATATAAGAATTATGGTGTAGTAGTAGGCTATCATTCATTTGTAGGGAAAAATATACTGGAAGTGCTAATCCAGAAAATAACTGAAATCCATTCAGAACGGAACAAATAGTTATATCAAAATCACGGTCTAATTTATTTAAAATTGTACGTACAATACAAGACATGATTGTTCATCCACATTCACCATACTCTTGGTCGATTTTTCTCCCCAAACAAAATGTTTACATCTAAACTTGATATTGCTCTCCGGCCATTACCATCACATAGAAATACAGATGGTAAGGTATATGTAGCCATCTTACTTGATCCCCTTTCAAAAACGTTGTTTGTGGACACTTATGTACTTACCTACGCTTTTTACCTCTCGTGGAGGAGCATAGGTTACCTACCAGCATTCTCCATTGAACTCTATCCTGGGCAATGCTTTTTAGTTGCTATTCATCCTTTGGGTGTCTGCTTCTAATTCCCGACGCAGTGTGTTCTTTGGTCTTCCTCATTTCCTTTTCCCTTCAAGACTCTAAGTTAGCGCTTGCTTTGTGAATCAGTTTCATAATTTCCACAATGTGTTTCCTATCCACTTCCAGCGTCTTTTCCGAATTTCCTCTTCATCTGGAAGCTGGTTAATTCTCTCCCACAGTAGGCTGTCACTGGTGGCATTTGGCCAATGCACGTTGAGCATCTTGCTCAGACAATTGTTTATAAATACCTGTATTTTTTTATGATGGTTGTAGTAGTTCTCGAAGTTTCAGCTCCGTACAGTAGGGTTGTCTTGACGTTCATATTGAAGATTCTGACTTCAATAGTGGTTGACAGTTGTCCTGAGTTCCGTATGTTCTTCAACTGTAGGAATGCTGCCCTTACTTTGCCAATTCTTGCCTTTACGTCTGCATCGGATCCTCCCAGTTCAACAATTGCAAATGATTGGAGTTTAGTCGGTTGATTTTTTTTACTTAACAATTAGATTTTTTAAAACGTAAAAAAATCCAGAATAACCTTTTCCTAATACATCTTGGTGAACGTTTGGAGTAATCAGAAATTATTGAGGTAGAAAGTGGACACAATCTACAAACGATGGAAGCGTAGTATATAATAATGATGTATAACAACAATCTAGCTGTAGTTTACGTAATGCATACAATCAACAAATGGGAAGATTGAACTTTTACGGGAGAGCTTTTCATGTTTCTCTAAAGTGCAGAATTATGTTCCAACTGGTTTCTACAGATAGTCTATCAATCCATTTTGCAAAATATACCATAACGTTTAGCACATTGAAAGAGTGAGCAGCCATTTGGAGAGGACAGTTAAGGTTGTTCCAGAAATATGGATTGTACTCTTAGAATAAGAAAATAGAAATTCCTAAGTAATCAAACATTGTAAATTGTGACATTACTTATTTATTCAGCATGTGAAATTTAATCTGCAGATCAAAACGAAAGTAAGATTACCTTGTGGTAGCTTTTTAGATGGTTTAATCTGACTTATTATTTGTAAAACACAAAATTTATTTTATTTATTATTATTTATTTAATCACATAAACATTGGTACAAGGAGGCACCTAATAAATATGCGCCACATAAATCATTCGATCTCTATGAGGGCTGGGATACTGCCCGGGTGCCCAAACCAAAACAGGTGGTTCTCTTAGGGGGCCACACCCGGAGCCTCTGACCTAAACGTCTGATCCACAAGGCGGTGGAGCAGCGTCAGGAGATGCAGTCCCATGGTAGCCGGTGACCAATGTTTGGTTCATACGCCATTTGCTCCTTCAGGATACCGGATCCCATATGCACTATTGATTTGGAATCAGGGTTTTCCAAATCCCCTAGGTGGACTCTCCGTGTCCACTAATCCGGTTAGTGCGCCGGACATTCGCTTTCCTTCTCAATTTCGTAAATAACACCCCAGCCTCCATAAGCCAGTGATTAGGACTTCTCTGGCTGTGGTTGTATGTACGTGGCCATGTGAGAGCATTTCGAGAGGGAGAGCTGACTCTCCTCATTCTCGGCCGTACCAGGGCATTTGGGGGCAGAAAGAAATGAACCTCTGTTGCTAAGTCTTTAAAACATTTTTCTCTTGATTTTTGAATTTATTCCTGCAAACTTGTTTTTTCAATGTTAATTTTATCCGAAGTGACTTGTATTTTCTCAGATCATTGATCGATGCTCAAGTCATGGAGCTAAAGTATTTTTCTCCAGTTGTACTTTTCTTACTTGGTATGTCTTTTTCACTTTTTTTGAATAAACTGATATGTATTATTGGTTAGTCACTATATCATGTTTGTTTAGTCCTTTAGGTGCTGATTGAATTCTACTGGTCAAGTTGCAGTTTGGTCACTAGTCTAAGTGTCTCTACATCATGTGCACTGTGTCGATGTGTTGGGCTGTTGGAAGTAGTCAACATGAATCCCTGAACCTGGGCTTTGTGGTATCTCTCATCAACAATCTCACACCGTTGACCTCTTAAAGGACTAGACAAACATGACATTAGTCAGTAATCAATAATATATCAGTTGTCAGTATCTCAGTAATGCAGGTTATTCGTGACACGAATAGCTCAATGGTAGCATCTCAGGCTGTGAAGCTGAGTGATGCGAATTCAAATTCTACACGAAATACCAGTTCTCTCAATACTACAGGAACCCCCTCGCTGACGAGCGCTAACTAGCATGAAATTTGGGTTCAGGCTTTCTTGTCGACGACTTCCAACTATCTAATACTGAAGTAACGTTTTATTAATCATTAACTAATCATATACGTTTATTCATCATAATATACTGTTTACGTCCCCATTTATCATATTGTGGTGTTTTGTTTGCTTAATAACTCATCGACAATACTCAATGTCTTATTTCTAGACTTATGAAAGACGTTCTCGTGTTAGTTTACCTGAAGATCCATTTGCTAAAGCGCTGAATATTTCTCCTAATGATTGTCGTACACCATTTATTCCAGTTAAAGATTTTGTAAATGAAACACTCAATGATGGCCTACAGGTTTGTTTTAGTAGATATTTTTGTTACTAACATTATCGGTATATATAATTTTAAATTAAAATTAATTTAATATTTTTTGTTAATGTTTAATCAGAGCTTATGAAGGACTGTAAACGTCAAATAGTATTCGTCAGGTTCGCCAACTGACTCCTTTTTTACTTAATTTCGTTATGGCTCTGGTTTTAGGACGTTCATCTATCGACTAAGTATGTGCAGATAAAAGTCCTTTTTTCTGGAGAAGACACTGACAAGATGCTGGGTCTTGTGATTGCAAGCATGTTTGGAATGAGTTTCTCTGCTTCTAAATCCATACTGTCGTCTCAGAACTAGTCTGCTTCAACACCTGAACTAGTGATGGGAAGCGAAATAGTTGAATGTGTTGGCAACGTCACTTATCTTGGAAGTCTGTTCATCCCTAGTGAGGTGTTTTGCGACAAAATCTTGGCACGGATTTGAAAAAGTCCTTTGAAATTACATTGTTTTGTGGCGTAGGCGAGTTGTCCATCTGCCAATAAAAGGGCGCGTATACTGGCTAGAAATCTTATTTGCATTATTTTATAGCTGTGAAACATGGTGTATGAAAGTTAAAGGTATGTCGAGGGAGACTAAACCAAGACATGGCATCAGTCCGTGAGGGTACTGACTGTTGATCTAAATATGTTGGTAGGTGCTGACTCCCGAGACCAATGGTTAGAGACTTTGGGTGACATAGCTTAGAATTGGTCACACTGGTCCCGATGCATTTATTCTTTATCTTCCTCTCTATTTTGAACTCCAATATTCATTTATACGTACTTATCCACCCTTTTTTTTCGAACCATATCCCCAATGTTTAGACTTCTCATTGCTACTATATTGTCCCTATCTTTTGCTATTTTCATCTCGTGCTAATTAAATGTGGCAACTTGACCCAACACATTTCTCTACCAGGCTTTCGGTAAATATGATATCTCTGCTTGTCAACGTGTTCAGTTGATTCAAAAAGCCAACGTATTGTTTGTTCTTTCCGTATGATCTACCCAATTAAAATAAGTCACAAGTCAATCCTAAATTACTTGGAACCTTGGAGAAAGATATTGATCTGGCGAGATCGGCAAATTTTAAAGCAACGAACTGAGATGAAAATAATACGACAAAAAGCAAAGAGTGCAAAACAATCATGTTAATAGTAATGAAAACTAAACATATACAAAATGCAGTTGAAAGTGAATAAGTGAGAAGTGTAAAGTTGAAGGGTGTGGAATAACTTCAGAACTCAAAAGATTTTGACAAAGATAAAGAATACACATCTAGTTAACTATGATCGATTTCAAGCCATATCAACCATGTTTTGAAGCCATAGATCGGGTTCGATGTGACAACTATATCTAGAAAAGCTTCACGTTTCAATTTTCTTCAGTTCAACAATTAATGTCTTCTCAATATGTCCTTGTACTTGCCGTCTCATTATGTTGAGACATGCATATATGTAGCATTATGTCCTAATTATAACAGTTGATAAGATAGGGTTTATGAGTTCATTAACTTGTATACAAAGTTTAATGCACTAAATCTCAGAATTTTTCATTGATCGTATTCAACTAGTCATTCAATGATCCCTATCAACATGGTCAATAGAATAGTATCTGTAAAATACATAATTTGTGTAGCCACACTGATTCTGTCTGTATTTATATATGATAAAGTTATGTTTTAAGAGACTGTTTAACTATAACCTACCTTCGCATCATATATTAATAGTTGTTAATTGTGATTAATAATTAGTTTTATCGTTCTGTTTTTTCTTTTTTAATTAGCCAAAAAAAGATTATATTTATTATCGTTCAAAAGGTATATCAAATGAGTTAAGCTTTATGAAATTACCATTTCTGTTACAAACTAGTTCGAAATCTGTTCTATTGTATTATGATAATCGTATGCGTATGCTAGATGAACGTCGAGGTGTTCTGATGCATACTTTTCTCATGGATACACCTGAAATGCCTTTCTTTAAACTGCGTGTTCATCGGGATAGAATCGTTGAAGATGCTTTATTAATTGTAAGTTATAATTTGTACTTGTTACGTCATTATTAATTACTATCAATTACATACAATTCGTGTTCGTATGTTGATATGTTTATACATTTCACTGTTCACTTTAGGTATTCTTTTTTATACCTTTAACAATTGAGTTTATACAAATTTTAATACCTCCCGATTCATTTCTTATTATAAGCTGACTTCAGTGAATCAATCCATTATACTGAAAAATAGTAAATTCTTGTTCTGTTTTTTTAGTCCAATCTCCTCAAGTAGTTTTAAGTCATAAAAACCAGGGAAATTCAACTTTAAAGTCACAAGAGCGTTGTATAAACGCATCAATATTAGGTTTCATAACTATGTATTGAAACGCTTAGAGATTATTCAGTTTTTCTTTCAAACTGTTCAGTCTGCTTAATTCAATATTAGTTTAATCATTACTAAACAGTAAAATTACTGAATTGTTATTTGAGTGATCAAATAATACATTAAAGCAATTTTTACGTTTTCTTTTGTTCATTTATCTGCATGATTATTCTATTCAATGATTTAGGAGTAATATTGTTTATCCATTAAAGTTCTGAAGAAATCTTGGCATATATCCTGAAGTCACATATTATAAAAATGTTTTGTTCCATATCTTTCACTGAGATTTCAATGTTTTCATTTTATGCACTTAGTTCTCTTTATTATTTTGAGGAGTGCAAAGATAAAGAATTGAGCAGGATTACATGAATTCGCTTTAATCTGTTAGGTTTTCACCAACTGTTTATTGTTTTTTAGCTGACTTAGAATGGTTCTTCGACTAAGGGATAAGTTACCTGGTTCGGCTTCATCTAAGTGTATCTACGAATTTAGCTGCTTCTGTGGCGAGAGCTATATTATTGGGCGCACTGCCAGACAAGCGAACGAAGGAGTTAGTGAACACCTTCCTTCGTGGTTATGTTAGGATATTTATTTATTTATTTATTTCAGCACATAGATAATGGTACAAAGAGGCACCAAATACATATGCGCCACACAAATCTCATTCGATATGTGTGAGGGCTTTGATACTGCCCGGGTGCCCAAACAGAAGCAGGTGGTTTTCTTAGGGGGCCACTCCCCGAGCTTTCGACCTGAAGGTCTGATCCACAAGGCAGTGGAGCAACGTCAGGAGATGCAGTCCCATGGAAGCCGGTGACCAACAATTGGTTCTACGCCATTTGTTCCCGCAGGATACTGGAGCCCGTGTGCACCATTGGTTTGGAATCCGGTTAAAGCGCCGAACATTCGCTTTTCGTCCTCTCATTTTCGTAAACAACACCCCCGCCACGAGAATGCAGTGAATAGGACTTCCCTGGCGGAGGCTATATACGCGTGGCCGTGTGAGAGCATTTGGAGAGGGAGAGCGGACTCTCCCCACTCTCGGCCATACCAGGGCATTTGGGGGATATAATCAAAATAATATGCAGCTCTGTTCTATCACACTTGATGGATAGCGGCCATTTAGTAGACAGAAATAAATCATTTTAATAATTTATCGTAAACCTACTTTTCCTTATAGAGTTCGATCATGTCCCTCACACTTAGCAGAAGCTATATGGATTCGAGCTAACAATCCAAGTCTTTGTATTCAGAAGAAATTTGGAAAACTTTTATCACTTCCTTTGCCTAATTAGCCTTAATAAACGTTTTTAATCATTATTTTCTACACACTTTGTTTATTTACTTTCCTTTACTCCTCCTTTTTCAAATGTATGTTTCATTCATCGTCCAATCATCTGAATACATATTAAGTAGTTTTACAAATTTTAATATAAGTTATTTCAGCGTCTATTTTTCTAATTCATTGACCCACTTCCTTTTATGAAAAACTAATTCAAGGCTGTACTATTCTCATCACAACTAGTACACCTATCATCACACAATCAATTTGTACATTTTACTCTTCATGTTCGTTTATGTTGTCTAATCTACTGTTATCACTGACCTCACAATCTGCCTTGATTGGTTTAATAATTTCATATATACACATAAATATTACTGTTTATTAAAGCAAAGCCTGACCAGGATCTGATTGGGAACAATATTGTCGCTCATATATATATATATATATATATATATATATATATATATATATATATATATGGCGAAACTATAATTTATGGATGAACCAATCAGATGTAATATAAAAGGTCTTGGACTGTGGTGCGAAATTCATTCATCCTTTTTACTAAATAGCGTTTTGGCATTTTAGCTGATATCAGTTCATGATGAAAACTCTAAATCTAGTTCCTAGCTCTAACTATCAACTGTAAATT
This sequence comes from Schistosoma haematobium, assembly GCF_000699445.3. NCBI lineage: Eukaryota > Metazoa > Platyhelminthes > Trematoda > Strigeidida > Schistosomatidae > Schistosoma > Schistosoma haematobium. The sequence continues at coordinate 34,785,638 of NC_067198.1, read as the reverse complement.
ATAATTGTAGTTCTCCACATTGGTTTATATCTGTCATTTGGTCTTAGTAGGTGGACGCTCTCAAGGTCACTTTAGAGTCGCTCAAAGGTCATCCATAATTTATGGTCTCACCAATTTCTACAGTTAATTTAGATTTTTTAGGATTAACTTTTGTTTTATTATATTTTTATTTGTACTGAAGTTGGAAATTGCTTGTATGGAAAATCCGGGTGATTTTAAAAAACAACTTCTCATCGAATTTGATGGTGAACAAGGAATCGATGAAGGTGGACTTAGTAAAGAATTTTTTCAACTGATCATTGAACGTATTTTTAATCCAGACTATGGCAAGTTGATTTATTTTCATTTCTACTAAGAAAAATGTTTTAAACCTTTAATTTTTATCAGAAAAATTTCAACATTTCATCAAGGTAAACGTTTTGATTAATTGAAACAACATAGAGAACTTGATGCCCTGTGAAGAGTTTATCCTAATTAGTTGTTACAATTCTTATCAGTTCAGCAGGAAACAAGTGGATATTCAATAAAGCGAGAGTTTAAATAACTGCTATAATTAAATTTCTTAGTATTTACAACATGAAATGAACGGTCCTTCGATCTTTTTTAAAAAAAATTTCGTATGCTTCATGTCGTTGGATAGCTGGAACCATTCGATACAAAACGTTTGACCTTGTTATATTTTTTTTGATGACCGCTACTCACCCAAAGATTCAAACTGGCATCATCCATAAGTCCCAGTCAATGTCAGTATAACTTATTTGTTCAGTATGGAACTGACTTTTCGTTAGTTAATTAACGTTGTTTTGATGGATTCTTTGTGTTGAGTCACTTATTTCAATGATTATACGTATGTGATAAAGAACAGTAACTGAATATTATGACATTATTTCTTTTACAGTGGGCAGGTGATGGTAGTCTAATAAATTGGTAGACAGCACTAATATTAGACTGAGTCAGTGGTATAGTGTTTATCTTACTTCAATATAGATGAAAAGTACATCAAATAAAGTGATTGGAACAGTGAAAAAAAACAAATGATAAGTGATGAAAATTCAAAAGGGTGATCGAACCAGCGACAGGTTGAGAAAATCAAGAGTCCAGTCCAGTCAAACATAATTTATCCTCATTTTAATAGATCAGCCACTTTACATAAATGCTGTACATATGTTTTAGTTCAAGGATTTAACCAATGATAGGTAACTTGGTCGACAAAAAGTTGATCAACACTAAAGGATTAGACAACTATGATAGAAGTAACTATCTCAGTCATATAGCAGGTGAGTCTATGCCCGAATAGCTCACTGGTAGCATCTGAGATTGTGAGGCTATAGGTGACGTAGGTCCTAACTGTACAGGAATCATCCATTCTCTTAAGGTTTCTGGAACTCCTTGCAAACAAGCGTTAACTAGCATAAAACCTTAGCTTCCAAGGTTTCCTGTCGACTGCCACCTAACATTTGTTGTAAATTTCTCTTACTACATATAATATAATTGAGCTGACGACGATTAATAATAATAATAATAATAATAATAATAATAATAATAATAATAATAATCGTAGTACATTTTCCCGGCTTATTTTCTCCATTAAGGTATGTTTGTACTGGATGAAGAAACTCAAAATTATTGGTTTAATCCAGTTCCTCTGGACGATATGGAACGTGAATATTGTTTAATTGGGACTTTATTGGGTTTAGCAATTTATAATGATGTTATATTGGATATTAATTTCCCGTCAGTGTTGTATCGAAAATTAGTTGGAAAATTGGGTACATTTGAAGATCTATTTGATGCTCGACCTGTAAGGATTTTCCACATTATATATCTAAGTAATATAAATTGGCCTATTTATAAATTCAAATTGATGATATATTAATGTTGAAAATAATATTCTACATTGAATTCTCTAGGACTTCATTTTATTGATTTCCATCATCAGGCTTACTCAATACATCATTCTTAAGATTGGTGAATAACTCAACTCATTAGATGTGATGCTTCAAGTTAATTCACATTGCTTTCATTATACATTGTACCACAGCCATGATAAAGTTAATTAATATTTCGTATAGAACAATTTCTCTGTCTTACTAAAGCCGAAATCGCTGACGATAGTCACCAATGGTTGGAGACTCTGGTTGACATGACTCAGAATCGATCACAATGGCGTAGGTGTATACACTCTCTGTCTTCCCTTAAACTATGAGATTGAAATTGCTTCATATCCTTTCTACGAACCAATTCTTTCTTTCTGTACCATATCCTTATATGTAAAGGTTCTAAGATTCGTACTAGCCACTTTGCAATTTTATGGTAAGGAGAATTGTACATATCTAGAACTGGGCGTAGAGGAAGACCCGATTTACATACTTTAGGCAAACTATACAGTCGTGGTGTAAATGATCCAGTCGGCTTAATTGAATCGTGAGTCTCGGTCGTAATTATTCCCTTTTTCTTTAGATCCTTAAGGAAATTGGCCAATTGTCTTTCTACTTTATTATTAATGTCACAATTACTAGTAATTTTCTGAAATTTGCTAGGATCGCTAAGCATTGTTTCCATTTTTCCCATGTAATCATTTTTGTTCATGAGAATTATACCTTCTCCTTTATCTGGTTCGGTTATGGTCAGGGTTTCATCTTTTATTAGTTTCGTTAAAGAGTCTCGGTGCTGCTTGGTTAGTAGGTGATTTGTGGTACCCTTACTATTCTTGTATTGTTGGCAGCTATCAACTAATGTGGTTTTAAACCAAGCAAGATCCTCCAATGAGGTAGGAATCAAGTCAGTTGTTTGTGAAAATAAATTCTCAAATTGTACATCCGTATCTAATTGGTTGATTCTATGCCTACTATCACAGAATTTAAGGATCTAAAGAAAAAGGGGATAATTACGACCGAGATTCACGATTCAATTAGGCCGACTGGATCATTTACACCACGACTGTATGTTTTGCGAAAGTACATAAATCGGGTCTTCTTCTACGCCCAGTTCTAGATATGTACAATTCTCCTTACCACAATATATCCTTATATACAATCTTTTATATATTACCATCACCGAACTAACTACTTCTATGAATTCGATGTTCGTCCTATTGTGCTAATGAGGTATGGCAACTTGGACCGATGCATATGTGCCTGATCCTACGTTGTAGCTGACTGACTGACTGAAATTTCACTATCTAAATGAAAAAAAGGAAACCTACATATCTATTCGATCAATTGTTATCACACTATAATAGAGTTTTGCCAATATTTCTCTCACAAATATACTATTTATTTATTTCTTTTGAATAAGGACAATTATTTTTAGCTTCATTGATTTTCTCGTCGATTTTTCTCTATTTCTTTCTATTTGTGAAACTAAAAAAGCCTCTCCACTAAAATTATTCCTTTTTTTTCACTCCCGCCTCCCTGAATTTTTGTCATACATTTTTTTAAGATGATTAATTTCTATTTTTTTGTTGCTATATAAGGATTATCTTCCAAGATAACAATTTATATCTTCATTTAATGGGTGCTTATTGATCACAATTTCATAATAATTTTAATACTATTACTACTACTGATAGTATTAGCGTATTGTTCCGTTTGATTCTTTTCCTTCCCTCCTCTCTCTCTCCTACTCCTCTTTTTCTACTATTTCTTTCTCAGTAATTTGTTATGTGTATGTAATTCATTCAACAACACAATAATCTTTGTCATTTGTGTTCACTGTATCTTACCTGTTTTTCATAATTATTTACGTATATCGGTTCCACTTGTTTATCGTGCCATTTATACTTGACCAGATCACTAGCATATTTTTATAATACTACGTTTTTCAGATGATATGTATAGCATATTGGTGCTTGTGTAATGCTCTCAAAGAACTTGTCGTCCGTCTTTTACCTAATATTTCCGTCCGAGTTTTTTTTGAAGAAAGATAATAGTATTCAGTGGACAAATGCAGTTGGTGTAGTAGTGCAAACACAATTCTCACATGTCTTTTTCTCAGTCTTGAACATCAAAATTATTTTGTAGATTTCATTCATCCATTTTCAGAAATCTTACTTTTTAACTTTTCACTATCCTCGCTGTACTTTTTTGTTTTATTAACTTTTCTCTGTATTGGCTTTGAACTACAGCAAAGTGTTAAACAAAGCAAAGTTCTCACTTGATAACTGCTCATTAATTCAAGTTTAGGTCCTCATGCGCGTGTAATTTTATTTATATATTCTTTTAGAATTAGATGTTTTACACTTGTGACTGAAGGTCAATAATTACACGAATATGTATCTGGCATATATATATATGGTTATTTTCTGCTTTTTTTAGAGTTTAGCCCAAGGATTAAAAAGTTTGTTGGAATATGAATATGATGATATTGAAAACGTATTCGGTTGTTCATTCGCTGTCAATTACCTTGATCCATTCGGTAATGTTATTACACATGAATTAAAACCGGATGGAGCTAAAATTCCGGTTACAAAAGAAAATCGTAAAGTAATTATTGCTTTTTTGTCTTTGACTTTGTATATATTTTTTCTTTCACTTAATTTAGTTAATTTGATGCTTATGCATAGCAACTAAATTGGTCAAATAATTTTTTGTGTTTACACATTGTTTGTTGTCTTTTCAAACAGTACTAACATATGCTTAGGTTATTTTCAAGATGATACAATTATTCTTATCAAATATAACATAATGATCAAATCTATTGTAAATTAACTAAAGTAATTTATAATCTATACATTAAATTATTGAATTAAACAAACTTAAGCGAAATGTTTTTCTTTTCAGCGATATTTTTCTGAAATTCTACAAAGACATTTAACAGTATGATATTTACATGAATAAAAATTGTTACTCACAGTTTGTTAGGAATAAAACTCATTTCTGAACTAAGATTCCGTTATTGGATAATAATCATTTAATGAAAGAGAGAGAGTGAAAGTTTTGATTTGGTAATGAGATTAAAACTTACAAAAGTAAATAGATTAATCAATATCAACCATGTAAGTTGAATATTGTAACTATAATGAATGACTGAATGGGATGTAAATATAAGATGGACCTATGGGGATTGTGCAACTTGAGAAGTAAAAATGCACAGTTCAGTTTAAGAATCTCTTCTCAACAAATTTATTATATATATATATATATATATATATATATATATATATATATATATATATATATATATATATATATATGGGATTTTAAGTATTAGTTCCATAAGGACATATGAATTATGAATAAACATGATGATGTAATGGAAGGGTTTTAATTTTGGATTATTTATTGTATATAATAACAATACAAGATTGTTTATATGCAAATAAATAAAATTAATAAGCTAACAATAAATTATAATCTAATTGAATTAAGATAATCAAAATACTTTTGTTACAATGAATGAAGGTATTAGAGATATTGAATGTAATGAGGTGATGTCAGAAAGGATTATGAATAAAATAATGGGATCATGAGAAATAATTGGCGAGAAAAAGGAATATTTTTATATGTATAATCAAAGAAATGAAAACAAAATAAATGGATAAATGGTAATGATAATAATAGTTCACGGATACAGTAAAGACAACAAGTTGTTCTTCATTTCATGAATGCCAAGAGCTTCTAGGCTGTTTTCACCGAGTCGAATACCGAAATATCTTGTTAGATTTGAACGAATTCTATGATGAACCTGTGAATCATTTGTATGATCGGAATCGGTTAGATTTTCAGGGACAGAATTCGTTACCACTTTCGTCTTATTTTTGTAGAACCACACTGGAATATGTTTTCGTAACGGAGTTAAAAGCGAGCGCTAGCTACAGCTCATGTTCATCGCTTTACAAGAGCAGGTGAACTGATAGATGCATTCGAGAATGATACAATTAAAAATCTGACTAATTCAGTAAATTCAGGACACTTATAGCTTATTGCTATCATGTTGGTTGCGAAACTTGATATCCCTAATCACATCAACATTACATACCTTTTTAAGATTATTATCATTGAATCAAAGTTCCTATGAGACTAGGCGTATCACTAATATTTATTTATCTATTTGGTTGATATCCAGCCAACTTTATTTAATTTCTGTAAATTCTTCAAGAATGGTAATGGTATAACCTAGCTTCCAAATGGTTAGGCCATGTCGTTGAACATCAGTATCAACGTAACAATATTAGTTATTAACTTTAAAAATTGCACCTAATTTAGATAATATTTAACTAAAAGACTTATTACCCATGCTATCTTCTAGTTGACTATTTTAAATAAGGAAACATTTACAGTATGTTTAGAATCACACCTAACGTTTTCACTTACCACTGGTACTGTTATTACTTATGCTAATTTCTCATATGTCTTGATAATTTCATTTCGTTATGCTGTTGTGGTGTAGTAGTAACTTGAACCAATCTATATATGTGCCATTTTCTAGGTTATACATGATTGACTGACTCTGGATTACAAATTTATATTTCTAGCTTAGAGTATTTCATTGTCATGTTAGATTTAATACACAATTAAAAAGTAATTAATTATCATTATGTTTATTATTATATGTAGTTTATAATTTGTTCATAATAAGTATTTTTATTTAAAAAAACCTCTTATTTTTTGTGTTAAAATTAAAATTAAGGAATATGTAGATTTGTATTCAAGTTTCTTGTTGAATGATTCGGTTAAAAAACAATTCAATGCTTTTCGAAGAGGTTTTCAAATGGTTGTTGATGAAAGCCCATTAACATTTTTATTTCGTCCAGATGAATTAGAGCTACTTGTTCGTGGAAGCCCAGTAAGTATAATAATTTGTATGAAACATATAATGATATATTTAAAATGTTCATGTTTCTATATATATATCATTGACTGTATAACAAACTTGTCGGTTTGCTATTGGAAATTGAACGTATAGCAGGAATTAACAACTATTGAAATGCATTGATAATGTTGATTGTTATTAAGTCAATTCACAATAAATGCATTATCCATCTACACTTTCATTAGGGTTGATCAGTGAATATTGGTTCTTATCATATTTGCCTAGTCGTTTTTCAGTGCTGTTCAAAGTCTATAGATCAAGTTGTAGTATGTGGTCACTAGTCTAAAGAAATTGACATTACTGGTTTGAATCCTATAGGAAACATTTCTGTGAAGATTGTAGATACGCTTTGTTGAAGAGTCACAACTAATATGAAATCTAGTACCAGGAATTGTTGCTGACAAACCTTCATCTATCCAACACCTTTGATTAGCTTTGGTTTTCAGAAATCTAACCTATTATTATCATTTTGTAATACTTCTTTTTTTATTAATTATCACTGAGATATAACAAGACAGTTTACATACTTCAATTTTGATCCTTTTTAAAATTCTATTTTTCCATTTACATTTTTCTTCATTAAACAAATTATACAATTCATATCTCATTTTAATAGGTATATGATTTTAATGAATTAGAAAGAGTCACTACATATGAAGAATATACATCTGATTCAACTGTAATTAAAAATTTCTGGTCTATAGTACATTCAATGACTAAAGAACAAAAAAAACAATTATTACAATTTTCTACTGGTTCTGATCGTGTACCAGTTGGTGGTATGTCAAAAATGAAATTTACTATAGCACGTCAAGGTTCTGATACTAATAGGTAAATTAATTTTGTTTACTAATTACTTTATAAATAATTTATTCTTTCTTTTTCCATTTGTAAATTCGAATTTTAGTAGTTAATTTTAAATATTTAGAATTTGAAACAATTAACAGGTTATTCAAATGTATGATTGAAATGGTTGACATAACAATTATACTCGACCTAATATTAGCTGCTGGCTTAACGTGGTAGTTAAACTTATATGTCGCAGTGACTCAGTTGAATTATATTTGAAGTGGACGAAGACTTGGTTGGGATAACCAATTTATTGCTTAATGCAAAATTACAGAGTTCTTTCGTAAGTTGTGAAAAATACTTCATTTGCAAATCTTCCATCAGTTGTCCTTTACGTCCTTTATGATTCTTCCAATTCTCAGTTGCTTTGTGTTTCCCTTTCTGTTTTCTTCAATTCAATCTTCTCCCTCTTCTTTTGACAGGTATATCACTTCTGATGGTGTTACATACTAATTATATCGACAGACATAAGTAGCGTGCACCACATATTAACTGGAACACTCATTCATTTAGGTAATAACATGCCACTTATGTGGGCTAAAAAGCAACACATTCATAATCTGAATGCGGAATAGTTCTGCCCACTGCACAGATTTTTGACGACATAGCATTTTCTGTAAACAATCTGTATCTTCAATTATTCTGTCTATTTACAACAGAAAGAGGGAATCAGATAAAGCAGACTGTAAAATTAATATTCCTCACATTACCTTACAAATTGCTATTGCTAGCGAGCGATAGGGTCTTATGAGTGTGGAGCCAAAACATGTGAAACTGTTCGTAGAAGAGTGATACATAAACGCCTCTCAAGGAGTCGTTACTTGAACTTAGTTGTCCTGCTCCTGGATCGTCAAGATCAGTACCAACTTAGTTCCATTTTCAGGATCCTCAAGTAAAATCATGCTTTCATGGTGTTGGCCTCCCGGCAGTGATAACTGTTGTCGTGCCTTTCACAGCACTTGAGATCACCTTGTTCACAATCAAGTTCTTTTTTACTATCTAATAATTTTTTTTCTATTTCTATTATCAACTTTAATCTTCTGTTTTCAACTGATTTTTCACATGGCAGATTCATTTTAGTATCCAGTTTGCTAATCATCGGACTAAATACATTATCAAAAGTCCACGAAATACAAGTTAAATGTTCACCCTTTACTCTACCAATTAGCCTCTTTAGATGTAGGCATTTGTATTAATTACAAAGTGAAATTCTTGTTTGTTAGTTTCAAAGAATTAAACAACACCTTAAATATGAGTGTTTTTGCGTATTATCACATTCATATCTGCTAAAACAAACTTTATGAGTTCCATGTATCACATAGTGAATAAAAATTAGAATACTATTATAAATATTTTAATTCAATAATATACCGTAACTTATCTAGTACAATCCATTGTATTCATGTATAATTGATAATGACAATACTTAACTAAATCCAAAGTTGGTGTTGTGATATTGGATTTTGGTTGTAACTCATCTGCCTTTACGTTTTAATGCTTTAACCTATATCAGAGTGTTAATAAAACTTTTTTTATCGGAAACTCATAATTATGTGATGAATCTATTTTGCCACTACTTCTTGCTAAGGTAAATCAAATTAAACTATGAATATTTTCTGAATAAACATTGTCATAAATGTCTACATTTTATTGTCACAGATTCTTACTTTAAAGAAACCCACATTTTTTTTTGCAAGTTCTTCTCTCTTTAGTAATCTGTTTTATCATTCATTTGAAACTGTCGAAGTACCTAATTAAAATGTGAAAATGATTATTAATCGTACAAGTGATTAGTAAGCGACTGAGAATCTCACACGGATGTCCCACCTGAATATTGTACTTCGTAACGATGGTTAGAATCCCACATACACACTGTCCTTGTCGTCTAGGGCCTTCTCACAATTGTATCCCTTACTTACTTACTTACGCCTGTTACTCCCAATAGAGCATAGGCCGCCGACCAACATTCTGCAACCCACTCTGTCCTGGGCCTTCTTTTCTAGTTCCATCCAATTCTTGTTCATTTTTCTCATGTCTATTTCCATTTCCCGGCGTAATGTGTTCTTTGGTCTTCCATTTCTCCTTTGGCCTTGAGGATTCCATGTGAGTGCTTGTCTTGTGACGCGGTTGGGTGCTTTCCTCAATGTGCGTTCTATCCACTTCCAGCAATTCTTCCTGATTTCTTCCTCCAGTGGGATCTGGTTTGTTCTCTCCCACATTAGGTTGTTGCTAATAGTGTCCGGCCAACGGATCTGAAGTATTTTGCGTAGACAGTTGTTAATAAACACCTGTATTTTCTGGATGATGGCTTTCGTAGTTCTCCAGGTTTCTTCCCCATAGAGTAGAACTGTTGTGACATTTGTATTGAAAATTCTGACCTTGGTGTTGGTTGACAGACAGTTGCTTTGAGTTTGAGATGTTCCTCAATTGTAAATATGCTGCTGTTGCTTTGCCGATGCGCGCCTTCACATCTGCATCAGATCCGCTGTGTTCATCAATGATGCTGCCCAAATATGTAAAGGTTTTTACATCTTCGAAATCTTCTCCGTCAATTGTGATTGGATTGGTGCATGCTGTGTTGTATCGGAGGATCCTGTTTTTCCTTTTGTGTATATTGAGACCTACTGCTGCTAAGGCTGCTGCCACACTGTTCGTCTTCTCCTGCATTTGTTGTTGCGTTTGGGATAGAAGGGCCAGATCATCTGCGAAGTCTAGATCGTCCAACTGCATCTTAGATGTCCATTGTATCCCGTGCTTCCCTTCAGATGTTGATGTCTTCATGATCCAGTCGATCACCAGGAGAAAGAGAAAGGGTGAGAGTAAGCAACCTTGCCTAACACCGGTCTTCAATTCGAACGACTTTGTCAACTGTCCTCCATGCACGATTTTGCAGTGTAATCCATCATATGAACTCTGTATGATGTTGACTATCTTCTGAGGCACGCCGTAGTGTCGAAGAAGTTTCCATAGTGTTGTTCTGTCCACGCTATCAAATGCCTTTTCGTAGTCAATGAAGTTGATGTAGAGTGATGAATTCCATTCAATTGATTGTTCCACAATGATCCGTAGAGTTGCGATTTGGTCTGTACACGATCTATCCTCACGGAATCCTGCCTGTTGGTCACGAAGTTGGGCGTCTACGCAGTCCTTCATCCTGTTTAACAATACCCTGTTGAAGACTTTTCTCGGTATTGAGAGAAGAGTGATGCCTCTGTAGTTATCACACTTGCTGAGATCGCCTTTCTTTGGTATTTTGATCAGGAGTCCTTCTACAATTGCATCCCGCCATTGATAATTAAATTTTTAGATTGAGGTTTTCGGTACAGAAACATTATATTAGACAAATAGTATAGGTAGCACACAACTATCATGCATAGTGACATCATATTGTCATATGAATAAATTTTCTCCTGAAGATATCTCTCTTGAATTCATTCAGTAATACATTTGTTTGCAACATGTTTTTTCTAAACAATTTTTTAAAATTGTGGTTATGTGTAGGCATTTTGTGTATGTGTACACTTTGTTTCCATTATTGTGATTTCTTTCATTTCAGATTACCATCTGCTCATACTTGTTTCAACATTCTTTTATTGCCGGAATATCAAAGTTTGGAAAAATTACAACAATCATTATTACTGGCGATAACACATTGTAAAGGATTTGGAATGTCATAAATCCATCTTGTCTTCTCCTTCTTTCTCCTTATCCTCTCCACAACTTTGTTTTATCATTGGTGGACTACTTTCTTCCTTCTTCTTTTTTCGATTTCCTATAGTTTATCTTTTTTGGTTACTTACGGAATTTCTCTTTCTCTCTTCCTCGAAAGGATACGGGAATTATTAATCAATTACTTGTGTGTTTTTAATTTGTAGCAAATTTTCTTGAAATTCAGTCAACATTTTATCATATTTTTTTGATCGAATGTGTACTGCCAACCTTGTTTGTTTATCATCAATGTTTAATAGTAAGTTCAACATATATAAACACCTACTTACTTATAAATAACATGATTTTTTTGCACATACTTACATATATATTGGCAGCAGACACCAATTATAATTTCATAAAATCTGCTCAAATTATTACATATACAGTGAGGTTTATCAGTATTTGTTATACCAAAAAATAAATGATAACTATACAAAGAAACAGAAGATCAACACAATGTTTTCACGTTTACGTAATGATCTACACTCATCATATTTGTAACAATGTAAACGTACATATGATTTACGTATTCAGTTGATCAAATGAATTAGTCAGCTGATTAAACCATATAATAATAATAATAATAATAATAATAATAATAATAATAATAGTAATAATAATAATAAATATGACACATCTCTTCGATGAATTTAGTTTAGCTTTTTTCTGTCCATTCATCTGTCAATGTATGAACCTGTTTGTTTATGTCAATACGTCTTTCGTTCTGAAATGTCCGGTATACGGTGGGAACACTTGAGGAGACGACTGAATAATTGTGTAACGATTCTCACTGTACATCGTTTTTCCACGAAGAAAACACAACTGCAACATTTAGTCATATGTTTCGATTTCTTTTTTAAAAAACGACAAAATTAAAACGTCATTTTATCAGAACAACAAAATTTAGTTTCATCTTCTCTAAATTATGAACTTTAGTTTTTTTCCCGTTTTTTAGTGAACCTTATATTTGACGCCTTTTTGAAAAAATTTCTCATCTTTCAATGAACGACTTGGAATGTCTTTATAATCAATTTATTGTGTGGATTTTCGTCTTTTCCATGTGTCCTTTTTTCCTCTTTCTCTCTATTTCTCATCTTAAATGACTGATGTAACTATGAATATATTATTTATCGTTATGTGAATACTACTGCTATGATGATCGTTATCAGTAGTATATAATGCAGACACAATTACATATAATAAAAGTGAATTAGAATTGCAAAACAAAATAAACGTTGTTTACTATTTGTCCACGTTGTCTGTCTTTTTCATTCATTGATTTGCCTTTCAATCTCAACGAGTTTCTAGTTGTTTGATTGTACGCTTGTATTGTCCCTTTTTAGGTTCTATTGATATTTCTACACATATAAAGTCTTCTCTCTAGTATGTTTAGTCATTATAAACTGCATTTACTGTGTACGTTGAAATAGTTTAATGTCTGTTGAATGTATGATGTGTTATACCATCGTTAAGATTAGGATAATAATTCTTAATTGTGATGGCTTTTTAACATTTTTAAGTTTGTTGCGTTTTCTAGATCGAAGTGTCGTAATGAAATTATTACTAAAAAGGTTGTTATTTAAGTTTGTTGATGATTTCTATGTAGCCACTTCCAACTAACATGAAACTCGACTATCTTACATGCTCACTTACGACTAGTTTACTACAGCGAACTTGTAAACGTTTTCTTTTTTCCAATTGTCAATATATGACTGGTAATATGTTGTATTTCTCAATAAATGACATCATTTGGTTTCATAGATTGTTGACAATCGAAAATCTAGAAAAGTGGTCTTATCTATTCAACATGAAGACATAATATATTCATTAATATCGGTGATTTTATTGATCAAAATACACTAAGCTAAATCTATAATAGCACCAAGATATTATGGTTGAGTGAAGTGATTGGGTTAAAAATGGGTTCACAAATCGGTTATTGGTTATAAACCTGTTCAATCCTTAATATATTTCTTTAGCTTAGGCTAGATTGATTCTTAACCGAATCATAGTTTTTGTTCAAGTTCAAATTTTACTTCTGCACACAAAATTCAATGAAATTACTCGAGTATTCGAGCGTTCTATGGATCTAATTTCAGACGCCAGTTTGAATGATTATAGGTTTGAATAACAGTTCTACTAAATCTTCATCGGATCAGCCGTTATGTCATTTGACTTTGAATCAACAAGTTTAGGGTTTGAACCCCACCCCACCTACTTTGATGTGGACAGCCAGGTAATTTCATTAGCCCACACCGTTGAAGGACAGCATGAAGTTAAGACGTACTACAGATAACTTGATAAATGATTTATATCTTGCTTCGTTGTACTAATATATTACTTATATTTTATGCCGCTTGAAACTAAACTCAAATGATGAAACATGAAGAATATTCCCGAATGTGTTTTCCTTCTAAAACATTCAAACAGGTTTTCATCTATTATTCATTAATTAAGTAGTTTACACTAAATATTCCTTATTGAAGAGTCGATTGCAAGTGATTTTGTGTTTTATATACTTGTTAATGAGTTATCTAACAGATGTATAGCAACTGTAACTATTGATTTTGTCAATAATATACATATCATAGACTTCATAATTCATTCTCATATAAACCTAATTAAAATAGTGACAATTATGAAGAGCCTTAAAATCCAAGTTTAAAAATGCTTAATATATCCTGGTTAATAATGAGATAGTGAATTAGATTGTGTTCTTGGTTGATAATTAAGATTATTTCTAGATTGTAATACTTCTTATTTACTCATTTCAATGTGCTTTAGTAAAGAAATATACGTATACTTTCCAGTCGAACTTAAAGGTAAATTTATTTCAAAAATGTTTCTTGGTATCAGTCAAGTCTATTATGACAGTCACATTTCGAAATTGGTAAATTTGCACTAAAGCGGTTTTTAAGACCATCCTAATTTACAACTTGTTTGAAAGTTTTAATAATAAGCACTATTAAGTTAGGTTTTTAAAAAAATTATTATCATTGCCTATCTGATCTCTGTCATTGTAATTCTATAGAGGAAAAGTGATCACATAATTGGTAGTATCTTATAGTTAACATCCAACTTCATTCAGATCAACATGAAATAATATATAACATTCTGATTTGTGTAATCGTTTTCGATGAAGCTCAAGTTTTCGATAATTTTTATACTACCTTAAGGAAATCTTTAGACATAATGTCTGGTTTTGGATACTGTAAAAAACCATTTTCATCATAATGGTAACATCGACTTTTTTCTTGAAAAGCTATATCGAAGCCAATCAGCAAAAATGTCGAAGCTATAAAAATAGATTTCCGACAGAACATTAGTTTAATGTACTTTGGAGACTTATGCTACCGGTGTATGTCTTGTTTTAGCTAAGATATATGTAACAGAACGGTAATACTAAATCAACTGGCATATCCAAGCTGTAATACGATAACCTGAATGGCTTTGTAATGGTATTGCACGAATCGGTAATACATATGATTCCTACCCCCAGAATGGATTGTTAATGTTTATCAGAAATTACTCTATATCCATTTTCAAGCAAAGTAACAATGATAGAATGAATAAATAGACTTTGGTGATTGGTTAAACAACAAAATATTTTATCCAATTATATTGTTCTGACGACAGACCAGAATAAATCGAAATCTGAAGTAGGAAATATCGTAAGAGTATAGAATAACAACGACCAGTCACACGAGGATATAACTTTTAGGCTTGCAGGGGAAATCCAATCATCACGTATGACAAACAGTAGATACCTTTATATACTGCTCAAATCGTCCAAAATAATAACGAAAAATTATTTTTTACCATTGTAGTATAAAAAGATGATTGCCACAACTTTCCAAACGGTATATTATTATTTTGCATATTGTGTATAACGGACAGGTCAACATTATCATTCAATCCTACCTGTAAATCTTTAATTCTGGAACGAATCATTACCTGATGGTTTTCTGTTTTATGGACGAACAAATCAAACAGTGGCCCTTGCGTTTTCGCGTAAAATTCATTCGCCTGTAAGGCTACTTCTCATTTTTTCATCATAGCTGATGTCACTTCGCGATGGAAACCGTAACCCTAAATCTGGGTACTTTTAAAAATTTATTTAGGTAACATCAAGATTTCTAGAAGAAGGACAATCTATGCCCATAAGGATGTAGTGTCTAGTACCATGTCAAGCCCATATGTGCTATTTTGGCTTCTGGATGGACCAATTTATTCATTCTCCTTTAGTCACATTTTGAAGTTGTCGTTCATTCGCTTATAAACCTTGATTGTTTCTATGTGAGTGTATGTATGTGCATTTCTTATCCTATCCATTACATATCTGTAGCCTATTTTAGTCTGACTATAAATATTGAGTTACACTTGGTCAGATGGAGTTGGCTCATTCGCCTTCTTCGCTTGACTTTCCGCTTCCTATTCTGAATTTGTGTCTGGATAAACGAGCACTTGAAATAAATCCCTCCAACGTAACTACTATTTAACTTCTTTCTACCTCCATCACACAAACGGGGTTATCCTGGGTAATATACAGAGTTAAATGGAAGATTTATGTTAATAGCATCGTACATTCATCCAAATCGGTGTCAGATCAGCGGGCTACAAAAATGTCGTTTCTATTCTGTATTTACGGACATAGCAACCTGGGGAACGTGTTAATCAGTCCATTATTTATGCCAAATTTGTTTACATTTAGCGATACTATTCTAATCGATTAAAAGCCGGCCTAAAATTTTACATGTTTTTTTCCACGCTCATTCCCATACTATAAGCTTACAGGATAATTTCTACCTCTCCGACCAATAATCTAGATTGTTGATTTCTACTAAACAGACTTTTTTTCATTATCAATTCACTACTCAGTCACATTGTAGTGGACGCTGTTCACAGGATTGTTTGTAAGTAGTATGTAGCTGAATGTGATGTCGAAGTTATCACAGAAAGTTTTCAGTACATTGAGAACTCAGAGTAAGAAAAAAACACTTGATATCCAGACGAGACGATAGTTTGGATTGCAGAACACTGCAAGATGCAAATGGATGATCGAAGACTATGTATGCATATCATGTAAACGCTTGTAATTTTTTACGATATACAATATTTTCACCAATTAACTTGTTTTATTGCATGAGTTGCGTTATAATTCGTATGATAAATGTGATAGTTAATATATTATATCGGTAATAGGAAGTATTCTTTGATATGATAAGCCTTATATGCTAATGAGTAAGAAAAAGTTTCTCATGTTTTGTAAAGCATTATGAATAGGTGTTTGATTTATCAGTGAATTATTATTTTTAAATAGACGAGATTATATTATGTAATTGTCAGAATTTCAATTGGACGTTATTTCCAACTACTACTTAGATGACATAATCTTTTGGTATACACCTACTATATATATTTTTATGTACGGTTTGTAAGTTTAATGTGTATTATAATTCACATTCTATCATATATCTAGTTTTACCCTTTTCAACTTATTGATTCATCTAACATGATTAATAACCATTTTACTTCCTGAATAAGAATTAATAGCATCCATTACAATTTCATATTTATTACTATTATTGCGTAATATTTGGTGTTGAATTTCAATAATGATATATCTATGAAATTATTGGAAAGTCTTATTAGACAATGTATATGAAATAACCTATCCAATTATTTATTTTAATTCACAACATACTTTCATTGTGATATAAAAAAAAGCATAAATGTTATGATAACTACAATTGCTTTTTTGATTGAAATCATGAACCGATTGATGTTAGACCACCTTTGGAAACCTGGAAGTACTGGACGACCGTTTCGTCCTGTTGTTGGACTCCTCAGCAGTGCACACCCATGATCCCGCTCGCGGGATTCGAACCCAGGGCCTTCGGTCTCGCGCGCGAACGTTTAACCTACTGGACCACTGAGTCGGCATCCAGTGGTGATAGTGTCTAACATCAACCAATCCACGAAATTGCGCGATCAACTTTCGTCCAGTGCTTCCAGGTTTCCAAAGGTGGTCTAACATCAATCGGTTCATGCTCTCAATCAAAAACTTAATAATCTCCACAACCCCTATACTGGTAATTGTTTTTTTCATATAATTACACTGCACTACATTTGAATATATCTTTGTATGTATTATTTGAAAATTATGATTATGACGATTCCCAAATAAGATTAAACATGTGTCGTGAATTGCACTGCTAATCACCATTCATCTTATAATGTTTGTGACATAAGGCAATATTGATGCAATCCACACAGGATTCACATATGGCAATAAAAGACTGACCAATTGCAGTCCTAAATATCATTGGTAAGATTCAAACAAGCAACACAAAAATGAATTAGAACTCAAGAATTTTGTAATTTAACGTAAAACATTTAAGTTCTCTAATTTGTTTTTTAGTTAACCAGATAATTCCTTTAGCTTACACATAAAAAACGAGAACTACAATGGTTCTGTATACTTGAATTTATGTTTTATCAATAAGTTATTGTATTGTGTTTCTTTTTCTGTTTAAAAAATTACTTCTAAAATTGATATTATCTTGTATTATTCTTTACATTGAATGCAGATTGCAATATTATGGATTTTAAACCCATAAATGACTTACCAGAATCAACATATTCACAATATGCTTGTTTTGATGTATTGCGTTTAGCTACAGTACGTGGAGCTGAATTAGCATCTTTTGAATCTAGTGTCAATGTTTTAACTAGCACTGCACTTACTGGACTTCAACGATTGCCTGTTCGTTTACGAAGACGCGCTGCAAGTCATCGTATCAATAGATTACCTCGTCGTTTTCATAAACATCATCATCTTGCAAACCCTAATGAGAATGGTTCTAAGTCTGGGGTAAGAGGCTTTTCTTAACTTTTATCATGTTCTGTAACTACCATTTCTTTACTATCAAGTTTATGTTAAGATCATAGGATATTCTATTTTTGTTAATAAATGTTAATTTTCTTCACCTGTAATCGTGATCTCAAGTACAGTTTTTATGGTTCATATTTTTGCACAGTTTTTGCTGTTTTCATGTTGGTTTTTACCACTTTTAGTTTACTGTTTTTTGTATCTCAAGGTCATGTTTAACCAATGGATCTATAGAGTCGTTCCACTTTAATTTTGTCTTCATTTGATATCAATTTTTTTTGCTCAGCTGATTGTTTTCTAAGGTTCTGTCGCATTCATGATAGATTCCAATAGTATTAGACTAATCACGATCGTTCATAATTAGCGATTCCTATAAACCGAATCGAACCTATATCTCAAGTTACCGAAAGTTGTCACTAGCCAATTATTTTTTCAATTTAGAACGCTCTTTATCTTTATCTGCATAAGTAATGAAAGGAAAACTTTGAATGTATTGCTGAACAATATCCACACCAGCCAGGATGTTTTCTTCATTTATTATAGAATAGTTAATCCCTCCTATTTCCAGCGTTTGGTGATTAATCACTTGTGATCTGGCTGAATGGCCGTCGAGTTTTAGAGCCTAGAATATTGTCTAGAGATTGTTGATGTTAGCATTTAGTGCTAAGACATATTGACATACTGATACATTCATCCCGTGATCTTTTCTAAATTTTGAAAGTATATATATACTATATTAAGATATGATTGTTTGTATAATCTAAACTATACCTTGACAAATTCCACTAGTGACTAACTTAGCTATTTTGAGTTAATTTAGACGAATTGTGAAAAACTTAAACAAGTCTAAAGGTTTTACATTTTCAAAATGAAATTAACTTTGATTAATGACCATTTTTGATCGACTTGAATAGTCTCTAACTATTCATTTTAATCAACATAGGACGTGATACAATTGTGTTTATCAGTTTAGGTTGTTATAACTTACAACAATTATCTTTTTTCTATAGTGGCTAAATTCATCTTATTTATTCGAAATCATAAAAGAGAGGATTTTATGTCTGAAATATAGTTGTCATCAATTACGTAAGGAGAATAACATATTCATGTTAATTATCTGTGAGGCCAGTCATTTATAAGCAAAACGGAACATGGTATATACACTCATCAGTTCAAGTTCCCATATCACACTAACGTGGTGATATAAAGTTATTTTAGATAAATCGCAATATAATAGAAGTAGTAAAAAAATCAGCGTTAATCGAAAAGATTAGGCACAGACAATAATTCGAAAAGAGAATAAATTTACAGAGTAAAAAGTATAAGTATTTTATAACAAACATCTGCTTCATTACGACTGGTTGTGAATCATGGTATTCTAAGTCTTCAACAGTTTATTACAACAATCTCACGGTCACGAACCAGATAGCTTGAACAATTAACTACATTGTACTCATTCCATGAAATCCTCGGTCTACATATTGTTTTCTTAATAAACTTCTAGTTTCTGGTCTAATGCAAGAATATATAAGAATATATATAAGAATATATATTCGGTGATTCTTGCATTTTACTTTTTTCAGGAATTAATTTGTTAAAAGAACAATCTGTTGATTGAAAATTTCATGAAATAAATACGTTTTTGTATTTAGTTTCTGTTAAGAATACGCTTGATCGACAGAACAGGTCGGTTGGGAATCCATCCATTCTTTCTCCCTGTATCGTATCTTTATATGAAGTGTTTTTTTTTCTCCATAAATTACTACAATTAAAGTAACTGCTTCTATGAATTTGGTGTTCATCTTGTTGTGTTAATGAGTGAGGTATGGAAACTTGGTCCGATGCATATATATATCCCTGATCCTACGTTGTAGCTGACTGACTGACTATCAATTATGAATATAATTTAGATATTTGTACATTTTGAAAATAAACCAGAAAACGAGTAAAAAAAAGCAGATCTTTCTTTCTTGAAATTTCATTGTTAATTGTTAAAATCTTTATTGCCCCCAAATGCCCTGGTATGGCCGAGAGCGAGATGGGTTCGCCCTCCCTCTCGAAATACTCTCACACGGCCTCGTGTATACAGCCTCTGCCAGGGAAGTCCTACTCACTGCCTTCTCGTGGCTGGGGTGTTGTTTACGAAAATGCGAGGACGAAAAGCGAATGTCCGGCGCTTTAACTGGATTCCAAATCTATGGTGCACATGGGCTCCAGTATCCTGCGGGAACAAATGGCGTATGAACCAATTGTTGGTCACCGGCTACCATGGGACTGCATCTCATGACGATGCTCCACTGCCTTGTGGGTTAGACCTTTAGGTCAAAGGCTCGGGGTGTGGCCCCCCCCAAGATAACCACCTGCTTCAGTCTGGGCACCCGGGCAGTATCGCAGCCCACACGTAATTAATGAACTGAAATTGTGTGGCGCATATATATTTGGCGCACTCCTGTACCAATATATATGTGTTCAAATAATAAAATAATAAAAATCTTTATTATTCTGCTTGCTAAATTTTATGACTCATATGTGATGACAATTAAACTTATTATTATTATTATAGTTCACAGTATTAATTGTTGAATGTCTTTCAGAACCTGTTTTTTTTCTAATTTTTTCTCTTGAAATGAAGACATTTCGAATTAAAAATAAATTGAAATCCCGCCGATATCGTCGGCGTACATTACGTCTTTTAGCTTTACATGCACGTTTTATTACAACAAATAAACATAATAACCATTTAAAAAAGAAAAAATCATTCTGGTTACCAACACATATATGGCATGCTAAACGATTTCATATGATTACAAAATGGGGTTGGCGTTTACCTTATGCACCAACGAATAAAATATTCAAAGCATGTTATAAAGCATCTCATAAGTAAGTTATTTTAATAATGTTTATTAATCAACCTATCTTTAAGGTTATTTATTTGAATTTTTAATTAAGAAGTTAATATCTTATTGGGAAATTACTTTGATAGAAAGTGTAATGTAATATGGACACCATTGCCTACTTACTTACGTACGCCTGTTACTCCTCGTGAAGTAGCATGGGCCGCTCACCAGCATTCTCCATCCAACCCTGTCCTGGGCAGTCCATTCCAGCTCCATAGATGAGTAAAATATTATTACATGTATTATAATGATTGTTGTTTGTGGTGGTTTGTCTTCGAGATAATTCCTTAGGCTTCGTATATTAATCACCCTAATAACCATTATTAATTAAATTCCAACGGTGTATAAATTGAGAAGGCAGCATGAAGCTCGGACTACAGTTTATTATTGCATTGCGCAGATCACTAAGCTAAAAGAACGTCAAACGAATTTGAGCGGAAAAGCTATTACACGCAAGCAAGCGAATACAGAGGCGAATTCCGAGACAAATCGATTAATAATATTAATAATAATTATATATATATATATATATATATATATATATATATATATATATATATATATATATATATATATATATATATATATATGCGGAAGCGATTGATTCATTCAGTGATATTTAAGCAACAACATTTTAGTTGGAGACAGGGATATTTGCGTGTACTGTCACATATTCAGCATACATGTTCATGCAGTCATAATAATAATAAAACGACAGACCATATTTTTACTGTTCGAATAACACTGTTGAATGAGTTAATTTATGAACTTAACAAAATTAATCGAAAACAAGTTTAATTGTAGCAGAGGCGCTGTTTTAATGATTTTCATAATTTAAAGAAGAAATCCTTGAAAATCATTTTTAACTAGTCAAAATTTTGTATTTCATCTTTTCAATATCTTATTATTTTTATTATATACAGGAATTATTTATTTGGGAATTGTAATTATGAGTTATCAGAGAGATCGTAGTAATTTTAATAGTTGGATTCATGAGTTAATGTAAGCTAGACCACTATTGAAAACCTGGAAGTGCTTGACAGGCGTTTCGTCCTAGTATAGGACTCTTCGGCAGCACGCATCCACGACTCCGCACCTATGGTTTATGATAGTGTGGCAACTCATTGACTTCATTAGAAATAATGAATGAATGAACTATGAATGTTAATTCTCTCTTTAATTTCGTACATTCTGCTTCAGCTAAAACCCCGTTTGAGCAATGGTGGTAGTAACCTGGATGAATTTATTTCAGGTACTTATTTACTCAGACAAAAGTAATATGTCAAGCGGAGATGTCAACCGTGCGAACTCTATTTAATCAACACATCATACAACGTTTATGTGTATGAAACATCCAAGAAAGCATATAAATATATATGTTGTATAATGCACATATCATAAGGTCATATGTGTAAATGAAAAAATAAGTAGAAAGATCAAAATAGTTCATTTATCTAAATTATCCAGGCTTATAAAAAAATTCTATATGCTATTATAATCATAATTACTATCGGGTTAATAATTCAATAAGAAATTAACTAATCTTTTGAAATTTCTGTATAGACATGATAATTATTCTCCATGATTGCACTTGATTGTTTGCTTTTCCTATTATATCCCTTGTCTTATCAACTTCTTAAATTCGCTATTCTGTAGAGTATTCAGTATTTAGATTTGTTGAATTTTTGCAACTTGGAAAAATAATTGATTGCATCTCAGTCAAAAATTGTCTATGTTATATTTGCGAAAAATCTTTAAATAGTCATTGTTTTCTTGTTGTTTCAATCAGGATCTCAAATAGCATTGAAAGTTGTGGTTAATCTAGTTGTCTTTATAGATCGATGTATATTTGCAGGTTTAGGTTATCTGGTAATGTATGTACACGATTAGATTAGTCAATCTTCGTAAAAATCTTTAGATTATCCATTTATATCGTTGTTTTAATGGTCATGGCGATATACTAGTGTAATTATAGCTTTCTTTAATTGTAATTCTTGTGTCTACAATTTATAATGCTGACTTAATTAATCATTTGTTGAAGCCAGTATTTCCCCTATCAGTTATTTCCGAAACCAGTAAATTGGTAAAATATATTTACAGTGTTTTATGAAACGATCAAGGTTGTTAATCTTCATCGATTGAGATAGTTGAGACATACATAACCTATCCTCAGTCATCACCCACTTTGGGATATAATGTTGGTTGGGGTAAATGAAAGTTGGAACAAAGCTAGGAGTGGCGATATCGAGACATGGCACCAGTTCATGAATTTGCTTACTCAACCTAAACCATGTTGGTAGATGTGAAATATCCGATTAAGGGTCCTCGTGTTAATCGCAGTCAGGAGTTGAAGACATTGGGTGATATAGTTCCAAATCGGTTATAAAACCATGAACGGATCTACTCCTTGTTTTCTTTTAGATCTTAAGTTTCAATATTTTTTTCCATACACACCTTTCCATTCTACTTTTTACCACTGTATTCTCAATCTTTATTTTTTCTCATTATCATTACTTTTACATTATTTCAGTTTATTTAGTATTTATCTTTTAATTACATCTAGTCGTACTAATCTAGTATTACAACCTGGGCTAACAGATATCTATCTGGATTTTTATCTCTTGTAAAAAAACAATTTGCACGGTAATTTAGAATCTAAGAAAAAAAAATTAAAACATTCATGCACATGTGCTAGTGCAAACAATTCTTAGTTATATCACCCAAAATCTAACCATTAGTTACAATAATTACGATGACCTCAACAATGTGGTAGCTTGTAACTACTTACTTATTTGTACTTGCTCATGTGAACTAACCTTTTTGTTGCAATTGTATTTTTTTTTAAATTTTAGTGGTTGTTTATTGTTTGACGTCAGTTATCTTAATTGTTTCCAAATATATGGACCTGAGAATATGTTAGTGAAATTTTTAAATAATGTATTTCAATTAGATTATCAAGTTGATTCTTGGCTTCCTGAATTGTCCAACATGAAAACTCCTTTATGGTCATGTGAACAAACTGGAATTTTATACGCAACTAATAAATATGTTAAAGATATTTCTCGTCCAGTACTTGGACCTGTTCGAATTCTATGGGGTTCATTAAATTCAGTAAGTTGATTGTTATTTTTCTAAATAGGTATTTGTCATTTGACTGATTATGTTTATCTTCTATATTTTGCTTGATGATTGCAGAATTTCTTATTTGTTTAATTGTTTATTCATACTTTGTAGAGCAATTTGAAGTACATATTCCAGATAATTGAATATTTTACAGTTTTGTGACTTCAGAAACTGTCTCAACCAATTGATCACACATAATGGTTTATGGATTAGTTTCTAATCGACTTTTCTTGTTATTTTTAGCATTGATTAACTGATTTAAATGTTAAGTGATCAGTTATGTTCCAATGAATAGTTGTTTTGAATTTTTGAGGTTGTTGATAGATAATAATGGCACATCGAAATTGATATCGCTCACCTTTAATATTACAAAATATTTATGCAACTCTGACATTAGTTGGTTAACTTCCATATCGAAGTCTAAAATATCTGTCAAAAATTAAGTTTTAATGATTAATTCAGTCAGTAATAGGTTTGCAATCCTTATACTTTTCAATTCTTTATGTTATATAACGAATTTCATTAAAACCATGAACTGGTCGAAGTTAGGCAATCGTTGAAAACATGAAAGCACTGGACGGCCACTTCGTCCTCAAGTGCGCATACCTACAATCCCGCATCTGGCAATCGAACCCAGGAACCCTAGCTTTACTCTCAAACTCTTAACCTCTAGACCACTGAGCCGGGGCCCACTAGTGTACTAGTCTAATTCCAATCAGTTCTCGACAGTGTTCGTTGAGAACCTTCCTCATACTTGACTCAGTTTAGTATATTCAATGAAGTTCAGCAATGCTCACCACCATATACTGACGGTTTAACCACTTTTATTTTTATATCTAGCTTTCTGTATATAGCTGCGTTATTTTAATGAAGCAAAACATATTCCTCTGCGTTCTTGTTTTAACTTTGATTCATAATTGATTCGGCGCTTTCGGTTAATAAGTGGGTCTCTTTAACAGTTACCATATTGTTCTGTAGCAAATTATCAGTCGATTGACATTGGGCACATTTTTAGAATCTTTGGTCTATAAAGCCAGCTATCTTGATATATTTTTTTTGTATTTAGTCTTTTCACTAAATCTCTGTGATATTTGCTGACCAACTTTTATTTCTCACTTATCGAAACCAATTTCTATAACCACTGTTCAATATTTGACCAGTTGGATCTTCCTTTCGAGTTTCATATATTGATTGTAATTGAATTTTTGGAACAATTGCATGATTTTTATTATCATTGTTAGGAGTTTGCGGATATTTCTGAATTTTCAAAGTTTAAATCACAAACCAGTCTTTACTAGATTAGCATTTAGAACATAGAACCACTGGATGTCCGTTTCGTCCTAGTATGGGACTCGTCAGTAAAGCGAATCTTCGACCCCACTACTCATAATCGAACGAAACGACCGCTCAGTGCTTTCAGGCTTTCAGTACTGATCTAGCGAGAATCATTTTGTGATGTAAACTTTGAAACTGATTGATTAGCCACTAAATTAGCAAAGATAATTATGGTCGAAATTAAGTGAACTTTAATTTATATCAGGTCAAACTAGTAGTAGAAATAAGTTTGTATAGTTTTCAAAGAGTTTAGAATGATAATGTGGAGTATTATGTTTTCGCATCACAATCTGAAAATTCTGTCGTGAAACATTTCATTTACTCGATGCTTTATACTAAAGATGCACATAACAGTCAATATACCATAAGGTTGAATTCCTAATCCTAACCCTAAATTCCCTAATTCTAGCCGTAAATCTGTACCCTTAAACAGGAACAATCTGGGTACTTCTAGAAATGTTGATGTTGACTTATAAGGGCTCGAGAAGAATGATGTTTCATACCCATGTAAATAAATTGTATAATCTTGTTTTTTTCAATCTATAGACTGAAAAATATTTGAAAGATTTCATCAGACTCATTAATTATGTAAACTTGGTTAACGCTTTGTAATATTATTGTCTTGTTTTCCACAAACTGTTTATTTGCAGAAACTGTTTTCCAATTTGCTAAGAACCCACTAAAAGTTTGTCCTGTTTGTTCGTATTTCGTTCTTATATTATACTCTTACTCATGATCTTCCCAAATCACTTTGATCACCTAGCAATTAGCTGATATCTGAAGAATCTTCATCAAGTTGATTTTCCCTCCTGTTATACTGACTTCATTAAGCTTGTCAGAAGTTGTAACTTATCAATATGGTTAGTATTAGTAACAAAATATTGAATTGTTTACTCATCTAATGATCTCTTGCTTCATGACGGTTACTTACTTCATGACCTTTATCTGTAATGTGACACAAAGTGGTCACATGGTTCGTGACTGAACTGACTAGATGAGTGTAAATGAGAAGTTTACAATGTTTAAATGTATTTTAATTACTAATAATTGAATCCAAAGGTATAAGGTTAAAATGGAACACAATAAAATGTGATCCACATTTTACCTTGTTAGTCACATTATATACTTCATATTTATATGTCAGCCCCATAGTCTAACCAAGGACATTAAGTATGTACTTGACTGATTAAATAATTATGATTCAATCAGGGAGGGTCAATCTAATCCATTAACCAGTTTGTTGTCTGACTAAAAATATTCACAACGTTTTCACTGTCCAATAGGTGTTGCATTCAGTTCATCCGTTGAGTGGATAACTGCTACGTATTAGAGTGAATTTCTCACCAAATATTTCATTTGAAGAGTCTGGCATTATTCATAACTGTTTGTTATGGGAATGTCAATGTACCGGAAACCAGCACGCCAGATGAACAACGCAAATATGACGAAAGTTAAACCTTGATACGAAATCTCAGTAAAAGTATATCATACTGATGGTTTTGAGGTAATCAATCAAAATTGAGATAGCTCCTCTTGGGTTTTGCACAGTGCTGGATGACTTACATCTTATAATGAACTAAATAAAAATTAGCAATGTTTGGTTCTTAAAATATTTGAAGTTGATAAAAAATACCTGTTATGCAATCAAAAAGTCAACATAAGATGGTGCTTATGCCAAGTTACAAGAAATATCTTGTCCTGGTGCATATTGTGCGTTAAAGTACCTAATATAATTCACCACCAAGGACTGTTAATGTCTATTTGATCGACATTAAATCTTGATGAATTCAGTAGTCATTTTCATGCTAAATTACTCATCATTTTAAATAATGAATTGATTATATACTCCATTTAATATCTAAAACACTATATCAGGCACAGCAATTGTAATAAGAAAAGGGAAAATTTATTGTTCAAATACACTGTCGGATTGATGAACTTTAGATTACGTTAAAGTCCCAAAAGTGTTTTTTGTTTCATTTAGGACTTAAATGTATCTGATATTCACACCCTATACTGAACTCATTTTCGATTCGAACTTCAAACACGTTATCCACTGTGACCAGATAGCTACTGACTTGTTCATTGAGTACGGTGTTTATATCATTTGATATTATTAATTGAAACAATCCGCACAGACAAGATGCTTATAACGACTGGTAAAAATTTAATCCACAATATTAGCAACGGGATAATTCGAATCGGTGCTGGTTATAGTATTGTTTAAATATCCTTATTAAATCCTGTTATTTATCCTCGTTATTTTTTTTATTCTTGTAAAAAAATAAACATTTGAAGCTAAACGAAAGCTTTCGTCATATTTGGTTATGGCTTCATCCAGCAATGTCTGCACCAGCTTGGGAATTACTACAAACTTCTATTAAAGAAGTCAATTCTTTAAATGATACACAATATGCACTTGAACTAGATGATGTAACGGGTTACTTTTGTCGCCTTCGTTTAATCGGTCGACAATCACATGGATTAATCAGTGATATTATTCAATTGAAGAATGGGAGTACACTTGACGAAAATTGGACATCTTGGAATAATGTTTCTACAAGTATACGTGAAGCTGTCTGTGTCCCATCGGGACTTGTTATTAGTCTACAGGATTGTGAAAATTTCCGTTCTAATAGGTAAAGAAAGAATTTTTAAAGAATTTTTTTTCATCAGTTTGACGTTTACAAATGTAATCGATATGATAACAATGAACAGATTGCACTGACCAACACATATTAACTACAATTATTCACTTTAATGTACCTGATTTGTGGTTGCCACATTTTATTATTAAACAAGAAACAACGCAATGTACATTTTAAATAATTTTGAAAGTAGTTGAATGATTGTCTCTAATTGGCTTGACAAGTGAATAAATGAACAATCTATTAGGATTATTCAGATCACCTGACAACATAGATCATAATTCTGAAGTAGAGAAAATTCGAACTCATCGGCTAAAAGCTATACACATCGAATATGAACAATCGAATGAAACAAGGTGTTTATTATAATTCTAGTAAGACTATAATTTATGGATGACCTTTAAGCAACGCTAAAATGACTTTGGAATGTCCACCTATTTACTACGGTTAAATGTGGATTATATATTAGTGTGAGGACTTAGCATTAGGATCTATAGTTGAATGTTACGAATTAGATTTACTGTTTTTATCACGAACTGACATCAGCTATGATGCCAAATTGTTATTTAGCCAAATGAATTTTGCACTGAAATTCAAAACCTGCTATCTTAAATGTGACTGGGTTCGTCTATATATTATAGTCTCAACATGATTATAGGTTTTCTTATTAGTTTTAATATACTATCCTCTTAGTCAACCGACGCATCTGTGTGAACACTAGTGCGATGAAAAAAGGAACATTATTTCCTTTTTGTAACGACATAATGAAAATAATAAAAGTATGATTTTGTAAAAACTAATGAATCAGTTCTCAGAAGTCTCATACACATTGTTCTGGATCTATATAAATATTTGTCAATATTTGAATGAAGAATTTGACAGAAATTAGGCTCCGAGTATATGAAGAACATTATATGCTAAATTTATAAACGGCTGGAATTTAAATCATTCTGTTTCTTACAACAAACTTGTCTGAACCTCTTCAAGCACAAGACTTCCCACCTTTACCACGTCCACTCAATGTCCGTCAGGCCCCGGACTTCCGTGGTACGGTTGAGAGTGGGGAGGGCACTCCCTACCTCTCGAAATGCTCTCACTTAGCCACGCGTATATAGCCTCTGTCAGGGGAGTCGTACTCACTGCCTTCTCGTGGCGGGGGTGTTGATTACGAAATCGAGAGGACGAAAAGCGAATGTCCGACGCTTCAACTCGGTTGGTGGACATGGAAAGTCCATCTAGGGGAGTTGAGAAACCCTGATTGCAAACCAATGATGCACATGGGCTCCATTATCCTGAGGGAACGAATTGCGTATGAACCAATTGTTGGTCACTGGCTACCATGAGACTGCATCTCCTCACCATGCACCACTTTCTTGAGGACCAGACATTTAGGTCAAAGCCTTGGGGTGTGACTCCCCAAGAGAACCACCTGTTTCGGTGTGGGCACCCGGGTAGTATCAAAGCCTTCACACAATTAAAATGAAATGTGTGGCGCATATATATCTGGTGCCTCCTTGTCCCAATATTTATGTGTTCAAGTAAATAAATAAGAACCTCTTCAAGGTGATAATCGAAATCAAAATTATTCTAGAGTAAATAACTTTTAACAACAAAAACTACACTAAAAGATTATCAAATCATTTTCTTATGTTGATTTTAATGGGTAGGAAAATATAAGTCAGTAAGATGTGTATAATGGGAAAGTTTACAATGTGAAAAAAATGATGGATCTGTGTATATATGCACATTCACTTCGTTAGTAGTTATAATTTAGTAAATAAATGCATGCAGCCAGCAACTAATCTACCACACATCTACTCACCTTATATCCGCCAGTCATCTTTAGCGTAGAACCAGGCACATATATATATCGGTCCAAGTTGCCACACACCATTATTACACCAAGATGAACACCGAATTCATAAAGTAGTTACATCAATTATAATAATATGTATAAGAAAGATCGGAATATAAAGATAGGGTTCTTTATTTTGTTATTCTAATTGTCTTAT
Source organism: Schistosoma haematobium (assembly GCF_000699445.3). Classification (NCBI taxonomy): domain Eukaryota; kingdom Metazoa; phylum Platyhelminthes; class Trematoda; order Strigeidida; family Schistosomatidae; genus Schistosoma; species Schistosoma haematobium. The sequence goes on along the minus strand of NC_067198.1, from coordinate 34,755,358 downwards.
AAGCATGTTTACTTATTATCAAGCGAAAATATGACATCCATTGTAAGAGTCATCTATTATCTTTAACCATAAGTGTTTAAATTGTCCACCTGGATTAGAATGAAGATACGTACAATATATAAATAAAAAGATCAAATTTTTTTTGAAAATCCGTTCACTATCTGGATTTTTGTTTTGTATTGTTGTTGTGATTAATTTATATTTATCTTGATATGATATAAGAATAATCTATTAGAAACAAAATTGTGTCAAGTTTGATATTTTTATATTAGTTGAGAAACTAATGAACTATTCAATAGATTAGATTAGTGTGAAAGAATTTGATTAGAAAACTCATAGCTTAGTTTCTTTTTATTATACAAAACTAGTGTGTTTGAATTCAATTTTAAATATGTAAATAATAGATTACTATATGTAAGATGGTTGAAATCATGAGTCAATTGAATCTAGACCATCATGGAAAACTTGGAAGCACTGGACGGCCGTTTCGTCCTAGTATGGGACTTCTCATCAGTGTGCATCCACGATCCGGCCCCCCACGAGATTCGAACCTTATACCTATCAGTCTCACGAGTGAGCGCTTAACCATTGGACCACTGAGCCGGCATTCAACGGGCGAAACGGCCGTCCAGTGCTTCCAGGTTTTCCATAGTTGGTCTAGCTTCAATTGACTCATGATTTCAACTACTGAAATTAATAAAATCTCCACAAAACCCCCTATTTTATAAACATAAATTATATAGAATGTATCTAGTTGTAGAATATAACAATGGTATATCATTATATTTAGAACTTATTCAATATATTACGTAAGGAATTCTATTATAATATTCAACAGATTATTTTTACTAATCATAGTATTAGGAAGTACAATAGTTTTAAAAGTCAGATAATGTCAGTTAATACTTCATTTAAATAAATGATTAAATGTTAAATGCCTTTATCAGGTCAGTTGATTTTGTCAAATTTTTTGTTTTCATTTTATTGTCAAACATTTTTATTGAAATTTCAATAATAAGATCACATGAATCGTTTTCATTAATCCTTGACCTCAATACACATTTTTAATTGTATACATTCTTTTTGTTGTTGTTGATTATTCACATGTAATAATATGAACTTTCCAATTACATTACATGTTTACTTAAAATGTTATCATTACTATGATCACTTCCATTATTATGAACTGATATTAATTTAGTTTACCTTTTGAAATTTTTGATTGAGATCATGAATCGATTGATGTTAGATCACTCCTAATGCCTTGGTACTGCCAAGATTGGGGAGAGTCAGCTGTCCCTCTCGAAATGCTCTCACATGGCCACGTACATACAACCACTGCCAGGGAAGTCGTACTCACTGCCTTCTCGTGGCGGGGGTGTTGATTACGAAATCGAGAGGACGAAAAGCGAATGTCCGACGCTTCAACTCGGTTGGTGGACATGGAAAGTCCATCTAGGGGAGTTGGGAAACCCTGATTGCAAACCAATGATGCACATGGGCTCCATTATCCTGAGGGAACGAATTGCGTATGAACCAATTGTTGGTCACTGGCTACCATGAGACTGCATCTTGTTACGATGCTCCACTTTCTTGTGGATCAGACTTTTAGGTCAAAGGCTTGGGGTGTGGCTCTCCAAGAGAACCACTTGTTTCGGTGTGGGCACCTGGGTAGTATCATAGTCTTCACACAATTAAAATGAAATGTGTGGCGCATATATATCTGGTGCCTCCTTGTCCCAATATTTATGTGTTCAAATAAATAAATAAACCATTGAAAACCTGGAAGCACTGGAAAGCCGTTTCATCTCATTGTAGGACTCCTCAACAGTACGCATCCACAATCACACTCGCGGAATTTGAACCCAGTGCATTCGGTCGCGCGCGCGAACGCTTAACCTCTAGACCATTGCGCTGTCGTTCGACGGTGTTAATGTCCAACACCAACCGATCTATGATCTCGCATGCTGGATCGTGGATGTGCACTGCTAAGGGGACCCACACTAGCACAAAATGGCCGTCGAGTGCTTCGAGGTTTTTAATGGTAGTCTGACACCAATCAGTCCGTGATCTCAATCAAAAACTTAATAATCTCCACAGCCCCGTACTGATGAATACCTTTTGTATGAATAGTATCACAGTCAAAATGATCTTTTGAAATGTCATTTTCCTTGCTTGTGTGCTACCACTTCTTTATTTAATAAATTCAGCATACATAATATTTTGTAAAATTATTCAAAAAGTTGATCTGGGAAATATTACATATCTGATACAAGTAATCCATTTAATAAATTTGGATTGTATAACAAGGAGATGAATTTTATGAGAACTATGTGATATATCGACGAAATGAATTTCAAAATGTATTGCGATAATGTATTTGATTATAATATCCAAACATTAAAAAATTTATTTTCTTATCCAAATTGTATAACTATTAGAGTGTAGTATCTGTTCTTGGTATTCATAGTTTATCTTAAACGAGCACTCAACTATTTCCTGTTTTTAGTTTATTGACATTCATGTTCCATTCAAAAGTAAGTTTTGTTGCAGCTCGTTTGAGCTTGTAAAGTAATCGATTGTAAGTCTTCAGTATCAAGAACCTTTGGGAAATCGAACTGTTGAGTTTCCAGCGAGACAATGTACCTCGTTCTGATTTTACTGCTTGTGTTACGTCCTTGATCCTCCTATCTAATTATTTACAAGAGAGAACTTGTCCTAATTTAGTTTAAGGCCTTGACGCGATAGGCTACCTAATTTAACCTTGAAGCCAATAATGCATGACTTCGATTTGTGACTAAACAGCTTTGGAGGCAGAAAAACTAAAACTATTCTACCATCCAATTGGATGACAAGCGAGAGTGAGAGAAAACGAATCCATTGGAACACTACTCGAATTATTCCTGATTCAGATTAACGCAAAGACACATGAAAAGGTAGATTACTAACATGATCAAAACACACAAAGAACTAGGAAAATACAATTATGTCAAAACTAAGCATCAGGATAGAAAAAGAGATTAATTAAGGTCACGTTTTAAATTAAAATAGTTTTGGGACTTAAAAGGGTATGACAGTAAATCATGAACTAAACGAAAGCTTATGATTTATAGAAACTAAATGAAGCAATGGCTATCAAAAATCTCTTTCATTGTTCGTCATGGCTTCTTTATTCATATAATCTTATTAGACACTGTCAATATGTTCATTTTAAAGAATTGTTCGCTTTCTGACTATGCGAATAGTGTGCTGCATTATACACAGTTCTATATTTTTCAATAATATATTTTGTAGGCCACGTTTGAAAATTCGTAATCGAAATTGGTCTCTCATGCCAATCAAATTAAGTGACAATGATCCTCAAAATCAGGACCAATTACGTATGAATGAATCGTCAAATAACAAATCTGGTTTCGTACTACCTTCTGGTAAACAATTATCTTGGTTAGATATTAATAAATTCTATCCAAATCACACTAATTCACCTGACCAATTACTCTCAACAAAAATTAATCTGGTATTGGTTTTTTCTTTAATTTTAATATTTTAAATGTTTTACTTGAAATAAATTTCAGTTTTCAGTATAGGGATTTGTAGACTTTGTAGTATTTTCACAGTTGAAATCACCAGTTGATTTAAGCTAAACCACCACTGAAGACCTGGTCGACAGTTTCGTCCTAGTATGGGTCTCCTCAGCATCACACATACACGATCTTGCTTGCGGGGCTCGAACCTAGAACCTTCGAATCGCGCGCGGACGCCTAACCTGTAGACCACTTAGGTCGACTCATGAATTAAACTGTGAAAATACTGCAATCTTCGCAAATTTCCATACTGATAACAATACTGTTCTCACCAGTGACTGGCTTCAGGATGTAACTTCTGGAGTTCTAGTGAGAATCCGTGACCAGTGGAGTCCACTCTGTGTTGGGTGCGAGACAAATATCTACCTCAGGTTTCAGATGGAGGGTTGCTCAAGATCATAGATTGGTTGAAGTTAGACGCTAACATCGTTGGGTGCCGTCTGGCGAACGAGACTGAAGGTTTTGGGTTCGAGTCCCGTATGTGGGATCATGCATGCATACTTCTGAGGAGTTCTATACTAGAACGGGACGATCATCCAGAGCTTTCATGTCTTAAATGTTGGATTAGCGTAGATCGACTGGTGGTTGCAACGGTGATTATAAATGTTTTATGAAAAATATTTTTATATCATGTTCATAGAGAATCGCAATTTATGCGGAAGATAAAACAAGTACAGTGAATTTTTAAGGACTTATTGTAAACAAGGTGAATTGGTATTCTAAGATATTCGAGTAAGTTATTCTTCTCGATTACCCTGACTATAAACAAATGTTCTTTCTTATTGGACTTCGAAAGTGATTGTTTTTGTCTTTAATGGTTTCATACTTGTTTATGTTTCATGTTGCTTTTATTATTACTCGATTAGGAAACTAAAGAAAACAGTATAGATGTTGTTTTGATCCAGAATAGTACACCGTCATTGATTCGTTCTTCACCTGAAACCGTTGGTTGGGATATAATATTACGACGAAATTTTCCACAGTCAGATAATGATTTATTACTTCGTGGTTCTTTAACAGCGCGTGATTTTCTTATAGCTTGTGTTTATCGAGGAGCTGAAGTTGGAGGTCTACGAGATTTATATTATTGGGCGGGACTTGGAACATGTGCAGGTGGACGTTTTGATTCATTTCCAGAAACTTTATGGCCTGATACCTTAGCTGGTCGGAAATCTGCAGAAATTGTCACTAAAGAGAAGTTAAATAAATTGATGTAAATTAATAGTTTATTACTATTTCTTAGTGTGCATAATATGGTTAATGAGAATGATAATAATAATATGGTATAGATTTTGAAAATAACTACAGAATGCACATTAATTTACAGGGATAATCAAGCTTATTTTAAAAAGTAATGGTACGTGATTCATAGATGTTTTAAGTTAAACTCTTGTCACATGAATTTTAATAACATGAAGCAGGTGGATTTTACAATCATAAATGACAGCATTTTATAGCACAACATTTTTACTGGAGTATACCACGTAGAACTTATCAGCCTTGTAAACACAATTATCTCAGTAAGCAATGTGAGAAGAGATTAAGTACGTTAAGGGAGTAGTATGAACCATTTGGCATGATAAATGATCCATAAGACCAAACAGTTAGTAATCAGTATTTTCTTAGTTGTAGGACAAGAACTTCATGTTTTTTAATAAATGGAGTCGCCAATAGCGATTCGATTCCTGTTACTCGGTAATTACAGAGATGTAAAAGTAGAAAAAAATGAAAGAAGAAAAAAAGAGCACGGAATAACAGCCGGAAATATTACTATGATCGGTCAGTCATCATATATATTTTTTAGTTGAGATCATGAACTGGGATCGTGAGTGCGCACTGCTGAGGAATCCCACAATAGGACGAAACGGCTGTCCAGTGCTTCCAAGATTTCAATGGTGGTCTAACATCAACCAGTTCATGGTCTAAATCAAAAACTTAATAATCTCCACAACCCTATACTGTATCATCAGATATATGTTAGCTTTTTTTCTAACCAAATGATATATAGAAATTCTACTTAAATGAATCAGGTTTTGTATTTACATTCTTAAAATAACGGAGTGGATTTTAAAAAAATCAGAACAAAGTTTAAGATTGATGAAGAATAATATAAGGGATCAACCTACGTCATTCATATTGATAATATTTTGTTGATTCCAATTTTTTGTTTACGTCGATTTCTTATAAAATGCCAAGAATTTTCATGCTCCATTTAAATTTATATATATATATCTCTTTTCAGTCGCCTTCCAAGTAATTTACGCCCTGATTTTACTAAATTCGGTATTACTTGTCCATTTCTTTATCCTTGGTCTGAACTGATTACACAAAATTCTATAAGTGTTGGAAAAACAATGGATTCAATTGTTTCATCAACAATTTCTAGTAATGATAATGTAATTACATCTAGTTCAGTTGATAATAATCAATGGTTTGTTCTTCGTGAGCCAGGATTACTTCGTTTAGTTGTACATAGAATGATCATTGGAGAAAATCGTGCTAAATTATCATTACAACAATTGTATAATTATAATTCATTACTTTTAAATGCAATTATTCTAGTAAGTTAATTAATTTATAGTAGTCAATATGATTTTATTCAATATTTTATTATTTTTGTGTGATAATCAATTAAACTAAGTAAGTGTTTACAGATATGGAATAGGTAATAATAAAGATATTCTGAATAAAATAATTACAGAATTCATATCAGTTTATAGGCATGATCAGCTTGACATAGATATCAATATTAAATGTAGAGAACAGAGATGTGATATAAGTCTGTTTTAAGTTTTCTATTTCCCAAATTGTATTAAAGCGATGAAGGGTATCATCTAAGAGCTTTTGATTTTTTTTAAGTAGGCATACTGTTGATGTATGAACGATGTGTTTAAAGTCATTTTCAGTGCCATAACGGATTGATTATAATTATCTACAACTAGAGAAAAAAAAGAGAATCAGAAAGCACCGATTAATTAAAGCAATTATTACTACGATAGGTTAGTCTGGTCTACCATGATACATGTGCTATGATATACTGTTTGTGTTAGATATTATTCAAATTTACTAAGTTTACGAGGGACAATGCGGGTGTAAAGTACTCAGCAGGTAGGGAAGTTTACTTAGTAGGCTCAGTAATAAAAACAATTAAGCATTTAAAGATCGTTTCACTAATGACAAAGAGTTACGGATGCTGCAACTATGAGTTTCTGAATATTAAATTGCTTCATAGGATGTATATGATAGTTTATTAAGCATTTGGAAGAAAAAGATTAGATTTATTTTAAGTTTTCTCTTCCATAAAGGATCAGGTCCATGTTTATTACATTCACACTTTATCTGAGTTTTCAACTTCAATATTGTTTCTTGACGTATCAGCCCCATTGAAGTTGGTTATGCTTTTATTAGTGAAGTCGATTGGCTTTTCTAGCTGTTTAATTGCCATTTTAAGACAAACATACCCGGAAATCGTAGGAACTCCGTTGGTCTTGGCGCGCAGGCGTCGCGCTTAGGACTAGTACATGCATACCAGTAACACAGGTTTTCAGATGCCATCCCAGAGCATAATCTCGTCCTTGTGAGGATTGATGGTCGTCACTCCTTTGAGTCGTATTTGCTAAATCTTATGCTTTATATGCACATACCAGAGGTACATAAGGTTGCGCTCATGCGCATAAGCATTCCTAAAGACATTGATGGTCGTTCCCTCTCATTTTCATGGGGCAAACTATCTCTTCTTCTTATGGGACTTATAACGTATTTGCATATCATTTGTACGCAATAATCTGTTAGCTGTTTCGTTGTATGAACTTCGTGGAAAATAAGAAGGTACTCACCAAATACAATGAAAGATAGTCGCGCAATATCTTGAACTGGCCGGAATTAGACTTGTACATAAGCGGATCCCGTCAAGTGTTAGCACACAAGACTGAAGTTCTTGAGTCAGACTCCCAGATCCGAATTAGTGGATGCGCACAGCTGGGGAAATTTATACTATGGTGGAACAGTCAACGAGTGCCTCGTGGTTGTCTAACATAGATCGGTTCTTGGTTTTAATGAAATCAGAAGTACTGACATATTATCTTTTTGTAACGTCGCTTGATGGTATCTCAGATAAAAAAGGAGTTCCATCTAAAGCTTTTTATTTTTATATAAAGCTGTCTATTCGTTTGTCATCTTAGTTACTAACTTGGATCTTGGAAAATTTAGCTAAAACTTTAAAGGAATACACTTTATTCGAGGGGGGTTTCGCATTTTAGCTTGGTGAATATATGAAGGCGTTTCCCTACTGACACGCTGTTTTGTAAAGGATTATTTGTCGCAAGTACGAACTTTAGATGTTTAATCTGACTACTACAGACACCAACCTAAATCTAATACAGACTGATCATTTATTCATTCAATTTTAGGACAGATATGCAAAATACTGGCACTGTATTTAAAGAATTTCACTCAGGTCCGATCATGATGTACTGTGAGTATACATATTACGTAGAACATAAAAACGTTAAGTTACCGAACTTATTCTTCATAAATCATATAGCTTATTCAAGTTTGGTAGGAGCTATGTGAAACTCACATTGACATTTTGAAGCAGACCATTCCGTTCGAAACATGACGTTTATAAATTTATTTCAGAAATAATTTTTAAAAAGGCATATTTTATAGAGTTCCCGTTGGACAACTGAGTAACTATAAGACTTTAAAACAGTCTGCTTTTTGTTTATTCACTAATAAGTTCTCTTACATATTTTTTATTATTTGTATTTAAGGTTTATGTGAAAACTGAACACCGAGGCGTACCACAGGCATATGCGCGTATTTACGCATTCTATCCTAATGAATCTAATAGAAAAAATTCAAAAGAGGATAACAGTAATCCTGTGACTAATTCAGCAGATGATAAGGAATCTCCTCAGAATTTTCGTCTTCTAATTGGTTATGTTCAAGATGGTGGTTATGGTCAGTCACTAGGTCGTGGAATTGGATTGGGTTTCATCAGTTTAAGTGCTTTATCAAATGCTTTAAATTTGATTAACACTACCAAAAGAATAAAATATTGCATTCAAAATCCTACGTCACATCAATCCTATAATGTCAGACTTTCTGTAGTGATTTAAGAAAGATATTCAGTTACTATGTTTATTGTCTATAATGTAAAAAAGCAATATAATTTATACGAAGTGTCTGCTTTCAGTTTGTAACACAGTATGTAATACCTCTTTAATGTCATAATCTATTCAACCACCGATTAAGATTATCTTCCAAACTCTAAACAGTTAGTTCATGTTTTCCAGTGTTAGTATATAAGTTTAGTAACTAATGCGACTGCTACTCTGAATCTTCCATCCTCTTCTTAATTACTGTAATATTGCTTAACGAATATAGGTTGCAATCGGGTACTCACATTCGAAACTTTCCATTCATTACGAATATTGTTTCTTGAATTTTGCTTAATCCTTGTTTGTAACTGCAATAATATTGGTTAAAATGTCTTAAATGTGTCATTGGAACACATCACAATACTGAAAATCTCCGAAAAATACGTTTATGCGGCCTCCTAAATTGATATTGAATATTAAAGTTGGTGGTTATTTGTGGTGTAACAAAACTATTAATCTGTGTCCTGTAAATCTACCAATCTGTCTACTATTACGTAATGAATGTATAAGTCAATGGAAATAAATTTAACTATCTCCAAGGGGATATCTGCTAAATACGTTCAGTGATATAGATTCCTAATGATGTCATCAATATTTACAACTATATCTGTTATCATCCTATAAGGTTGAGGTTGAAATGCTGTCCACATAAAAAAATATGATAATTTGAACGGGTTTATTTAGTATTAGAATAATTGATACAATAAATTTAGCTTTCTCTACTGTTCAGGTACTTAGAATACATAGTATCATTGATTCACTATTTAGGCTGCTTTAAGTTATAGTTAATTTTTGATTTATGTTTCATGTATATGTTTTAGTTTCTTATCGAAAGTCTCAAATTTTGAACAATTAGTTAAATACCGTAGAATAGTATGGAGCATCAATACAAAATACTACAAGTATTTATTAGAACACAGATTTAGGAACGAAGAATATTATTTCTAATAATTCCTCATCAGAATCTACATTTGTATATCCAAATTGACGAGCCATGATGATAAGAATACTTAATATAAGTTACGTGTTAATTGCTGGGAGCGGACTTCGTCAATTAGAACAAACCGATAACAGTTGAATCCTTAAAAATATATATGCGATGAGGCCCTGAACTGCTTAGCACTTCAGGTTATCACTAAGCCGCTCTAAACTCCACCTCTCGACCGATCATTTACAATCAACTTAACATACTCGCTACAATTGTTTGTAATTAACACAAGTCCAATTTGTGACCTTGTTCCGTTTATTTCGCTCCTACATTCTTGGTTACATCTTTAATTAACACATTATTTGTACAGTTTTTCCATACTTTCACGCCTATTTTGATCATGACACCATTAGTATTTGATCATATGAAAATTTTGAAAACCTTTCCAACCCATATACGCATTTTGGTTTATTCTCAAGTTCACTTGAGTGATTAATAATACTATTATCAGCATCACTAAGTATACTTAATGGTTGCTTTTTGAATTACTAAACAATTTCAATCATGTGTCTACTCCACTGTGACAACAATTCAGATTTTCCTCGTTGTTGGTTACATTGACATTTCTTTTGGTTATTCTATTCCTACAGGAGCCGGACATGAATGATTATAATATTCATCATTATCAAGCAAACTATGGTCATATATGTAAGATTTAAAGCTAACAGAACGTTTACTGTTTGTACACTGAAGGCGCTTATCAAAAGAATTATTTATATGAGAAGTATAGTAATGCGGATATCACAGTAAGCGTACAACCGTCAATTATGTAAGTGTTACAGATGTGTGCACGTAAAACGCTATAATCGGTAGTTACAAGGTATATAGTTAAACACATCTAGCTTGGTGGGGGTTGATAGTGTTTTGAAAATATGAATACTTTACCCACTAAGTTCCATATTACGTCCTTGTTTTCCGATGTATATCGAAGTGAACATTAAAAAGATTCTGAATATCGATAGTTTACAAATTAATTTCAGAAGTAATAAGTATTAAAAGAATGTTACACATGATTTTCATGTACAAAAAGTCTTTTTTGCAACAGTAGAAGTTACGTTAAGATGGAAATTTGATTATAAAAACCTAGTAATTTAGCGTGAGCAAACTAGTTTACTTAAACCGACAAAGTAAAGAAGAAAATATCTGGATTTATAAATAGTATGAGCAATGTCATGGTTATCGAACATCCATTAAGTTGATAAGAAAAGGAAACATAAGTAGTTCAAATCGATGCTAATTTCTAAACTTAAGTTTTACAAGCATATTCAACATGTGACTACTGAAGGTGTTTACCATGCGCTCATCTTATACATTATTATCAGATCAATTATATATATACTTCAACTTGTGGACTTTTACCTGATTTATACGTTTTTTAAATGACATACTATTGGAGTTTAAAACATGATTTCCTTGTGTAAACCAGTAGTTACTGATCAACAAATACTTCTCATTTGACAAGCATAATAAATGAGTGTTTTCAGTATAGGTCTGTGAGGATTGTCGATTTTGATTAAAATGATAGGCTACCATTGAAAACCGGGAAGGAGTGGACGGATATTTCGTTCTAGTATAGGACTCCGCTAGGCACACCCACGATTCAGTACGCGGAAACTGGACTAAGACCTTGTGGTCTCGCACTCGAACTCTTAACCACTGGACTAATAAGCCGGCATCTAACGGTGTTCGTGTCCAACTTCAATAAATCTACGATATTGTGCAACCATCTTCCATACAAGGGCGAGACGGCTGTCCAGCGCCTATGGACTGCTCTAATATTGATCAGTTAATCGTAAATGGTAAACATTGAATATCCAAATAAACTGTTAGACTACAGTTATACCTACTTTGTTTTGTGACGCAATGTGGTTAATCTTATGAAAAACGTAATGATTAAGAAAAAACCCACTGGGAACTCAATTCGAGAAACATGAAAAACAGAAGTGCCAGTATTGAAGCCTTATATATGTACTAACGGTCTCACAGATTTATGCCTAACTAGCTTTTGGACAGATCAACACTAATAACAAATAAAGATACACGACTATGTAAATCTATAGAAGACCAACAGCACAAACCATTTATATTCTCATTGATTATGACTTGATTGGCCTGTATATTACAACACAATGACATCATATATTAAATGTAGAAAGGTAAAAGATTTACATCGCAAATATGTATTTATTTCAGACATTCTTGGAAAAACCAAACAAAGCAAAACAAGGAAAAAGGATGGTATTACCAGGCAACCTCATAAGCCTGAAGTTGGTTTGAAAAAAACATGAGGTCATGCAACCTGATCCTACCTGAAGTTTTTATATTTTCAATAGGGCTAACCAATGTTTTACATGCCTCTATCTCAAGAGGATCGACCCACATTAAGATTTGAATGATATAAACAATGAGTTGCAACTTCATGCATAAGTCTAAGAATAGAGAAGTCTCACACTGAATAAAATTCTCCAGAAGCATCAATTTATTAGCTCTAAACAATTAACATGGGTATAGTACTTTGCAAACTCAGGTTGCCTGGATTTGACAGTATTATTTAGCGTAAAATATAATAATGACAATGTTAAAATCAGATAGTTTGATTCATTTGCGACGTAAATAAAAGATCTTACGTAGCTTCCTGTACCTAAACTACGCTAGGTGGACCATATCAGTTGTAATTAATTGGTATACTTAACTCTAAAGTTATGGAAAATAGACATAAAATTTTCGATTAAATGAGATAAAACTGAATGTTACAAAAAACTCATAATTTACAAATAAGATTTCGCAAATTTTGTAACATTAAAGTTTGAGAGGATATTATTGTTAACTGATACTTCTGTTAAATACAAAGTATTCTGGTAGTAGACATCATTCACTTTTAATTTCACATGTAGTACATACAGAAAATAGTGTATCATGATAATATTTACTTCTTAACAGTCATTATCACCATTTATATGGAAGAAAATTATACATTAACAGGCAAATAAAGTGAATAACTACAGCATATGGAAATGAGAGAATCATCACTGTCGTCAGTTTGGAGACGATGGAAGCAGATCATTGACAAATTCCAGATTATCATCTAGTTAAAGGAAATAACAATAATAGTTACTCAAAAAAATAAGTCAAAGACTAATTTGTCTATAACGAACTGATTCGTTTGAATATTATAGGGAAGATATAAATACACAGTTACCTGTTACATTTGTACAATCCTTTTTATCAACAAAGTATAAATGATAACAGAAGAATTTGTTTCAGCAGTACCTTCATTTATTATGACATACGTCTTCTCTGAGATGAAATCAGCGCTGATTGATTTAACTGAAGAACTAAGCATCATTTGTGAGATTCACTATAAAATGCACTACACATGAGTAGTAGATTTTATATTGAATAAACTCACTTTTGTATTTCATTGATCCATCATAAAATAACTGTTAACTTATTTGTTGATGCGTTCTCTTTATCCATTCTGTCATATCACACTAATCATTCTTGCACTGGTGCTGTTACTGAGTTTATTACTTTTAATGTAAATTTTAATCGAGGCTAATTATTATATACTATAGGATCATTCATTATTTATGTATAAATATTCTGAAGAGCCAACACTTGTTCTACTTTAATCGGATTCCATTGAGCTATTTAAGTGAATCTAACATCTTATGGACGGTTAACATACAAAATCTGATAAGCGGAACAGGTTCGAACTGTTGTAACGTGTGTGTGACTGCAGTTTAGATGGAGCAGCGTATTTATCGACCGGATCAATAACACGTCAAACACGTAATGAACGACCTAGAGTTCTGATTGGTCCCAGGCAGTTGAGTCCAGAACGCAAGTCTTAGCCTCTGAGATATGAATCATTACATTTCAGACATACTCTATTTATATACCAATCAACCAGACCACATCGTACCATAAAATAGAAAACAACATTTGTACAATATTTAACAAGTGAAGTAAATATCGACCAATAGGGAGCGTACACTTAAAGTCCAAGGCCACCATTAGACTTAACATGATAATTATTGGTATATTTTTCTGCACATCCTAACACGAACCCACGATCTAATAGTTGAAATTTTCGAATGATTCTAAACTAATTATACAGATACTGACTTATTTTATGCACTTAGTTTCTGTGTTAACTATTTCATCCAAGAAAAAACTTGTATTTTTAATTTTGTTGTAGGCAGAAAATTGTATGATTAGTTACACATTAAGAGTTAATCACACTAGTCATTAAAAATGGTACAACTTACCAATTAGATTGAAGCTGCTATTTGTTGGAGTACACAAGTGAGATTCTTTTAATTCCATAGTAGAAGAGACTAATGTATATTTAATGGAAGAAGAAAAAAGCCAACAAAATAAATGAAGCTTATAGACATACAAAATAGGAATCAAAATTCACCAATAATAATAATTTATCTCAATTTTCTTGTTTTGATTCGTTTTTCTCTAAATCAGAACATTTACAGCATAAAAATGTGTAGAAAGACACTTTACAACATTATTTACACAGTACATTGAAACAAAAATAGTAATTTGCGTTCACTAGCGACTACATACAAACAGAATTTTTGAGATAGTAGGGAGGATTTGTAGTCTAAGTAGATAAATCTGGTGGCCTTAATCTTTGAGCTCAATGGTTTAATCGAGCACCTTCCACTGTCCTTCTGAACAACATAATGACCACAAATTTCAGACAGAAATGAGCTATCTGCATTCATTCACACAAGACTGACATGTCCTGTTGACCTCGGCCTCGACTGACTGATGATGACCCTTGCCCTGCAATCGCTCGTAAATTTGTTTAGATTGTCATTCCTTTTGACCTGGTTCTTGACTTTATAACTGTTTATGACTCTCATAAATGGCCGAAATCAGAAAAACATGGACAACCGTAAAGTTAAAAACTGATAATCAAAATAAATATGCAAGTAATGACTAGACAAGGGTCAATATCAACAAATCATGATCGAGGTCAACAGGACTACGTATCAGTCTTAAGTGGGGAAATCCGGTTGACCACAAAATTTATGTCTCCGTTATCCAAAAGGAAATTGAAAGCTTCATAACCAAACCACTCAACACAGAAAACAAGACTCTATCAGAAATCAAATATTAGTATTGTGTATGTTTAAACTAAAAATTCTTGTAGGCTAAAAGGTATGTAAGATTACAAAAACGAAAAGTCTACTGATGTATAGAAAAAAGTAGAAGTTAATATAATATGTTAGAAAGAAAATTCTTACATACACGTTTAAAATAGAAACAAGCAGATTTATACATTACCGCTTTAGAAGTTAATTATTATGTCGCCAAAATCTATTCAAGAGATAAATAGTGACCATTTCCCCGGAAACCAAGAGATGGAGAGGAAAAAACAGTTTCATAAGGTGAGAATTTCTATATTCATTTTGAGCGTTTATTCTTACTTACTATTGGAAGAGAAGTGTTATTATGGCGTCATATTATAAAAATTATATTAGATATGTATTTGCATTTTTGTTTTATTATGTGTAATCCAGTACGATCCTTTTGTACAAAAAAACAAACCTTTTCACTTGTATCCTATGTGCAATAGTGGTAAGTATTCATTGAAGTGTCAATACATGAATGTTCTTCGCTAATTCTAACAAGTGATTTAAATTAGAACTATTTGTAGCAAACTCGCCTAACTAGTGATATCAAGAAAAGAATACAAGTTTTCATTCATCTTCTGGGTTATTTAATTACAAGTCGTTTGTTGCTCTGATAAAAAA
Source organism: Schistosoma haematobium (assembly GCF_000699445.3). NCBI lineage: Eukaryota > Metazoa > Platyhelminthes > Trematoda > Strigeidida > Schistosomatidae > Schistosoma > Schistosoma haematobium. The sequence continues at coordinate 34,739,847 of NC_067198.1, read as the reverse complement.
CTGATTCAAATTTATTGATTGGCCGTTATTTACAGTAAATCTATGTGTCGATAAGAGAGTACAAATGAGAAATGAAATACACCTCAGTATTTTCCACACAGACCACTTACAAAATATTTTATTCAAGATGTCTGATTGCACATACCCTACTTTTACTAACAGAATGCTATTTTACCAAACTGAGTGGATAATGTCCAACCCATAGAGAAAAAAACATAGCATATATAGGAAAAGTCAACGAAACTTACATGACAGAAAAGTAGGTGGTATAGATACTGGTATATTGGATAGATCTTTTAAAGAATATTTTATTGAAGGTGTTTTATGCAGAACTAATGATGTGACAGGAAACTGGGTTTTCAAAATATCTTCACAATAATCAAGTCCCTTCATTTTTAACATATCAGTTGTACTGGACATAATTTCTGTTAATGATAGAAAGAATTGATAGTTTGAGTAATATGAAAAATAAAATTATACAGAATAACAATAATTTTAAGCTTAAAATTACATAGCATTAATTGAAACATAAATAAATAATATATTTGAAATATCCCAATAAGTAGAAAAATTAGATTTTCTGACGTTTCGTGACTTAGTGTAAGCCGCTTCTTCAGAGAATAAATAGTACAACGGAACAATAAGAATAATTTCTCTACTAATTGGGATATTACAAATATCCACAGATTGAAATCATGAGTCAGTTGAAGCTAGACCACCATGGAAAATCTGGAAGCACTGGACGGCCGTTTCGCCCTAGTATGGGACTCCTCAGCAGTGCGCGACCACGGTCCCGCACCCCGTGGGATTCAGACCCAGGACCTACTGGCTTCGCGTGCGAGCACTTAACAATTAGACCACTGAGCCGGCATCCAACAGTGTTAATGCCTAACTTCAACCAATCCACAAAGTTGCGCCACCGTATACGATTGTCTTCAGTGAGCTGATATCTCACAACAGACCTGGTTGAACTCCACTGGTAACGGCTTCCCACTAGAACTCCAGGAGTATCTCTTGAAGTCAGTCACTAGTGAGCAGATGATTATTATCAGAAGGGGTTTGTGGAGATTTTAGAAAATTTCACAGATTGAAATCATGAGACTGAAACTACTCGAAATGATTTTTTAACTAAGATAAGTATGGGACTCCTTAGCAGTGCTCATCCACGATCCCGCACCCCGCGAGATTCAATGGTATACGGTGTCGCAACTCCGTGGATTGGTTGAAGTTAGACATTAACACCATTGGATGCTGGCTCAGTGGCCTAGTTGGTTAAGTGCTTGGCTCGAGACCAATAGGTCCTGGTTTCGAACCCCGCGGGGTGCGGGATCGTGGGTGCGCGCTGCTGAGGAGTCCCACACTAGGATGAAACGGCCGTCCAGTGCTTCCAGGTTTTTCATGGTGGTCTAGCTTCAACTGACTCATGATTTCAATCTGTGAAAATTTCTAAAATCTCCACAAACCCCTTCTGATAATGTTACAAATATATTAATTTATTTATAACAATCTAACCAACGTTCAATTTGTTCAAAATTAATAATTGAAACAGTTGAACCGCATAATATATGCTTAGTGGATGACATGAATTTTAGTTATTAAATTTGTAGAATCTAAAAACTAATTAAAACACGATCGAATAGCGTGTATTCAATTAGTTAAATTCTATTTATCAATGTTTTATTGTACTTAACACAACTATTATTAACATAGGGTTATTACGAAGATAAAAAGTGAAGGATTACTAGTCCTTTTGTGATCGTTCTGTTTTTGTATTTTCTTGGTTATGTTATCAATAAATTCAATCATACAATAACTGAATTGATCATTATGTATATAAAATGACGCTTTTAATTGTATTATATATGTTTATAAATTTGAATGGTAAATCTGTCTATTTGAAATCGATTTGATTAGGATCAGAGATTTGCTTCTAGCTGTAAACGATAATGTAGTGTCGGTTGCTATGTCAAACCCACATAGGTTATTCTAGCCTCTGGACAGATCAATCTATTCATTCTTTTCAAGCCACATTTTTACCCTAACTGTTTTTTATATGATCGTATGTGTGTGCATATCTTACCTTACTCATCACATACATGTAACTTATTTTCGTCTGAATATAGATATCGATTCATGCTTGCATAAAGTGAATTAGCTCACTCGCCTTCTCCACCGTGCGTTATTTCGCTTCGTTTGTCTGAATCAACGATTGTATGAAGTATACTTATTCAAAATTGATTCTCGTATTTGACTTATTTAATTCCGTTATTTACTAACGCAATTTAAGTCTATTATATATACAAGGATAACAGGGATGTATATTTCGATAGCAATCACTCGATAACGATAATCATACGATCCAAATGGAGTCAGATCTCGAGTCACTAAAATAACTAGGCTAATCAAGTAATCCGGGTAATTAAATAATACGCAAATGTGTTTCATTACTATAAGATGTTTAATGTTTTGTAAACCAGATAAATCTAGTTTCTCGATAACAACAGTAATAAAAATGCGAGGAAAAAATGTGTTTGAAAGACAGATTTTTCAGGATATGATAATAAAATATAGGTCATAATCTCACTTGCATAACAATATGTGCATCACAAGATTATAAATGGTGTTTTTGAATTAAATGAAATTGCAAGTGTTTCTTTTCTTTTCTAAACGATTATTTGATATATTCAATTGTAGCTATCAGATGTACGGATTAAATAAGTACTCAAAAGATATAACCATAAATCCTATACGTACTACTACCAAAATCATACCTGATATGACGAGATAAAATGACATGATTAAGATCAATATTTCTTGTATCAACTCATTATGAATATTGGCCAAAGTGACAGATGAAAACTTTGTTCAGTGTGATATTTTGAGGTCAATATTTTCTTGTAACAATCCAGTATAAAGTTTGTTTTATATGACAAGTGTGAAGTCTCATTCAGGGTGATAATTTTATTCCCTGTATTAATACAGGAACTATATATAATGTGTTTTTACAGTTGTATGTATTTCACCACCTATGTAGTACAAATATAAGTGTGTGTGAAGTTTGGTATATAAATGTTTATAATGTGGTCTAAGGATGATTTGAGACGTATTTCTGGGGAGTCTATCCTCATTGCACCAGTCTTTTCCATTCTCAATTTGCATCGTGGAAATTGTAGTGGTTCCTGATTATTAAGTTAAAGCACTTAGACTGTGGACTCAATAAAGTTGATAAGTACATAACGCAGACGACAACTCTGATATAACAGTAGGTTAACCAGGAAAAACATTACCATAGAAGCCAAATTATCCAAGTTATAAGAATACTCTATTCTATTGCAACGATATCGAAATTCAACATTAAAACTATACATTTTTAACTTACCCGTATACATTTCATCGGTAAGAACATTTTCTGGTGAGTTTATACTTAGATTTTGCAAAGTATTTTCAATTTCTCGCGTGCGGGGTGGAGATAACGAATTAGAAATTGTATGATCAACTTTCAAATAGTTTCCTTTCTTTAGATCCAGGAAGTTCATTCTAGGATCGTTAACTGGACTACATTTAAGTGATGATGTTAAATGCTTGTAGGTGGATTCATCAGGAAAGTTGAACTGTAAATTACTCCTTGCTGGTGCTGAATAAAAGTGAGCAATAGTTGATTTAAAGAATTATGTAAAAGCAACGCAGTGATTGAATGGGTTATATTGTACAAGGATATTTATACTTTGAGACACAGTACAACAGAAATTTAAGCAAGTATTTGAGCAGTATTAGAGTGAAACTAAATACAGTGAAGAGACTAAAATACCTGCTTTCGTAATCATGTTACCCAAAGTCACACGACTTCCTAGTTCGGTTGATTTTCACTTTACAGTTTACTGGTATTGTAACAAACTAAAATAATTCAACACGCTACAAGGTTCTGTTCATTATCTGTCAAGGCAAAATCAATGTTTATCATAGGATGATACCACATACTTTCAGTATGACAATGTTAAGTTAGTAGGCCAAATTGGTTGGGATTAGCAGACAAAAACCTTATACTCATGATCTCAACTATTGAAATTATTACAATCTCCACAAGACCCCTTCTGATACTAATTAACATATGCTCACAAGTGACTGGCTTCAAGAGGTATTTCCTAGAGTTCTAATGAGAAGCAGTGGTCACTGGAGTTCAACCGGGTCTGTTGTGAGATATCAACTCACTGAAGACAATGGTGTGTCGCTCGATTTCGTGCATTAGTTGAAGTTAGACATTAACACCGTTGGATTCCGGCTCAGTGTTCTAGTGGTTACGCGGTTGCGCGCGAGACTGATAGGTCCAGGGCTCGAATCCCGCGAGGCGTGGTCGTGGATGCGAAATGCTGAGAAGTCCCACAGTAGGACGAACCGGCCGTCCAGTGCTTCCAGGTTTTCCATGTTAATCTAGCTTCAATTGACTCATGATCTCAACTATTAAACTTACTTATACTAATATCCTAACTCGAACAACGTTAGTAGACAAACTAGTTAATGAATATAGAGCAATCATATTACCCTGAGTAAAAAATCTAGCTCATGTAAATAAACGTTCGAAATAACGAGGAATAATGACAACATATAATCAGATTGCAACAGTTTTAAGAGATACAGTACTTAGCATCAGCGAAATACGGTTAGTAAACCAAGTTAGTTGGTGATCTCCAGTGTTGTTAGAGGTACGAAAGCGATTATCAGTCCCCAGTTTCCTATATTGTGGACGGACGCTTCTTCTTCACAAATCTGGAAAGGAGATTGAATCAGGGGTGATCTTGACAGCCTAGAAGCATGACCTCAGAGCTAAAAGGTTAACTTTTTGAGTCTCGTTATACACGTGGCTTATAATAAGCAGTTTGAAATGTCTTAGCTCCGTGCTTCAAAGGTTTTACCGATGACGCCGGACATCTGTAGGGGAAGATGAAGTGTGTTACTTCTAGATCTGACCTGTGATATCCCCTTTCCATTATGGAGAGGGCGTACTGTTGTAGATGGTGGTTGCTGGAGGGAAACACCTCAGTACAGTCAGGAATACGGCAGTCCTTTGACCTTAACGTTGTTGCTTTTAGTCTGACTGTTCTTCAGCCAACTTGTCTATCGTAGTAGGACTCAAATGAACAAATGTTCCAGTAAAAAAAACTTGATTAGGTCATCACGAAATATGACCCCACTCACCACGTCAAGATAGCAGCTGCTACAATCTAGCAACAAACCTTAATTTACGATCAAGATAAATATACAATTATTTTTATTTGAGAAGACCCTTGAACTATCGAATGCACAAAAGTAAATAATAAGGAAAAACAACATCAATCTTATGAAGATTTAATAAATATACCAATGTCATAATCAAAATATGGATAAGCTGTTTAAATTCTAAGAGAGTAAAACAGACATACACTTTTTAAACAACTGGTGAGAAGATTCATGTATAGGTAACGCTTCATCTGTCTTATTTAGGGTATTCTCCGCTGATATATCAAAAGTGTTATTAGACTTGTTATTTACATTATACTTATCACCTGTTTCGTAAGAAATGCAAGGTTGAGATATGGTCGAATAGGTTGCTGAAAGTTCTGGAAATTTTATGTTCAGTTGTGATTCCCGAAGCCACTCATCCTTTCTGCAAAAAAAAACAAAAAGATAAAGACTAATGAGGTTACGTAATTATACTTTTGCTCGAATATTTCTCATTTCATTAAAGCTCAATTTTAGACAACCAACTAAACACATTTAAATACATTTTAGAAAATGCTAAGCTTAATACATGTCACCCAATTTTTTGACATTCAACAGTGACAATCGACAAAGAATATGGCATTGAGTTAGGTGAAAAGTATATTGCTAAAATTTACTTTCTACTATTATTTTTGAAGGGCCGATAGGGTTGCTGATCGCCTCTTGTGATGATCAACTTTACCATATCATATAAGTATTATGCTTATTTAGTCAGTCAAATAAAGAAGAAAGTTGAAGTCGTACGAATATACTTCTCATATGTTGTTCTACAATTGTCCAGTATCCACCTTCATCAATCGAAACATCTTTGGCAGTAGCCAGGGGTAAGGTTCTTCGGCAAAAATTATATGAACAGTGACACAAGAAACGGAAAGCACTTGACCCCGGACACGTTCCATGTATTCGTCAAAAAGGGAGGTTGGGTGTTATTCTAGCGCTGTATCATTCGCGGACTTTTCAGTCATTGCTGAGATGCTTAGTAGAAATGATGGTTTTTTAATATGAAACTTGAAGAAATACTACATAATATAAGTTTAGTGAAAGTTCTCATTTAAAAATTTAGTAAAGACACGGAAAGAGTGAAGGAATTTCTTTCTAACTAGTTGTTCATCATGGCTCTACACTATATATATAATACTCATCGACTGGTGATGTAACATTAATAATGATTTTAGTGTTTATAAAATTATATCAGATGATTAGTTGAATAATTGGAAGAAGGCGGATAATAATAATCCAAATATTATGAGCACAGATGGTCGATGGTTAGTAGTGGAATTCAGGATGTGCGTTCCGTTCCATTCGGAACTCGTCAGCTGCATTAACCTGCATCCTAGAGTTGGTGTCCACGCAGGTACTCGAACTTAGAACATTTCGCTTCAAATACCATCGCGTTTCCATTAAACGAAAAATCGAAGATATGAAGTTTTTACAAAGTAGATTTTGAGTAATAAAAACGGAGAATATCTTAAAAACAATAGCTGCATTTCAGCTAAAAACATACAGTTCCAATTGTAATTTATCAATAGTATTACGCATTTCTTTCATTAACTGACAGAGTTCCTTCTCAGAATGTGTTGAAAAATTAGAATCGATAGATGTTTGAGAGTAAAACTGACCAACAGCTTGTTTAAATACAGTAAGACAATCTGATGAACTATTTTGATTGAATGAACTATACTGTGAAGAAGATAATTCTTGAAATTTATCATTTGTAAAACAAGGATTGTAAGATTTGAAAGCCATTTGTAAAAGCATCATTGAATGGCGTAGAAATCTACAGAGAACAAAGAAAATACACAATAACGAACGAAATGCACATTCGTAATTAACTAAATATAATATGATTCTCTTAGTATTTATAAGCTTAAATACAATACAAACTGTTTGTGCGGAGAGTGGTGAAATCAACTGGCCGCCCACATCTAGATGATGATGATGTAGAATTCCAATCTATTCCCCAACAACTTGAAATTCGAACGCTTTAACCACTAAGATACCATTTCATTTTTAAATAAAAATGCTAAACTTTAGATAGAAGATCGCCCCTCACCATTAATGTTTATCACCCTAAATTCAACAAATTGTGAATAAAACAATTTCTTTTTAATATGTTATTCTATAATTAAAGTTATGGGTGATATTCACTTATTTAAAATAAAATAATCATTGACAAAGAACAAAGTACACAGTTATTTCTGTACATAGAATATTTTGAAGGTTTTACAATCTAACGATGTTAAGTTCAAAATGTTGAAATAAGACTTGTTATAACAACATTCATGGTAGTCATCATATGAAAGATGATCCAAATATAGAAAGGCAGAAGGTAAATGTATCTAAATATGAATACTATTAACAATGATATACGGATGTATCCCTGCAAAATCAATCCACAAGACAATACAAAGTTGAAAACAATATATATTCACATGTAATACTTTACAATCACTAAGAAAAGAGAGATCACACAGTAAACAACGCAAAAAAAATCACAAACTTACGAATGAAAATTTAATTTGCCATCTATTTGTTTTGGTTCTTCCTAAGATAAAAGTGATAATATGAAAAGCTCATACACTTATTAAGTAGAATATAATGCGTGAGGGAATAACATAGTAGCTAAGCAACTAAGGTGATCAGTTTCTGATCATTACATCAGTCCATTAATTCAATGACTGTTTGACTGAGTTACATTTGCAAGTGCATAATATATATTTGAGGACCGTGCGGTCGCTTGTTGGAGAGGTTGAGCTTTGAAATCATTACGTACTTTTATTTCTTAGATCCGAAATCATATCATACAATTTACATTTATTGGTTGTTTGAATCTTCACACTGACGTTTATGACTGCAATTGATCAGTCTCTTTTGGTATATGTTCCCATTGGCTGTGATTAATCAGTCTTACATAACTCAATAGAGACTAATCAATCGGAGTCATAAACGTTAATGGGAAGATTCAAACAACAAATACAAGATGAATTACACTTCACATTATTGCGCAAGCTAGTGGCTGTCTGGACTCAGTAGCTAGGTGGGCAACGTGATGGCGTTTGAGGAGAAAGATATTGAGTTCGAAGACCGGAGTGAACATCAAATCTGGGATGCAAGGACATGCAGTCGATGAGTCCAAGATAGGACGAAAAGCAAGTCCTGGATTCCACTGCTAGCCACAACCCATAGTACTATCCAGTGCTTAATTCCTTTCACTACCGCAGATACTAATAGTGCTTCGAATCTTTTGCTAGAAACCTTGTCAATTTCATCTCGTCGTGCTATTGTGTGGGAACTTGAATTGATATACATTTTTGGAAGCCGTTTTTGGGTAGATGAACAATTTAACCGTCCGTTGCAGTAAAAGCTACTCTGAATAAACAGACCTTACTGAGTCATATGCAAAAAATGAATTAAATTTACCAGTTATAAAAACGCACAGCTCGCTTGAAACTGTAGCCTATAAAATGAAATATTTCCTTATGAATGTGTAATGACAGTATTTATTTATTTAAAAAAAATAAACAGTGGTACAAGGAGGTACCAAACAAATATGCGCCACATAAATGATTCGATTTGTGTGAGGGTTGGAATACTGACCGGGTGCCTAAACCGAAACACGGTAGTGACATTGAGAATTAGTTGTCATTATCATAGCACAAATTCTTTAGGAAAAAATATTTTTTAACGCAACATTTTCTTACCTGAGTCTTAAAAACATGGGACTAAAATAATTTATGAAAACAACAATAAGCGGCAATCAAATGACAAATGATAACATCGATATTTAAACGTTTTAAATCATTGAAAGACTACTTATAAAGAGATATAAAATTGATAAGGATTAGGAAAAAGTTAATTCCATGCATGAAGGTTACATAGATAAAATTTTAAGTTTAAATTAATGAAAGTTAGTCATATGGATTGTAAGTGTAAACTGTCACTACAGCTTCAAATTATGTGGTTATTGAATTGACCATATGAAGAGAATAATTAGAATAGAATTCGGTCCAACGAATTTTAATATTTTTCAATAAATTGCATCGTTTAGTCATATATTTAGAAGTTAAATGTAATCCTGGTTAAAATATTCGCCCTTGCGGTCAATTTAATTTGAAAGGAAGTCTACGAGTTAACTAATATAATTCTTTGTCCAGATACAAATTTGTGTACTGGGCTTTAAGTCACATTAAGTGTGAGGACTACTGATACTACTCAGCTGCCTACATTGAAGTAGGTGGAGTAGGACGTGAACCTGTGACCCAGTGACTGAAATCTGAACACTAACTACTGATTTACCGCTCAGATATACTTAGAGCAAACGCTAAACAAACCGTCATATATAACGAATAGGATGCTTTAAACGGTAGTGTTTTTTCATCAGTAATAATCCGCCAGAAACTAAAATCTTAAATAACCAAACTCAACTAACAGGTATCCTAAGGTGTTGGCGCCGAAAGCCTTAAAATATGATCCACATCACACTACAGCTCACGATATATGGAGTTGCATTTTAACGTTAAGCACATTGACCTTGTGGACAATTGGATGTTGAAGGGTCAGTTAACTAAACGTTTAAGTACATCAAAAAAATAAGTAGGAAAAGATAACAAAACTTTCATAACTAGATTCAGAAAATTGACTAATTAAAGTGTGTACCTTGGTATCGTCATTTAAATATGATGACAATATGTTTCCTGACTGTAGAAATCTCATCTTGGAACCATTTAGAGTAAACGGTTTATGATCATTTAAACTATCCAGTATATTGTTAAACTGCAGTAAAGACGGCTTGTGTCTGTCTAAGTAGGTTTTAATTTGCTGTTTCAAAGTGGATACCTAGAAATGATTGTTCAAAGAACGGATCAAAAATAAATTATTTGGTCGGAGAAAAAAAGACTTGAACATAAAATAATGCTGCATTGAATAACAGTACAGCAATGAATTAATGTTGAATAACCAATCGTAAGGAATAAAACTGTGAACTACTAAGTAATCACTCGACGTAAATCGATGTTTGATAGATCTATTACAAAGCAATTTCCTAGAAATATAGATTTTATAAAGCATTATTGAGCTGTATATTTTAGATGAAAAGCTGTAGAATCATTTATCAGCAGAATTCCCGAAATTTGGACTCAACATTTATTGGAATCAGATTACGTAACAGATTGTTGACATCCAGTGGCAACACCATGCTAGTAATGCAGAGGTTCGGCATCGTGTGTTTGGGCACAGAGACGATAATGCAATTGGTGTCACCACCTTGAAACACCGACTTCGGTGACTTCGACATGTTCTACGAATGTTGTCCCAGAGAATTCCACGTCGTGCATTATTTACCAACGCTGGGACTGGTTGGAAAAAGCGGAGAGGTGGTCGGCGTATGACAGTGTCGTGGCATGAAAGAAAGCTACAAAGGGCTGGCTTCTGTTGGTCCTTCACAAATCCCTGGCCGGGGCCCGAGAGAAGGTGCAACAGTGGCTTGAGACGTTATCAGATATGGCTCAGAATAGAAGCCAGTGGCGATCCTGCTGTAACCTTCTTTTACTTCATAAAAATGGTTGTATCTCCCTTAACTAAAGGATTTCTTCTGATTGTACCTTTCCGTTCCCCCATTATTACCACTATTATTATTACACTACCTTACACCAATCTCTTCCTTATTGTTCTTTTCTTTTATCCTCCTTACCTTTTTTTTCTTTTTCCTTCTCTTTAAATTCTCATTGTGTGGCGCATAAATATTTGGCTCACTCTTGTACCAATATGTATGTGTTCAAATAAATAATAAATAACGTAACGAAACATAAAGACTTAGATAATTTGGCTCATAAGTCTCCCTTAAATTTATTTTAAGCTGGAAAATATCGCTACCCAGGAACACGTATCACAAACTTGATTCGCAAGACAAACTGAATAAACCATCAATCATAGTTATGTTAAAATTGTTTCGCAGCACAAATAACGAAAATAAAATCAGTGTTAACTACGTTAAGATATGTTGTGTGATCAACCCTCTAAAATATTTGCGAATGTCTTATGAAGATATCATTTAAGCTAGTAGCTCTATTTTACCTTCTTACTTTTAATAGCAGGTGCGAAAATAAGTGTATGGTATTAAAACTAACAACAACAAGCATACTACTATAAGTAGTATACATTTTAAGAGTAATTTTTTGTTACTAATGTAGACTGTACCAAAGATTTACCGAAGATTAGTAGGCAACCATACGATGCTCAGTAATGAACACTAATGTTGCTTAGTCGATATAAATTAGGAATTTTTTGGTTATACATACATAATTGAGAGCATTGCCACTAAAAATTATATATATATATATATATATATATATATAAATTGGATACCGACTGGAAACCTTACACATTTTAGCATGTTAGATCTTTGCAGATTATTGGATTCGAGAGCTTATATCACCGACTGGTCTTAATTACAAATGCAAGTCATTGGATTCTGGCTCAGGAGTCTTAAGGTTAACCATCCACTGACAGACTTGAAGATCCTGGACTCAATCAACGAAGGAGCCGTGAACAGTTGCAGTTTAGGAGTTTTGTATCAGGATGAAATAGATATCCAGTGCTCCTTATTTTCCAGTGATTCTCTAACCAGAGTCTTTCCGTGGAATTAACTATAAAATATACACATCTGATTTACTAATTACCTATGAATAAGACAAAACCGACATGTTTGGCTGCAACTACAACGTGTAGGTCACACTATTTTATGACACTAGGTGCGGTTCTAAAGTCGTGCTCACTCTAACTCCATTGAATTTAAACAAAATATTCCCGAAGTTATTCTTAATCAAAAAAGATATGTGATTTGATCATTTTTACCATACACATAGAATCCTAGATGACACGAACAGTTTTATTCATGTACATAAGTCAGTCACAGAAGCAATAACACTGGGATAACAACGACTCAATATGTTTTCAACACACTGACAAAGAATCATACCGTAGATGTCAGACACATATATTGTATGTTGAAAAGATACACACTTATCCACTTTATGTACGAACAATTCAAACATTTCCCGTCTAGTCATGAAAAGAGTTATTTCCCGAGAAAAAAGTAAATATCATTACGTCCAAGGCAAACTTCTAAGAGCACTTAAACAGATTAACAGTATATTGAGAACCCCAAAAGGACCTACTCGGTATGAAGAACAAGTTATTTAGTGGCTGTCAGGTTAGGATAAGTAACCGAATAATGAAGTTAATTACTGTTGGTTTGTGTACTGTGGACAGATAAAAACTTCGTAATTGGGTTTCAAGACATTTTAATAAGGATTATTTAAAGGACACGGTAGAGCAAATGCGTTTGATTCTTAGTTTAACTTAAATTTTAGATATCCTGTTTTTAAAAAGGTATTTTTTCCACCCTACCCTTATATTTCCTCGATTTGTTTTATTTATATCTACACATAACCGTTTTGAGCGGCTGAAAGAACAACAACTTGGACTGATAAAATCCTGTGATTATTATTAGATTACGTTTTTTCGGCTTTATCTAACGTATGGTAAAACTAAATTGCTGCCTGATTATACTTTTAATAAAATCTACGGTTACAAGACATTTTAACCACAACGTATCTTCTTCAGATCGATTAGGAATGATGTAAGGCATTTTCTGAACATGATCAAAGTAAGAACAAAATATTTCCCAGGAAAAAAAACAGTACATGAACAAGATGGAAAAAAGATTACTTTTTTTGTTAACTCCAATTGATAAGCAATTAGTTCGTCCGGGAGTCCAATGGTTTTATCAGAACAAAGAGAAAACAATTGGGTATCGTTCCTATGATCAAAGAGTAAGACTTGATTTACGTAAAGAAAGCGATAAAAATAACTAACTTACGACGTCACAAGATTATGCTAATAATCAACTTTATTTCAATAGAATTCGTAGATTATTGGTAATCAACAACTATCAAAACGCTTGATATATTGAACACAAAAAAGCCGCATAAAACAATACAACCTTATAAAGAGAAAGGCATAGAAGACAACATGGATAAAAAGCACTTGAGTAACGTTTAAGTGTTCAAATTTGATTTAAAAAATTGTAGAACATATGAAACCGGAGTCGATTCCCATTAATAACGATCGCTTAAGCTATTGATTCGTATGATTTACATAACTTACGATACCGAACAGTGATGACCTACGAGTCCATGTCATAAACTGACGATACCTTCACTTCTTACGTCTACTTTCAATGTCGAGGAACAGTATTTACTGTGGAAATAAATGAAAATTTAAACATAAAACCGAAAATTTACTCAAGCCCGTATTTTAAGATGGCTGTCGATCAAACAGTTGTCATCACCGTGACCAGATATACTCAAAAATCTGGACTGCAGTCAACCACTACACAAAAGACAAAAATAAGCGAGCGAAGAGAAGTTCTTAAATACACCAGCCGGAAAAGACCATGTTTTACGGATAAAGTGTCGGACTTCTTACCTCGAGAGAAAAAGTATGAACCTATACTGCTACAACCATATTACCATCTCAGCGGATTCCGTGCAAGCTAGCATGTCATTTTAGCTTTTGTAACACGAAAACTGGCTTCATTAATCCCATCACTAATAAGACACATAGCTAGATATAGAGGAATATTTACTACCTACAACAATTTATCCCTGACGGTGAGTGGATGTTATGGGAGAGGTTTAGTATGTTTTGACCACACGATATTTAAACCATAACAATCGACTAATAGAATGCTGATCGACAGATGAACGCTATGATATAATTTAACTAGCTGACAGTTACTCACAAGATCGCATAATTGATTTAGGCCTCTGAATGATTACAAACCAGAGACAAGACCAATGGCTCGATGAGCTTCTATGTAAGGAAATAACATGCTTATATACAAAATATGAACACAATAAACATGATAAAATGTCATAGGCGATTGAAATAAATTAGCTTGTGGGTCAGTCATTCAACCGATCAAGGTCGGACTGTTAGGCCTGATCTTTGGATGCTGTATCAGTGGCGAACCCAAGATACTTTCAATGTTGCAGAATAACAGTGTGGTCAAGTTTTGCAAAACAAAAACCATGGGTGAAAAATAACCACCAGATAAACAGGTGTGATACCAACGGAACGTTTTACCTAACAGGATCAAGATTATTCTAGCATATATATCACGGATTGCAGTTGTAATCTAGGCACATCTAGCACATTTCAAAACAGCTGTGTTCCAACGATGGAGTATAACTTGACACAAAGTGTAACTTCTTTACCGAGCACAAATTTATGCACTCAGTTTTGAGCCATATTATATAAGGGATAGAAAGACTATCTGGTTACCTGAAGTGCAGTTTGAATCAGTCACCTGCTTGTTGAAAAGTAACTTGCTTAATCTCTAAGCCACCACTGCATTCAGTTATAATGCAAAATACTCACCCGGGAAACGAACCCCATATTTTGTGGTGAAATGCTACATGTCGAAACTAATGAACGGTATTGCTTATTGCTTAACTACAGATTAGCTGTACAACGTACTTATTCAAATAGGATAACCGAGAATATATGTGGCTTACTGGAAACATTTTCTATTGGCTAAAACTACGTAGTACTAAAGTATAGTTGTGAACACCTGTTGCGAGTGGCGCAAAAGTTATAGAATCCAATGTTCCAAACTTTGGATATGCGGAAAATGGTGTAATAACTGGAAAAAAACATTTGAGAATACGCAGCGCGATAAGAAAAGTGCTGACACGTAAATAACTATTCAATGAAGTTAACTTACATATTATTTCGTAAATCGAAATCTGAAACAATGAGCTGCTTGAATTTCAAAATTTCTTCTGATGCATGCTGAACTTCAACATCCAGAGCTTCAGATCCTTTTTGAAGTTCCCTTTAGTCAAAGAATTCGTAGAGCATACCACGATTTATAATAATTTTAATGTAAAGTACTCCTACTATCGAAATTACCAAAGGATAAAGCAATAGTAACATTGAGTGCGTGATAGTGGTGTTAAGAGAAAGCAAGTGAGAAAGACAAGTCGAATTTCGTGATACAAGCTATAAATTTACTAATCTCACACGTTTTACACAAGTTAGTGTGGTAAGTCAGTAAAAGCTAGTTTACAGGACAAGGATCGTACAGATATATACGTGAAGGTGATTCCATCATTCGAAAATTGAAACTTTGTACTTGTCACCTTAATTTTACAAGTCATCCTTCTGATTTTGCTGGAGTGAAGTGTAGCAACTCAGAGTTATATTGCTGTTCGAACGTCTTATAAAAGTAACTAAAATTCGAGCTATAGAAGGAAATAGAATTTGTGTAGAAAAAAAATCTAAATTAAACCGCAGCATACTGAAGCCTAATATGTTATATAAAACTAGACAAAGAAAGGTGTCATCGGATGAATGTGGTTTTACACTCCATACAGGAGAAAACGTTGTATTTGAACGCTGTAGAATATTAGGTCTTTTAAAAATAAAGATTATTAGTATATATGTATGTAGTCCGTCATTCAGTGCTGCTTGTGTTGTTCGTTAACCAGAAGCTGAACGCTAGAAACTGCATGTTATAATTGCTACTTCCTCTCCTTATTAGCTGACGGTTATAGACATAGCTACGATTGTTAATTTTGACTTATCAGTTAATAAAATTAGTTATTACGTAAATGCTCATGTATTTCGTCTGAACCACAATTTGTAGGGAGTATACACCATCTAAACGCCTGGAAGTGAAAACGATCAGATTTTATACAATGGGTGGGAGTAATATGTTTAAATTAATCACTTAAGCACTACGATAGTACTGAGTAGTTAATCCAAATATTCCAAACTAACCTTTGGAGCAGATCTTCCGAAATAATGTGGGAAAGTGAACGTTTTAGATTGCGCTGAACAATTCCTATAGAGTTGAATGACACCCATTCACAGTTAGGGTCATTTTCCATGATTTGTTTGTTGAAGGATAACATGCCGTTTGAAATTACTAAGACGTAAGAAGATAGATTAGCCAGAAGACGCATAACGCCAACACCAGCAGGGCAACCCCAAGTGGCGAAAAAGTTGGAGATCACTTTAGGAAACTACCTACGTTAAATGGAAATAAACGCACCTCAGCTGACAAAATGCGTAACCAGCGGTAAGTCGCATTCTTGAACCCAACATCAGATTTAGGCCCTAGAAACGCCCTTTATGGATTATATAATTACTTGGTTAATACCTTAACTCCGTGTCATATTTCACAGGGTTTAGAGTCCGAAATAAGAAGTGGAGTATATGTATAAACTCCGCTTTGCGGGATATTTTGAAAAAAGACCTTCAGTAGTTTATTTGGCGAGCCTTTAACTTACGAAAATGAATCTGCTTGTTTAGGAACGTTGTGTGTGTCAAAATCATAGTTCAATATCCTCAAATTCCTCAAAACCACAGATGAGTACCTAATTAGCAAGTATTTCGAATCTTGCGGCATATTATATTGAGATCCTAGGTCGCGCAACTGTAAACACAACTCAATGTTTTCATGGTCAGTTCCTAGAAGAAAGACGACTTTTTTAACTTCAGAATATGTTTTAAGGAATGGCTTCATACTTTTGATTACATCTAATGAGAACAGTCTCCCATATGTCATCAATTCAGAACGCTAATGGTAAACAGTGGTGAACGGTTTTGGATTCTCTTGTGACATGTGATTCAAGTACCAGTACTTCCCAATTCTCCGATATCCGATCCGTCCTAATATCAGTTTACTTTGCACTCTTCAGATCGTTCCAGTATAACACTTCCTAATAATACCTACGCTGTAGTAAAGTTCATTCTACAGCCAGACACCCAAACTATTTAGAATAGTATTCAATATCTAATAAAAAATTTATTTGAGAAGAAGACCAGCTGACCCAGTGAGAACACCAGATTTTCGGAAATAGCTGAAAGGGTGGTAACCTAAAGGTACTTGAACTGTAATACATTAGTTAATCCTTTTGCCAGTTTTAAATTGGGACTAGTATAGTACAGAAATATTGCGTAGCATGTAGTCATGATGTATCAAATCGCCCACAGTGTTTTTGTCACATCAGAACATTTTTTGATCCAGGGCTAACGAAAACTCAACAAGGCATTTCTTTGGAGCATACCTCTTGTAGCGTGGGGTCGAGTTAAGAATAACTATGAACACCGCTACAAAGAAACACGTGCCAAGTAGATCAGAAGGCGAAGGTTGGACGTAACCAAATAGATCCATAAAATCCCCGAGAAGCCAAATACCAGAAGGCAAGTAATGGACCAAGTCGAGTTATATTTGCTGGCGATCTCGTGGCATCGAAAGGATACCGAGATCGTGCCAGGATACAACCTTGGTTACAGAAGGTAACCGAATTCGCGCGAAGTTACAATCGAAGTGTAAGTATAAGAATGGAAGCACAAAATAGCTGTCATTAGCGCAGTCAAACAAAAGCACGTTAAAACAAACACTGGTACAGTTGGTTATAATAATAATTGTTTTTATTAAACCAGTCGTGTTCTCGTGATAAATGTGAGTCACTACAGGAGCCTCCCGCTAAAAAAGGGTTTACACTTTCGATAAGTAGCGCTTTAAATCGTGGGACTGATCGGCTGACGAGCGATTGTAGGATGGATGAATTGGCGAACAGAAAAGCGATCGTTGATCGTCGAGTTGCCAACGAAGGTCGTTTTCGGAGAACAGTACCAGGAGCGATGTGCTGTATTTGTTGCTTGAGTCGGCATGCTACACCAGAGTGGTTTGTATCCAGAATCTGAAGAGGGCGTTCGTAGGGAATGCGGAGCAGAAACGCTGCAGACGTAGGACGAAACCACGTTGAGCCAAAAGACCAGAAGCCACCATAACGATCAAGTTCGAGACCAAGCGTATGCCAAGCATTCGAAACCAATATATCGACTGAGTGCGTTGACAAGAGCATAGGTGGCCAATCCAGCTTTCGCCAAAGTTGACTGAAGTCGACGGAACCAAACGGAGATGGTCGAAGGCGTAGGCTCAGGAAACAAAAAGAAAATCAAAAAAGAGAAGAGTGTAGCGTGCGTGTAGTATAGAAATAACCCTACATCGTATCGTTTGTTAACTGTGCGGCTAGTCGCGGAAGCGTACGGGCAACCGTACTCGGCGACCGGAACGTGAGACGGCAGTCTCGTTCATATCTCGTGAGCCTGCAATCTCATCCAAGGTCAAGGGTGGCGTGGTCTGCTGATCTGGGCGTGAGACTGTCGTCTCATCCGTAGACGGTGCAGATGACGCGTGCTGTTGACCGGGACGTGAGAATGAGGTCTCAGATGTATCTAGCGTGGGACCTGAAGAAGGTTTAAGGATCCCGCTAGTAGGTTTGATAGGTCTAGCATTGAATCTCAGGTTATCAGATAGGGCACTGTCATCGACGTGTGCTGGTTTGAGACGATCAATGCTGACGAGTTCGACGCGGCCATGTCGGTCAACCTTGAAGGTCTTTTCGTGACGAGCGATCACGTGAAAAGAGCCTTCGTAAGGTTGTTGCAAAGGTTTGCGTACCGAATCTACTCATATGAAAACACGTGTACGGGTAGATAACTCTCGAGGGAGAGCGACCTGTCGATGTTGTATTTGAGTTGACATCGGAGACAGCGTTCGCATAAATGCAGACAATCGATGGAGGTAGTCTGATTTACCGAAATTAGGTCTGCTCCGTGGTGTGGAGAATTCTCCGGGCAGACGCAATGTCGTGCCGTATACAAGTTCAGCGGCGGAACATTGGATATCTGCCTTCAAGCTCGTTCGAATACCTAAGAGGACGAGCGATAAGGTTTCGTACCAGTTGTCGTTTTCGTGTGCTCGTAGAGCACTTTTAAGTTGGTAGTGAAACCGTTCAAGTTAACCATTTGATGCTGGGAGGTAGACGTTAATGCGTATGCGAATGCATTCCGTACCAAGCAGCCGGGTCAGCGAGGAGAATAGTTAATAGGGGAAATTTTCTCGAATAAAGCGTGGAATTCATCGTCACGCGAATAAAAGGTAACAAGGATTCGGTACACATACATGTGAGTCTATTATACTAATACTATTCTTATCGTTATTCGTCATGTCGAGTATATTATATATTTAAAAATATGAAAATATACAACAGACGTGGATAGATAAATCATAGACTCACCGAATTGGCTTCTTTGGAAGATTTGACCAGGGGTTGAGGCGTGTTCCAAAATACGGGTCACCAATTGTAGTGTGGCGTCGAGTTAAGAATAACTATGAACACCGCTACAAAGAAACACGTGCCAAGTAGATCAGAAGGCGAAGGTTGGACGTAACCAAATAGATCCATAAAATCCCCGAGAAGCCAAATACCAGAAGGCAAGTAATGGACCAAGTCGAGTTATATTTGCTGGCGATCTCGTGGCATCGAAAGGATACCGAGATCGTGCCAGGATACAACCTTGGTTACAGAAGGTAACCGAATTCGCGCGAAGTTACAATCGAAGTGTAAGTATAAGAATGGAAGCACAAAATAGCTGTCATTAGCACAGTCAAACAAAAGCACATTAGAACAAACACTGGTACAGTTGGTCGTAATAATAATTGTTTTTATTAAACAAGTCGTGTTCTCGTGATAAATGTGAGTCACTACACTCTAAAGAGAATGTACAAAATATGTTCGAACGTTCCAGTCGTTAATATCTGAAAGTTGTGAGATTCCTGCCAGGAGAGATAATAACGACATCTTTTGATGAATCGTTGTACCCTTAGTAATAGCGCGAGATTAGGCTTTTCGAAAAGCGTACCTGCTGACAGGCATATTAGGCTTTAAGATTCTGAAAGAAATAAGAGTAGAATAAGACCGAAACCTCCCTCCAACTACCAATATGAAAATGACGACCAATAACTTGACCGCTATTTTGAAGAATATACTTATCTCTGGGCTATGAATGTGCTTGGAACATTCGCTGACACAAAACCGCTCAATAATGCCGTTTTAACAAAATCGCATGAAAAATTAGATATTAAACTGCATGTAAGTTACCACTATCTAAATGATAGCCACCATTCCTCCGGCATTTTAGCAAAATAACGTTGACTACTAATTGTGATTCATTTGAATCCTGTCTTGGTTAATTAGTAGTTTGACAGAGTTGTTTACTACCTAAGTGAATTTTAAGTCAACTTAATGTGGCTATTTGTAACAATTTGTACTCAAGCAAGTAAAATTCACTATTTATTAACTCGCAGTCAGATTTCTTAAGCAAACATGAGTTCCAACTTTAAAATTTGATTCACCACCCTAAGGATGTTGATAAACAGGAATGACTGGTAGGTTTTTGGTAACTTCAGGTTGAAGCAATTCTGAGTTAAACTATTTTTTAACATTATACGTTGGTCGTACTTAAGCATAAATAGTTCCAACCATTAAAAGTATCATTATTTTTTACGGAACTGACATAATGCTGTCGTGCCTATCTCTTATCTGAGAAAAAAAATTTATGTGAGAAATGGTTAACGTTGATAATCGTTTTTTCCATTTTTATGAACATATACAGGATCTGCATATAACATCACAGTTTTATATTAATAGGGACATATTCATCATAAGTAAAACGATGCATGTATGTTTCAAATATAGTGACTGAACTATGTTGTTAGTGGATACGAATTTATAATATGTCTGTTATAGAGATCGCGAATAAATTTCTGTAAATAGAATCTGCAATCACTGACTAAATTATTAAAA
Source organism: Schistosoma haematobium (assembly GCF_000699445.3). Taxonomy (NCBI): domain Eukaryota; kingdom Metazoa; phylum Platyhelminthes; class Trematoda; order Strigeidida; family Schistosomatidae; genus Schistosoma; species Schistosoma haematobium. Next base: position 34,718,863 of record NC_067198.1, on the reverse strand, counting down.
AAATCTAATGCATTTGGATGAGTAATATCGAAGTAGTGCTTGTAAGCTCCAAACTACGGTTTGGAGTGAAGGACAGCTGTCTGGATGAGTCAGATACGCGCCCTCGCCTGATTGAAACCAAAACAAAGTAATTGGGTAAGATGACGGTTCTAAACAAATATAACCACTCAGCTATCCAACCAATAATTGTTCAATTGATCAAATCTAAACAATCACCACAAATAAATGTTATTCTATCCTGTCTGGATAGATCACGTACAGATTCGTTCAAAAGGTAATAATTGGTCGCTCTATAACACAGAGTGTTTTCAGTTCTGGAAGAGTGCTTCAATTCACAACCAAAATGCACAATTCCAGTCAACACAGGTCAAGCAATCAAAAGCAGGAACAAACCAAAATGGCTGCCGCCCAGACTTAGTATAAAGTAAAACAACATAAGTACAGTTCGGGAAGAAACACGGGGGATTAGTGAAGGTGTAGTAAAAACAAAAACTATAATAAATACAAATATTAACAATTCAAATGTAGTCAAAAAGTTAACAATGTACAACTAAGAGGATCAATAGGAACAAGGTGCAAGTATATACATGGAGGGATTTTCACAAACACACAAGCATTCAAAATGGATCTTACAGTGCTTTCAAATGATGTCATTATTCTATGTAAACTGTAGATTCAAACAGCATTATAAACACTGTTAATGGACTTTTCTAAAATTTCATAGTACTGCTTCGAGTTTCTGTAATTCCTTTGCCAACAATAAATGACTAGGTGATATTCTACAATGATCATCAAATGAAGAGCATTGTTTAAAACAGGCAAAACACTTAAAGGTACGTTCTGTTTGCTGCTGTTACATTTACTTGTTGAATTTGATACTCTTAATAAAGTTTGACCGTTTGTTTCTCAATTGATTTTTTTCTTCAGAATTGTATCTATTAAGCTGAAAAGCTATTTATTTGTTTTCCGATTTAAAACTTATGTCTGTGATGAACCAAACAATACATGAACTCAGAATTGTGATGTTTCATATGATGTATGCTGCATTCTTTTTAGTAGTCCGCTTTAGTGACGCACTCGTATTTAGTCAGGATATCGGTAAAAAGGTTGTTCACAGGTTCCATTATTCGTACACCATGTATTTCGTAGTCGGTGTATAGTGTACCGTTCACCGGCAAACGTGTATTTTTGTCAGTCAGCTTCTTTTTGTTCATGTCTACTAATAGACTGTAGGCGCTAAGAAAGTTGGCCTCGAGAATGGGTTGTTTGACGTGGGCGACTATAAAAACCCATGTGAATCTTCTCCGGAATCCGAGGTCTAAAAAGAGGGATTACTCTCCATAGGTTTTGATGACCGTATCGTTAGCCACAATGAGTGGCGACTTGGTATTTGTTGTCGACGAGAGAGGTGCAGTGGGACTATGCTGATTTCTGCTTCTGTATCGACTAAGAAGTCTGGGCCAGAAGTACGGTCCCTGATGTGGAAGAGGCAGATGGCATGTTGACCAGTAACAGACGTCGCCATTACTGTCTGACCGTCCCGTTTCCCTGGTTCTCATGGTTGTTTGTTGTGAAGTTGCACGGTTGTGTGCAGCGCCGTCCTTTTCCACCATACTTCAAATGGTACCAACAAATTCCAGCTGCCCGTCTAGGTGATTTAGGGCGCTGTCTGGAAACTGGTCTTTTCCCAGTCGTGGATCTAGCCGGTCGAGAATGGATAGTCGTGATAGTAGCCTGTTATTATGTCAACTGCGTTTACTGTTGCTAGATGTTAAATGTGGTGTTCGTATCTTCCTTACCAGAGGTCCGTACCGCATTAACACAATGATATCATGGTGGATCTCCATCATCTTGTCCGCCATCTCTGCTAGGTCTTCCAGATTGACGGAATACCCTGACACACTAAGAATCTGTCTCACGTTATGTGGTAGTCGTTGGAACCGCATTTGTTTAAGTAATGCTTCATCTAATTTATATGGACTCGCTAGATGTTTCATACGTCATAGCAACTGCGATGGTCTCTTGTCCCCTAGTTCGCATGATGTAAGCAGTTGCTGTAGTTTTTTTTCATCAGAGAATTATATACGTTGTATTACGGCGGCTTTAATTTTGTCGTAAGAATCAGTCTCTGGTACATGGCCGATCGAATCTCCGACTTCCGTAGCGGTTTCGATGGGAAGTGAGCTGATAACATAGGCATATTTGGTCGCCCGGGGGCGTATGCCTCTCGCTAAGAATAAGGCTTCTATTAACGCGAACCAGACCCTGGGGTTATCGGCACCGTATGCCAGTAGTCTGAACGCGAAAATGGTGTTAACTGAGCTTAAAATATTATCGTCTGAATGCGATGAGTTGAGGGGATTCACTGGAGGGCAATCTATGTCGATAAGTTTATTTGGAGAGTACATAATGTGAAAAATAAACTAGTGTGTCAAGTAAAAATATAAGCAATATAACGACCATAATACACTCGAGGCTCACCAGATAATTATGGTAGACCAAACAATATATGAAGTCAAAAATGATAACGGAGTTATTAAGTACACATAGTAATGTTAATATATCACTTAAAATGTTATAAACATAACAAAATCTAAAGACGATACTTAATTCGGCAGGTTTGTGAGTGTTCCGGTTGAGTCTTGTACCAAAACCCACAATTATAGATGATTGAAGATTCCTGTAAGATTGATATACTTCCAGTGGTATAACCAAATGTAGAATATGATATATTTCGATTATAGTCTATAAATGTGAACGGTATTTGAGTTAGAGTTCAATTAACACAATCACGAGCGAATGGAGAACAAGAGGTATGTGTGTAACAGTGTATTTGTTAGTACGTGACAGCGTGTGTCATGCTATGAAAATAACACGACGGAAGAAAAGGTGTTCAAGGTCATAAACTTAAACAACACGTACAATCATTTAATGAAAAATGTACATGCAGTGAAAAATTGACAGGATAAATACAAATAACATCAAAAACTGTTTACAAAATAAGCTTGTCATGCATATCTCCACATGTCTTCCTTCAACTAATTGATTAGCTGAAGCGTATTGCTGAATAAGGGAAATTAAATGAACAAACGATTTACAGGTTAACGATAACTTTGTTCAATATTGACATCTTCCAATGGGTCTTCTAAATATAAATATAACAAATTTACGCATATTACGAGCGCGAAATGTATAGTGTCTCAGATCCGTGAAAGCTTAGTGAAAGTTCATGTTCTTTCGTAACCTTGTTAGTATCCATCCAAATATACTGTCATTGTCAATAAAATTATATATACGACTCAACGTTCCAGCGAAGCATCTAAACTGATGCAGCACTTGCAAGTTTTCATGACGAATTGAGATGTTATGATGCAAATACTTAATAATCTCTAGTCATCAGAAACAGATAAACCTTAAGATTATCGTTGTATCTGCCCATGAAATTATGATGAAGATAAAACAAAGAATTGTGCAAACGTTTATTGATACATCATTTCTACTGATAAAGGACTAACAATATTTGATGCAGAAAATTAAGTTTGTGAATTGTATATACATTTTTGGCCCTTTCATCTGACTCCATTTGGATCGTATGAATGATTGTTATCGAAATATATGTTTCGCCAATCCTTGATTATAATCATCGACTTAAATTACATCAGTGTATAACGCAATTAAATAAGTCAAGTACAAGAATGAATTTCAAATACTCATATTTTGTACACTCAACGAAGCGAAATAACACGCAGTGGAGAAGGTAAGTTAGTCAACTCAATTTAATCAATCGTTAATCGATATTTCCTAGCTGAAAAAAATAAGTTACAGGCATGTGATGAATAACAAAGGGAATGCACATACATACACTCACATAGAAACTGTCAAGATTGATAAGCGAATAATTAACTAGGTCACAGTGTAACTTGCGAAGGATGAATAAACTGGCTTATCCGGAAGCTAGAATAAACTATGTAGGGTTAACATAGCAGCCGACACTACATGTTAAGTTAAACATACAACCACAAAGAACTTACAGTAAACATATTCTGTCACTTCGCTATCCTTACTTACATTGCCAGTCACTTTTTCTATGTTAAGGTAGACAACAAAAAAGCAAGCGTCGGAGAAAGTAAAGTCTTACTAGATTATTAATGATTCTGAAGTAGAAATTGTCAAATTTTCTCCTCATAAGCATTTCAAAGAGCTTACCATATTTCTCAACGATTTGTTGTAATTAATATACTGTGTATAACTTAGGGACAGTAAATCGTATAATAATAATAATAATCGAAAGATCAAAATGAAGCTTATAATAAGAGGAATATAGACATACTCAATCTAATTACTGAATAGTTATACAATAAGAATATATAGATAATATTACTCCACTAATAGTTCGCAGAAGTTACTCGTACTTTAATCTTAGTTAGGATATAACATAATTATGAGATAATGGAGATTTGTAGCTCAGGTGGATGATTTTGATGAAGTTTTGTTCTCTGTTCTCAACACAAACTTCTGAAGTCACTTCTTCTGAAGAAGTGACTTACACTAAGCCACGAAACGTCAGAAAATCTAATTTTTCTACTCATTGGGATACTACAAATATACTATTTACTTATAATCAAGATGATATTAATCGAAAACATATTTTCTACTCATTATCTTATCTACTCATTTTCTTGATACTGATTTATTTGCCATAATTAGTTTTGCTTTAGGATGAACAAAATTATTGTACTTATTTGAAAGAGCGGTATTGATTAGCTTCAAATAAACATCAAACAATAACATAGAAAGTGATTTTGATAATTTTAATACTAAATGGACACCAGTAACAGAGAGGATTTCGTTCATGGAATATACTTAATAACAGAGACTGACTAATTTTAGTCCTAAATATAGATTATTAAAAGAAAATGCTTTACAATCAGTAACAGAAATGATCTTTCTATTGTTTTGACAGTTTCATCTCTTTGAGCATCAGAATAATGACTGCTTTTTATGATACATAACAATAGAACTTTGTTCAGACTGTGTTTTGTAGTCTCTTCCAATTTTAACAACTTTAATTCATTGGAAGACAAACAAAGCAAAGAAACATTTCTTTCGAATTAGTTCGTCATCATAGCTCTACACTCACATCTATGTGTCTCTTAGAACAACAAAACGATACTAACGGATTAGTAGTATTAAATAATTTATTCATATCACAAGTTTAAGTTCATTTGATGTTGTTTGTTTGAATCTTCCCATTGATATTTTAAACCGCAATTGATCAGTATTATGTGCATCTTGTGCGGATTGCTTCAATATTGCTTTAACTCACAAGTATTATAGCAAAGATGGACGGTGGCGAGCAGTGGAATCCAGGATGCGCGTTTCGTACTATTTGGGACTCGTCAGTTGGATGTATCTGCATCCCAGAGTTGATATTCACTCCGGGACTCAAATCCATAGTGTTGAATGGTTAAATCAAATGGTTGGAAGAAAGATATAATTGTGATAAGTAAGCCAATTACTTGTAACACCTCGAAAATTGAATTACTTATTACCACGAACACATCCCTCTTCTTCGAATTAATTAGTTAATCATTCAGAATTTCACTCTGTTTACATTCATAAGCAGTTATTGTCAATATGTATATAATTGAGCTTTTCTTATGTATTAAGTACACTAGCACTCATTGTCTTCGTTTCTGATTTTATTGCTCACAGTTTAACTCGTTTTTAAAATAAGGAGGCAATAGGAAATTCCTACCTTATTCGACTAGCTGCTTTTAGTTTTGAAAGATAATTTATCATCATATATTTACTGTATGCAAACTGACCCAACTGTCTGAACATTCATCATCTAACAAGTTTTAAAACTGTAGTAAGTGACGATTTAACTATGAGGTAAAAGTTTTCGAATCTACTGTTACTATAACATTTTCCATTCGTTAACGAGAATCGATTATTTGTGTACACAGTACTCCATTTTTCTCATCATTAATGTTGTTGTTCCATGGGAATACTGCTAAATGATCTGATCTAGTATGTATACAAATGAATGTCTGAAATATAATAAAGGTCTTAGACTGGTGATCACTAGTCTTTTGTTCTTCATCTTCGTTCGCGACTAGTATTGAGTAAACCATCAATCAAAGAGTATCAGCCTCTCTCATCCTTGTTGCTTATGAGTTGCTTAAAATCGTCCATGTGTACTGGTCAATGATAGGACATAATAAAAACTATGTTTAAATATGCTTATATATACCGTATAGAATTACTGTTTATGCATTGTACTATGCTTGATAGATTTTGTAAACTGTTTAGTAACTGTATAACTATATTTTGGTAAAGCCGCTATCAATGGATTCTTAAAAGAGAATCTTTTAAAAAGATAATTTCGTTTGACAAAGATAAATCTGCCATCATCAAAAATGAAATTCCAATACTAACTAACCCATTTCTTACAAAACTATGTTTTCCATAGTGCTATAAATTCATAAACAAACAGCATTTTAAGCATGTTTTGATATAACAGATTATATTTCACTTATACTGAATGTTCATGACATCTTCATCATTCTCATCTTCTCTGTTTATTGTGCAAATTATATATATATATCAACACACATTGGTCTTGTTCTAAATCACTTTTTGTAATATTTTGCACTATTCTACTTAGTTGATTCTGATTGATTAAGATCAACTCAGTGAGTACAAAAAAGTCAATTCATTCCGTAACATCCTATAAGAGTATTTCATATCTGATAAAATTCCCAATGATTTACAATTGTTAAGATCAAAAGTAAATTGAACAGTTTATTGATCAGTTTATTGAATATAAAGATAACAATATCATGATTGTAGTAATAAACTTACAATGGTTACTATAATAATATTTTAAAATGATACCCTATCAACACAGAATATTATGAGTTTTTAAGAGGTTAAAAGAAAAGTCTACAGTAAATTAAACAACAACAAAATATACTATGGACACATTGTTGAGATAAAAGAGTATCAAATGGATGATTTCATTCTTTTTGAACATTGCCATTTACTAACATCGGTATTTATATCAAAACTATTGATGTGATACTGATTTCAACCAGATTTATACAATAAAATTGCACGATCTCCAAGAAAAAAGTATATGAAGGATCGTTCTTCATGGGAAACATCACTATGATAAAAAAATAATGGATAAAATACGATATTGTCAACATTAATAACAAAAGATAAAAAAACTTGGGACATAAAACAAAGTAATAAGTGATTTAATCTTACCTTCCAAATCGTCGACCTACAATACAATGCCATGATCTACCATATTTTTTATTAAATTGTGTTTTAATATAATTAGCCACATCCATATCCGCTTGAAATCGATCCATAGCACATGCTGTAACACGTATTGCTAATTCCATCATTTCATCATTCATATCAGTATCTTTCACTATAACTTTACTGAATTGCATCTTTCAGTTTGTTTGTCTTTTCTTTTCTTTTTGTTTGATCTAACAGTTCTATATTCTATACTCACACGTTCTAAGTTTCAAATTAACTGTTAATTAATTCATTTCATGAATTGATTTTAAAGTTTCTATTTGTTTCTATTTGTATTTACTTTGTAAATCATTTTGGAAAGTAACATATATCTGGTTGAAACTGGCATGTAATAGCTAATGTGAAAACAGAATTTACATTGTACCGAATTTTTTGTGTATACAGTATCTTCTCACATATACTAGACATATACATAGATGTTTGCACACATAATTAATATGACGTATATATATATATATATATATATATATATATATATATATATATATATATATTCGATTTCTGAAGAATAATTAATCCGCTTGTATTCACGTGAAGTTTAATGTTATACGCTTATTTATGTATACCGTTCTAATTACTGTATTCACAATAGCACATTAAGTGAAATTCGTACTTACAAACATAGAACTAGTTTCAGTGACAGTTTAATTTGGTTTTATATAATGAATGTATAATGAATTTAATACATGAATTGATTTTTAAAGATTGTTCAGTATCAAAGTAAATGTGTAAATAGAAAGATGTTGATAGAGTTTTATTCTTTGAACTAGATGGTTTGACTGTGAATCGCATATATTATATTAATGGATTGATCGGTAAAAAAAAACTAAACTAAATTAAGAGAGACCATAACATTCAATCTTCTTTATTATTCATAATGAAAAAACTTAACTGTTTTACCGACATTTCGATGAATTAAAACAATTTTTAGTTTTCAGATTTTATTGAACTGGAAATATGAATGGTTTAAACTGATTTAAGTTTGTCATTTTAGTGTCCAGGGTAATGATAGTCTTAATTATCATAACTACAAAGATAAATGAAGATAACTGTAAAATATTCTTAGCCAAAATAGATAATCCTCAATAATTGATCTTTAGCTGGTGATTGGAAGATATTGTCGTGGTCATTTCTACTTATTTATTGTATATTGCAGATGAATAAATTGCAAAACTCATTGAAAATTCACATCTAAAGAATCATTAGCATTAAATAACAGTCTGATAACAATTTCTGGTTGTATTTTATGAAATTCTTTTAACATTTACACTATTAACCCATTATGATACACAGCTTTAGTAGATATTTTTCAATATTCCGTAAATTATATTGTTTGCCATTTTCTAGATAATGTAGGAGTTTTAGATTAGATAACAGAGTAGCACAGTAACAAATGTTAAGTAGAATGATTTTTATAAATTTAATGGCAAAAGATCGCTCTACTGAAAGCTTTGAAATCAGAGCCCATAAAAAAACTACAAAACATCAACAAAATGTTTAACTTAGCTAAATTCAGAGAAGCAGAAAACATATTAAAATGAAAGGGTAGATTGATGCTAGGTCGCTGGAGGTAGTCGACAGAAAACTTCAACAGGGGATTTCTGAAGTTTTCAAGGAAATGGTGTTTCCAAGGTGAGGTATTAACGTTGATTAGTCACTGAGTATTAATTAGTGTAAATGCTTGAACATCCTGTCAAAACGTGTTAACTGCCACAAAACATAAGCCTAAGATTACCTGCTGACTGTTTTTAATCACCTAACAGTATATGTGATGCCGATTCAATCAGATTAATAGACATACTGCCAAACGATCGATAGAATTCGATCATCACTATGAATTACACAAGCATCACATTTGTTACTACTGGATGAACAATAAATGTAAATAACTAAATTGAAATTTCCACTTCATATCAATGTCATAGTAGGAGATTTCGATCAGGTTTACAATAAAAGATTTGGCAAATATTTTAAGTTCAGAAATGTGATTTAAGCTATCAACTAATCATGTATTATGTTAAGTATATAAAAACTATTTTCAGTTGACCATATATACAACCTGTCAACATGTTGACTTTTACTTGTACACGAACAATAGTTTACATGCGTCTAAAATTTGAATAGATTCGCATTTCATGATGTAATTTATCATTTTGATGGAAACCGAAAGCTTCCTTCATAAATTGTTACATCCCTCAGGATTACAGTTTAATCATGTTTTAATATTGAACAATTAACGGTGTGTTAATAACAATCATAGTTACTGATTTGAACTTTAAATTCAATCACGAGCTTCATCAAAAGTGAGTATATCTTCAAATGTATTGCATGTAAAGTTACCTTCGGAATACAAACAGTATGATCATTGCAAGCACTTAGTCAAGTAAAAACTATTTAAACCATCATTACAGTTCGAAGAATAAACACTTAAATTATTATGTCTAGCTACAAAAAGATATAAAATATAAACTAGTAACAAGATCATAAAGTAAGTCCTAATCAGGATCTTATTTAAATGGTATTATTGTAGACAACAGAAGTAAATGACTGAATGTATTAAAATTTGTTTAAATCAAATGGAGACCATACCTTACTGCAGTCAATACAAGACCACTTTATGAATAAACAAACTAAAACTTTAAGTTTGCTTATCCAAATTGTTTTTGCAAAACAATTTAAAACTAAATGATTGTCTCAGGCTGCCTTTGTTGTATGTAACTGATATAGTTAAAAAGGAGAAGGACAATTGGTCATTTCCTGAATTAATGATGAACTAAGTTTGCTCGAAATAACAGTACATAAAAAGTCATGAGCTCTTGATATATCGAAATACAGTTTTTTTAAAAAAAAGAGAAAAACATATGAGTAATTGATTGAGTAAGGAACTAAGCAAGATTCATAATGAAGAATGAAGAAAAACTTACTAAGATAAAATTACTTGAGACAAGGAGACTAAAATATGTACGTATTTAAACAAAGGTGTTAGTTACCAGAAGTTAAACAACTACTCTAAATCATATAATATCTACAACAACATTAACCAAAAATGTATATTAGAATTCTTTAAAATTTATAAATGACTGATTTGGTTCAAAGATCAAATTGAAAACTCATACATGGCTCAAAGATAACTCATACCAATGAATAACTAATGAAAATATTCAATTTCATTCAATAAGCAAAATAGCATTTAATATCATGTTACTAATATTGTGGAAAATGCTCTTGGTTAAATAAACTTTCTTCAGGTTACAATGTTCTGATATTAGAGTTTAATATTTAAATTGAATCTATTTAAATATTTATAAAAATTTCAGCTAAGTGCTCTGAAGTTTCTGTACTACTGTGTCACAGAGGTTATCATCTAAGTTTGTTAATAAACTGGCACCATATTTTAAAAAAATTCTAGCGCTTAACCTCTAAACCACTAAGCCGGCATGCAGTAGTGGTAATGTATAACTTCAATCAATTCATGAAGTTGCGCCACCATCCACCATTGTCATCAGTGAGTTACTATCTCACAATATATATATACGAAAACCATTTGTTAAAGTTCTAGTTCCGTTAAGAAATGTGAATTAACTTTCTAAAGTTAGTTTAATATCATTATAGATAAACACATTATCATCCATCAAAAACATTCAGTTCCGATGACCGAACCTTCGATCCTTAATACTTGTAAATTCTGCTATCAGATAAATTATATCCATCTTTATGTACTAGTGCATCACGAGGCAAGCCCTAACTTGGAATCCTGAAGGGAAGCGGAAAAGAGGAAGGCCAAAGAACACTTTACGTCGGGAAAAGGAAGCAGATATGAAAAGAATGGATAACAACTGGAAGGAGCTAGAAAGGATTGCCCAGGACAGGGTTGGATGGAGAATGCTGGTGAGCGGCCTATGCTCCTTCATGAGCAGTAACAGGCGTAAGTAAGTAAGTAAGTAAGTTATGTACTACTGAGTGATTTTAATAGTTTAACATCATATTAAATAACTGACATAATTCGTTATATCACTAGAGATGAATTCTTTAGTCTCAACAGAATTTTCTCTATAAAGATACTTCCATAGAAATTTAACATTCAGAATATTAATTGAATTATTATTCAATAAAAAGAATGTTTACCTTCCATATTGTTTACCAACTATACAATGCCATGTACGTCCATATTTTCGATCAAAATGTTGTTTAATATATGTTGCAATATCTTTGTCTACTTCATATTTTTCTCGTGCTACAGCAGCTATTTGTACAGCATCTTCTTGCATAACTGGTTCCATATCAGCATTTTTTACAACAGCTTTACCAAACGACATGTTTCAATTTTAGATATACTATTTTTTTTAATAATAAAAAAGGATCAAACTGAATGTTAACTGTATAATCAATATACAAAAGAAAGAGTAATCTAATAAGACACTATTAAATATATATATTTTAAGAAAGAAAACGAATCAAGTACACTCATTGTTTATATGTTTAGTAACATATTTGTAAAGTCAACTATTTGAGCATATGAACATACACAATTGTGACTATGTACAAGTACATACATATCTATGTATACTTAGAGTACTATTTATAATTGGATTATATTAGAGATTTAAGAAAGTACCATGATTTGTACGATTATATACAGTCATTGTTAACTTCATAGTATACAAACAACCAAATACACAATGAAATTAAAACACTGATTAGTCAATGTTAATATTACTTTTATCAGAATCTTATTCACCTCTATCTCATTTGTACTTATTATCTATGGTTTAGAAACTATATATTATTGTATGTTGATGTGAATGCATTAAGAAAAGAAAACAGTTATTGTTAAAATGTTATTTGCTGCGATCTTTGAAACATGTTATAGATAATATTGATTATCTAGAATGAAACTATGTTAAAGTATGTGGTGATATATGTTTGTTAAAAGATGACTTTCCATTGATTTATTTCATAGTGATAGACTATAGAAAAGATAATTTAATAGATTCTTGTGTTTACAAATAAAATAATATTGAGTTTTAGAATTTTGTAATCACTCAATGTTATCATTTTAGAAATGTAAGGGTCATTTCAAAATGGAAATATGTATTATTTACCATTGTTGAAATGAAATAGTCTAGTTGAAACACTGATAAGTTTGAGTGGAAGTAGAGTTTTTTAGGGCCAGGAGAGAGTGGGTCGGAGAATACTGGTCTGCGGCCTATGGTCCATTAAAAGTAACAGGCGTAAGTAAGTAAGAGTTTTTTAGAATTTCTGGAGAAAAAATCTCAATTAAACTTAGTTAGACAATAGAAATGTGCGTTTATTTAAAGTTTCGAAATTCACTCTGATTTGATTTTATATAACAAAAACTAAACAATAGTAACTCACTCAAGACAATGGTGGATTTGTCACTCTATTTCATAGATTAGTTGAAGTTAGATATTAACACCACTGGATACCGGCTCAGTGGTCTAACGGCTTAGCGATCGCGCGCGAGACTGATAGGTCCTGGGTTCGAATCCCGCGAGGTAGGATCGTGGGTGCGCATTACTGAGGAGTCCCACAATAGGACGAAACGGCTGTTCAGTGCTTCCAGGTTTTCCATTGTGATCTAGCTTCAATTGACTCATGATCTCAACTACTAAAATTACTGTAATATTAAATTATTTACCTAAATAAACATTGGAAGATTGATCAAAACCAAGGAAATAGATCATTACTGAGTATACGATAATTAATCATAATATGAATATGAAACATTTTGTTTTACCTTTTTGTTTACTAACAACCAATTTAAACCACGATTCAATTTAGATTATCAACTGTCACGAAAAAAAGTCCATTCGAATATTTAAATGCATTAGTTACAATGACCTAATCATATATTTGAGTTAGTATAATGTTTTGGATTATTTGAATTTTAGTATGAACTAGGAATCCCAGAAATAACGCAACTGAATTAAGAAGTGAGACACAAGCACAAACGAATGTATTGAATTTGGAATTCGAAATCGAGCATTCAACAAGTACAAAGGTATTATTAGTTCGTTCAAACACCACAGTTAGCCAGAAAAAATAAAGCAAAGAAACTCTGTCAAATATGACGAATATAGTGCTTTAATTGCTTTTGCTTTGTTATTAATTGTATTGTAGTGTGCGCTAGTTGTGTCGACATAAGTAGTATATAAAGCTAGCCAGGAATAGAATGTCTGGTAGCAAAAGATCGAGAAGGAAAGAACAGGAAAAGAAAGCAATTGGTGTGGAAATGCGGGAACAATGAAGTCTGATTCAATTAATGAATATTTTGTAAATAAAGTATTTAATGTATGGTTCCCAGACTTTACTAAGACGTTGTGTAGCTTTGTACTGAAATGCATTCGATTATCTCCACTTGTGTTCTTGTTCATTATAGTATTATTGAGTAGTGTTTCGCAGGAAAATCCAGGACATACTTTTTGTTATACCTGGAAGTTATCAATCGTGTTTTAGTGTTGATCTTAATTTCTTTTCATTGAAAATTAGTTTATCGTTTAGTGAATTAAAAGTTCATGTTATCGGATACATACTATTTATAATCTGCGGTTATGTAGATTTCATTATTCTATTAAACATTTACATCAACGGCATTTTTTACTAGTTATATGATTGAATAATGTTATCAGAAACCATCCATTAATATAGAAGCTTTTGAGAACATTAACACATTTTAATAAGGAGAGAGTGTACACCTTTGAATTGTCGTTAATTTTAAATCATTTTTGTCAAATAAAGACAACTAATTATGAAATAGAAGTATATACCATGATGAGATAACTGCTTTTAAATGAAACAAAGCCTAATCAGAAAAGGTATAGAGCAGCGGCGTTAAGTTGACAAAGGATAAAAGGTTAACGATCCAAGAGAGAAGGACAGAAGAATTTTTTTTAAAACAAGGGATTTAGATAATCATAGAAGAGATTGAATAAGTGTCTTGTATATTGTAGGTATCATTACCAAGGTTTGATTTGATAATTTCGAATAAATTGAGCATTGGGTAGATTGTTGTAAATAAATAATATATTTGTAATGTCCCAATGAGTAGAAAACCTAGATTTTCTGATGTTTCATGATTTAGTGTAAGTGTCTTATATATTAATAGTTTTGGCTTCTCTATATGTTTAAAGGAATCCTCAACAAGGCGAAGATGAGAAATCGCACTAAACTTAGCTGTTTTTGACTTGTTTTCAAATTGACCATGAATGATTAGTCTGTTAAGATTGGGTGACCCATGTTTAAAACTTATTTAGTTATTGAGCATTTTACCGGTCAACTGTTGCTTCCTTCCACTTCTACACTGCCTTTGAAACTAACGTTCGATTTTCATTATAAGGCCTATGAATTAACAATTTATTCTGTACACTGATCTAAATGTTCACATTCTAGAGACGCTTAATAGAACCTCTCAATATTTAAAGTTTAACATTTTTGACAAGTTAACTTGATGAAACATCAGGATAACATTTTACAAAATGACTAAGTATTATCTTGATGTCTTGGCTGGAGCACTTTGATGTAGTGAACTAGTTAAATAGCTTGTCAATCTATAATTAAATGATCACATATCATTAGTCCAAAAAAGTATGCATCTTATAGAAATTAGGCACTCAAATCCTGTCTTATAAATCACCAAAAGTGTTTTATATCAATGCATTTTCATGATAGTGAACAATGAATAACTATGAATTATAGATTTATCTTATGTATTTCATATAATGAATTATTTTTATAAAAACCATCCCTCAGTTGTAAACAGTTTATAATGAATTGGAATTTGTTTTTCTCATACTGCGATTGTATGCAATCCTTCATGAACACAGTTTTTAAAGTGTCATGCTCATCAAGATTATCTGTCTGTTTATTTTTTTTAAATATGCAACCAGCATGTTATATAATTACTTACGCTTGTTACCTCTCATGGAGGAGCATAGGCTGCTCACCAGCATTCTCCTTCCAACTTCGCCTGTAGCTCTCCTGGGTTTACTGCCGGTCCCAAATCCGAGTAAAGGAGGAGGATTGGGTATGGGGTCGGCAACATCATATCGTAGACAATAACGTCGCTAAAAATCGCTAACCAATATGTTATATAGAAGACAGAAATTGAACAAATGTGCAAAAACCTATTTAGTGTCTCAGTAATTAAACGGTTAACATTTGTATATCAATTTCACATTGTACAACATTTCATTTGTATGTAAACTATAACATACTTTTACATCAAAATATAACTGTCTGTAAATTAAAAAGAAAGTCGTTTAATCAGTTTAAACTACCTTTAATTATACAATTTCTGTTTGAGATCATTTCAGCTTGTAACGTGAAATCCAAATTGTTTTCATATGACCATAGGATTAGAGTAAGAGCTGCTAGGCATAGGTATCTCATGTTTGGGAATTCTCATATTAATATGATCAGCATGTTTGGTTATGAATGATCTGAAATACAGTGTACAGAGTTCACTAAAATAAAAACTCTCCGATAATTTTCTATCGAATAATCGCATAGAATTCCGTCAATAAATAAGCATTAAACTAATATGTGTACAATTAGGTATCACATTTTAATTTTAGGTTACTGGATGCTATACGTAGGAGGCTCTGAGGTTAGAGTTTATGCTACCTAGTGCTCAGTGACAGAGCACAACTGCAAATCTGAATAAACTGTTAACATTTTGTGTGATGCAAACCTGAGTCACCAAATAAAACTATCGGTGATATTGCTACTGTGCTATTCAGGAATCAACGTCTTCCCCATATAACAGAAACGTCTATGCACCAACTAGGCTAAATGGCTTGATTACTTAACTCAGATCTGAAAGTAAATAGGTTGTGGTAAAAAGCTCTTATATTAGTTGTCACTGTATATTAAGTAACAGATTATCTGAAAGACGCTTTTTATAGGCTACATAATACTGTTTGGTGAACGAAAGTCGGAGATTAAAAGTAAACAATCAAAAACGTTATAAGTTGTGAGAATTTAGCAGTAAAAATGTATACTAGAAATGTTTACAGAACACAAGCCAATTTATTCAAGCGTTTATACAAAAAGAAAAGGTAATATTTAAAATATACATGACTGATAAACCATTTTAACTGAAAATCAAGGGCAGAGTCGCTAGTAACATGAAGTGTATGTAAGACGTAATTTCCCATTTGACATCATTTTAACTTACATC
Organism: Schistosoma haematobium; assembly: GCF_000699445.3. Classification (NCBI taxonomy): domain Eukaryota; kingdom Metazoa; phylum Platyhelminthes; class Trematoda; order Strigeidida; family Schistosomatidae; genus Schistosoma; species Schistosoma haematobium. The sequence goes on along the minus strand of NC_067198.1, from coordinate 34,702,329 downwards.
ATTAACAATCATAAATGTTATAAGCACACAATTTCCACTGTTAAGTTATATATGATAAATGTAGTCAGATAAACTTCATAAATGCACAGTTAAGTGTGCTTTAGAATAGCATATATCACATCTTTATCATAGACGTTACGTCAAACAGTTTGTTCATGAGAGTTCAGCTTGATATTTTACAATATATTAACTTTTATTATAAATTGACTCCCACTGTTACAGTTTAGCGTTGCAAGATGTTGCGAGGTTGTATAACACGTCTAATTTCTGGAAAATTCTCGATTTTAGGAAGATGGGATTAATGTAATTGATGTATTCCAAACAAGCTATTGCATCATACACGGATATATGATTGATTTTTTAGGTTTCTTTCTAGCCATACTAAGTTACTATATTTTTTAGTAAAACCAAATACTTGAAAATGATTTAGGATCCAGTAGATTTTTGATAGAATGACTGAAACGCTGACTTTACGAAAAGCCATGACGAATAGTTTGGACAATCCCAGTCCACTTACAAGTTTTATAGTAGTATTCATAACTAGCAAGAATCAAGTAAAATTGTGATGTTCTCCAGTTATATTGACGGATATAAGTAGTATGTATCACCAATCAGAAACGGAATGCCTGTCAAAAAAAGGTTAAGAAGACTGAAGTGAAGAAAACAGAAATGGAAACATAAAGGAATTGAGAATTGAAAAAATCATGAAGGATGTAAAGGACAAATGATGGAAAATTTCCAAATGAAGTATCTAGTGTGTGTTTTTCACATTTTACAAATGAACTCTGTAATTATGCGCTAAACAATAAATTGGTTATCCCCACCAAGTCTTCTTTCACTACAAAAGTACTGAGTAAAACATAAAATATTTACTATGATAAGTCATTTTTCATCTGTATTTTTGGTTGTTTTTCTAATCGACCTATATATATTTTTGGACTAATCTAGTTTTTTGTGTTCATTATTACAATTATAAGATGAATTATATGACTAAGGTCAAGTAAGCTATTTACCAGGTATAATCTAACGGATTCGTAATATAGGTTTGTCGTGGACTTACTTATTTACTTACTTACTTACTTACTTACTTACTTACTTACTTACTTACTTACTTACTTAATTACTTACTTACTTACTTACTTACTTACTTACTTACTTACTTACTTACTTACTTACTTACTTACTTACTTACTTACTTACTTACTTACTTACTTACTTACGCCTGTTACTGCTCATGAAGGAGCATAGGCCGCTCACCAGCATTCTCCATCCAACCCTGTCCTGGGCAATCCTTTCCAGCTCCTTCCAGTTGTTATTCATCCTTTTCATATCTGATTCTATTTCCCGACATAATGTGTTCTTTGGCCTTCCTCTTTTTCGCTTCCCTTCTGGATTCCAAGTTAGGGCTTGCTTCGTGATGCAGTTTGATGATTTGAGTAATGTATGTCCTATCCATTTCCATCGTCTTTTCCTAATTTCTTCTTCAGCTGGAAACTGGTTTGTTCTCTCCCACAAAAGGCTGTTGCTGATGGTATCCGGCCAATGGATGTTGAGTATCATGCGAAGACAGCTATTTATAAATGCTTGTACCTTCTTGATGGTGGTTGTTGTAGTTCTCCAAGTTTCAGCTCCATACAGTAGAACTGCCTTGACGTTCGTATTGAAGATTCTCACTTTGATATTGGTTGAAAGTTGTTTTGAGTTCCATATGTTCTTCAATTGTAGGAATGCGACCCTTGCTTTGCCGATCCTCGCCTTTACGTCTGCATCGGATCCTCCTTGTTCATCGATGATGCTTCCCAGGTATGTGAAGGACTCTACATCTTCCAGAGTTTCGCCATCAAGAGTGATTGGATTGCCGTTCTCCGCTTTGAATTTGAGGACCTTGGTTTTCCCTTTGTGTATGCTGAGGTCTACTGATGCAGAGACTGCTGCTACACTGGCTGTCTTTGTCTGTATCTGTTCGTGTGTATGCGATAGGAGGGCTAGGTTATCTGCGAAGTCCAGGGCTTGAGACCGGCAGTAACTCTAGAAGAGCTACATGCGGAGTTTTTGTTATGGAGTAAGAGTATAAATTAGCTAGATGAAGGAAAATTTCTCTAGTAGGTCTATTCATAACAGTTATATATAAGAGTTTGGATTTTGACGTATTTTAGATCATGTACAATAACTGATCAACGTTCACTGAGATAGGTACACCTTAATCAGGTTAGTTCGACATTACTATGGATTATCAAAGACCACCACTGGAATGCGGCTACAATCAGCTGATAAGTTCTAAATAAGTTGTTAGGTGCATTTTGGGTTTCACTACTAGCTATAATATAAATTTATTAATCATTATGGTATTACCTCATCGTCCGTCCCCATAATTTTAGTAATAGATAGAGATATGATTGTTGGTGTAAGCGTTTGTAAGATAATGTCGGAAGAGAAAATTTTCAGTATACCATATACACAATGGTATTGAATTGGTTTAGCTGATAAATTGTGACAGATTGTTTATGTATACCGAAAATTTACGTGTAAAAACAGTTAAATTAAGAAAATTTCACCCTTAATATTGAGTTACACTTGTAGTAATGAGATCGCAAAATTCAATAATATTTTCTCCATTTTTTGATTAATTTTTGCGCTTCTATATAGAACTGATTTCATTTCTATGTAGTACTGTGGTGCGTGCTACTCATATTGATATAAGTAGTATATGACGCGAGTCAGGAATGTGATGTCTGGCAGCAGAAGATGGGGGAAGATCAAGAAAGCAAGAGCGGGAATATAATGCAATTTGTATGAAAATGTAAGAACAATGAAGTCTGAGGCATTTTGAAACAACTGGTGGACATTTTGCAAATTAATGATTTGATATATGGTTCTCAGATTTTATTGAGATGCTCTGCACATTTGACTGTCTCCAGCTCTGTTCTGATCACTACAGTACTTTCACTCCGCTTACCGAACTCTTAAAAATGATGTTTTTATCACTTAAGCAAGATAACTCGTTGTCATTTATTCAAAACTGGTACTTACAACAGAATTATTAGTATAGTAATCATCTTAGTATACTTTGAAACAATTTGGGATACATATTGTTTATCTAATTCACGAATGAATGATTATTTATAATGGATTCGAAACTTATTGGGGGACAATACCTTATTCTAATAGAAAATAGATTTATTCAACTACAGGATTATAAATATAGTTACCATGATAATAAGAAAAAAATTTTTTTAGCAATCATAAAATATACAACTCTGGTAGAATTGAACATAGAATTGTTAGTATTACACTTGATAACTAAATCAAATCACGAGAACTTTATCAAAGCATATGATAGATCATGATCACAATGATTAACTGAACTAGATAAGTGAAATGATAAAATTTGTCTTATTTTTTCCATTATGATTTGATTTAATGTAATGGGATTACTTTTAAATGTTTTAATACAATGATGGGATAAAACTTAGTTATTATTAAAGATAATTTATAATGAAGGAAAAGAAAAACTCAGATTAAATTGTCAGTGTTTACATGATGTATATTATATTCTTTTATATATGTGTATACACTTAGCATTTGAACATTTTCACTGTCGAGTACTCTGTATGTTAATCATACACATGATTCAGATCATGATGAAAAAAATAATAAATGAAACTTCACTATCAACATACAATGCCCTAAAATGAGAGAAACACGTCAAATACATTTTGTTGTTCATCCGTTTCTTTACATCGAATGAAATAAAACATTTTATTATATAACTATGAAGATTTAAGTACATTGTGATCATTTACTTTAAATTCATTATGATGTTCCATTAGTATATTCGAATGACTATCAGTAATATATATATATATATATATATATATATATATATATATATATATACTTAGCACTGATTTGGAAATTTAACTTAATATATAACATTCATATAAACGTTTTGTTTATTCAACACTATGTCATATTTGAACGCCGTTATTAAAGATTCTGATATGGATCGGTATATGCAAGAAGAAGCTTTGACTGTAGCGGCAGATGGAATGGATAAACATGGTATAGATAAAGATATGGCTTCACATTTAAAACAATATTTTAATTTGAAATATGGAAGAACATGGCATTGTATTGTTGGAAAACAGTTTGGAAGGTAAATAAATTTAAGTATAATTTAATTGAAATTTTGATTGTAAAGAATAATTCCCTAATTTTTCTTATAGTAATCTATTAGTGACAATTATGTAGGTTCTTTTATTTTAATGAATTATCAAGTAATATCAACGTTGTAATTATAAAAGTAAGTTACCCTACTTAGTTGTTATGTAAAAGGTCTTTGAGTTTTAATATCCTATTTTGAGAGTTTGTGAACTTATCAAGTCCGTAATTGTACATGAAGAGCATAATTGAACTGTTAGCACAAATAAACGATAAGCTCTATCGATGAGAACACCTATAGATGTGAAAAAAAGACTTATGAACCTTCTCAGTTTGCCAAACCTTCAATAGACATATTGCCAGTTATTTATTATGCAACCTAAACAAGAAAAACAGCTTTCAGGCTTGTGTAGTCCAGATTACGTAATCACTATTTAATCGTATGAGATTAATCAACTTAAATATTTATATAAAACAAATTAAAAGTATCTCATCAATATCTTGGATAAAATATAAAATCATGCCATATTTTCGACTTCATCCAATTAACCATTCACTATTTAATAGACTGTTGAAAAGATCAGTAAAATTTATTAAAACAATGTCAGTGTTCCCAGGTTTTCCATGGTGGTCTAGCTTTAATTGGCTCATGATCTCAACCATTGAAATCACTATAATATTCACAAAAACCCCTTCTGATGTCAATCAACATATGCTCATTAGTGACTCGCTTCAAGAGATATTTACTGGAATTCTTGTGAGAAGCAGTAATCAGTATAATTCGTTCGGGTCTGTTGTGAGATATCAATTCACTGAAGACAGTGGTGGATATGTCGCTCAATTTCGTGGATTAATTGAAGTTAGATAATAACATCGTCGGACTCCGGCACAGTGGTCTAGTGGTTAATCGATCGCGCGCGAGAATGATAGGTCCTGTGTTCGAATCTCGAGAGGTGGGACCGTGGATGTACAGTACTGAGGAGTCTCACAGTAGGACGAATCGGCCGTCCAGTGCTTCCAGGTCTTCCATGGCAATCTAGCTTCAATTGACTCATGATCTCAACTATTGAAATTACTATAATATCCACAAAACCCTTTCTGATACTAATGTCATTAACCTTTAATTGAACATTTTGTTGAATTCTAACTAAATTTCAATAATAAGCTCAATCTAATCAAGTTACTTATATAAAAACGGAAATCTATGTGGATTTTACAACAACAAAAAATGAATTATTAGCATTTGGACAGTAGTGATTCTCAAAACAGACGAGCACAACGATCAGTGAATAAAATTAAACAAAAGCTCAAACTTTGATTTAACAGTTTGGTTATTAAATAACTAAGATTTTAATCTGAAAATTATTGTACCAAATCTTGATTTGATTGAATGTCTCTTGTAACTTCGATCATTATGGTTACATACATGTACGTCAATATTGATTTTCGACTGATAAGATTAGTCATAGCCTAAAATATTTTTAAATATGTCCGTATATGGAATAGTAACCAGCATGTATATTTTGTTTAGTTCTTGACAAAGATTAAGTTTTATCAATCAAGTTGCAATCCAATATCTCACCCAATATGTTTCTATGATAAATGATTTGAGGCGATTGGGAGGAGACTATAAGCCCACATTTTAAAGTTGATCGTGACCCAAGTAACCCAATACTTACATATATGACTGTGAAAACCAGTGTTTCAGGTTGAATATACACAGATAGCAACAACTTCATCGAGGTTGTAGATGCCTCTTGTTGACGAAGGCCGGCAAGCACCAAATGTAGGCTCAAGACCTGTAGCTAATTAACACCGAAAACCTAACAGAAGAACCACTTGATCATCTGCGACTGATTTTAGTCTGCCATATTAAAAAAATGGTATTTCTGATTAATTTATTATGAAAAACATCAAATTAGTAGATTTCCTCAACTTTTATTTCATTTGTGCCGAATTAGACGTCAATTATATTGTTTAAAATAACATTTAAAAATTCCCAAATAAACCATCCTTTAAGAACGACTCAACTAAACCCAAATCATTTGTCTGAGATAAAAAAAAAGATTTCTCGGGATTGTATGATACATTTTACCGATGAATCTTTATTACATCTTGGAAACAAATTGAATATTAATCAAGTGATAAAAATTCGAATGTTTGATGACTCGTTATGGACTCCTATTCATGATGACAATAATAAAGCCCGATTTCTTAAATGATTTCGTATATTTTACTTAGAGTAAACCTTTGTGTATTATGTTTTGTCGTATTAATTCATAATACGATTCAATTGCAAATGGGTTAGTACAAATAACAACGATTTTGTTGGAATTCCTTATATTCATTTATGGTATTTATTCAATAATTCTGAATTATAGAACTGTATCTATGTTTTAGAAATGTGTAATATAGTGTATGTTGTTGTAATTACAATTTATGTATATCAAGTTTTTGTGCATTTTCTCACAACAATAACTGAATAAATCTAGAAACAGAAAGTAATTAGTTCGCTTGGTATTATTTAGCTTGTATCTTCTCATTGGGGTTTAAGACTGCAATTGATCAGTCTGTTATCGGCATATGTGCATACTGCGCGTATGCCTCGATATTGCCTTAATTCACAAGCTTTTTGTGAGCAATGGTAGATAGTGGCTAGCAGTGGAATCTAGGACGTGTGTTTCATCCTATTTGAGACTCGTCAGTTAAAATTAAAATTTCTTATTTCTCAAAATATTTTTCTACAAAATTTCATATGAATCAATAATTTTTTTTGATTTTTACATTTGAAAATTGATCAGCATTCTCTTTTTATTTGAAATAGAATTTGATAATTTTGTACAATATATCAATGAATAATCAATAATTAATTTAATCGATTTCTTATTTTTTGATTTTTTTTTCTTCAATTTCTAGTGACGTTTCATATGAAGAACAAGGTTTTTTATATTTTTTTCTTGGAGATAGATCATTTCTTCTATTTAAATCAGGTTAACGAGAATCATTCTATCCAACCTTTATTATTATTATTATTATTATTATTATTATTATTATTATTACTGTTTATGGTATTATTAGAAGTAATTGTACCAACATTAAAAACAAACGGAAATACTATAAATGAAATATTTTTATTGGATATGCAAAATTCATTATGAAAGAAAAACAGATTGTTGAACCGTATAATTTTAATTTTTTTACTGTATTATGAGTATACTTTCATTTGCTGAAGGTAGTTGCGTTTCATAAATCACTGTCAAACGTTTGTTAGAATAGATGGGCTGTAGCTAGAAGTGGAATCTAGGATACATCTTTTTTTTTCAAGTAAAGAATCATTAGTTATATGTATTTGCATCCTGGTGTTCATGTTCCGACCGGGTCTCAAACACTATATCTTTCGTTTTAAACATTAGCGCATTATACACTGACCTATTCAACTCAGATCGCTAATAACTTAATCAAGGGATATTATGTTGATATCAATATTAGTAAGAGTTTAAATGTTGATTAGGTGGCGATGTGTTTGTTACGTTCAAAATATTTATTTGAGAGTGAATTCCGAGTGAAAACTTAAAAAGATGAGACTTATTAATTAGGAAAAATTTATTTCGATTTCTTGGATAATCGTGAATAATACGGATGTGTTGTAACGGGTGGGACTGAAGGTTTTGATAAGCAGCGTTTATATCGATCGATTACAGTGGACAGTGACACGTAAACACGTAAGGACGACCTAGTGCCCTGATTGGTCTCGCTTCCCTGTCTAGCCCAGCCAGTTGAGTCTAGAACGCAAGTCACAGCCTCTGAGTTATGAATCATTATATTTCAAACATACTTTGTTTATATACCAATCAAGCATACCACATCGTACCATAAAATAGAAAACAACATTTTGTACAATAATCAACAAGTGAACAGATATCGACCAATAGGAAATGTCCATTTAAAGTCCAAGGACACCATTGGAATTAACATGATAATTATTGGTCTATTTTTCCTCAGCATCCATAACAGGATGTAATAACATTGGATATTTTGATAAATTCAATTCTTGAAAAGTATCAGTGTAACAAATAGTGTCATATCAAATGAAAAGAGTCAGTGTGAAAATAACTGAACAGTAAGATATTCTATAAATAGCTGTCAATAAAATGAACTAATATTCCTTTATAATAAACCCTAAAAGAATTCACCCTTCGTAAATTGAAATCTTTATTCAGTGCATTTATTTTTGCAATGACTAGTGCATTTCCCAAGCCTAATACACCTTTCGTTAGTCTACTGAAAATCCTTAACTCATTATTTTATGTAGTGTATCTTTCGAAGTTAATTAATATAGCATCAAAATACTAACAAAAGTTTATTATACCAGTACATTGTATACTGGATAACCCTATGGTATAGAAAACACAATTAGAGTAGGCTCATTTACTAATGTTACTCATGAATAATTGTTTAAACATCCTTCGAATGAAGAACGAAGTCAATGAATCATATCACAGGAAATTTTGTAGTAGTCAAAGATAAAACATTACCTGCATTAAATTGAGAAATAAGAAATTATAAACCGAGATCAGTCCATGAAGTAAACCATGAAGATTCAATAATCTTTACAACCTCCCATATTGACATTGTTATCGTTAAAAATTACATAATAAGCGTATAAATAGTCACTTTAGGTATGTTGATGGTAAAGGTGCGAAGAGAAATAAACGCAAGTTAGAAAACAATCATAAATATGTCTGTTAGATTTCCTTTAACTTAGAAATTGGAAGCGATAGAACAAAATATTTCTGAACTAAAAGTTTGGGTTTCTTAGTCCAAATCTTTGCGATCTCCATCATATGTAATAGACGAGAACAAACCCCATTCAGAAAATTTGAAGAATTTTTAAAAATAACTCTGAATACTTTATTCCTTTCTAATACCCTACCACTATCTGCCAAATGGGGTAAACAAGAGCTGTATATTGATTTCGTATGACCCTTTTCAAACTACGAAGTGAGACACTTGCTAATTCGTTGTTCGTGTTGTCTATTCATGCCCAAGATATATCTTCTCCACATGAGCACCAGAAATGGTTAATATATACTGATGTAGCGAAGTCAAGTAATTGATTCTTGAGTTAGGGAAACCCTATTATTAAAAATTTAATAACATGGATCAGCTGCATTAAAAGTTCTTTTCACCACTATGGTTCATCTGTTTCGTAGCAAATCACCAGCCATGCTACCATCGAATCGCAGCTTCAAGAAAAAAAGTGTCTCACGAATAGGTTGTGTTTCCATTTTCCTGTTTATTGTACTTTCACAGAATATCTTCAAGACAAATCTTTCCAAACAGCATTTGTGTAAACTCTAATTTTGTCTATAATGTCTTCTGAGTATATCTTTCCAGTTCTCGTTGTAGGGCACCTAATTAGTTCTTTTCCTGTAAAGAATGGCTACGGGGCGAGAAATAATGTACCGACCGCAGATGAACTTTTCAATATGTTCCTCTACTAATAGTTCCATCTTTAAGAATAAGCAGGATATGGAGGAATTGCAAAATGATATCTAATTACTACCATTATTATTATCATGATTACCTCGATTAACAAGATGAAATACTTCTACTATGCATTTTACTGATACGATTTTTTTATTTTGTTATATTACTATTATACGAATTATGACTTGACACTTTATTACAAATCATTCTGACCTTTATTAAATGACCTTACTGATTTGTAAGTAACACAATTTTGAGGTATTTATTTTGTAACAAATGCAAACGTTCACCATTTTCAGCATATAACATCGTAAAATTCATTAATACATACCTTATTTTAGCCTTTGTAAAATATCACAATAATTATGGACTTATAATTATAAAGCCGGATGATATAGTTATGAAAAACAATTGTTCGCTCAAATATTCTTTATTTTCGATGTCTAGTTCTTCCTCACAAGTGAACATGATTGCTTGGTGTACATTGTTGAATTGATTTAACAGTTCTCATTTTCAACATTTGATAAAGCATTAGTGAATATGTTACTGATAAAACTGTAGTATACTAATAACTTCCTTAAGATGCTCGTTTATTAATTTTATAAGAATTTCAATGGTTGAGATCATGAGTCAGTTGAAGCTGAACCACCATGGAAAACCTGGAAGCACTGGATAGCCGTTTCGTCCTACTGTGGAAACCCTCAGCAGTGCTCATCCACGATTCTGCCTCGCGAGATTCGGACCCAGGACTTATCAGTCTCGCGTACGGTTGTTAAGCTATTAGACCACTGAGCTGGCACCCAGCAGTGTGAATGTCTAACTTCAACTAATCCATGAAATTGAGCGACACATCTACCATTGTCATCCGTCAGCTACTATCTCACAACAGACCCGATTGAGCCCCACTGATCACTGCTTCTCACTAGAACTCCAGAAAATACCTCTTGGAGCCAGTCACTAGTGAGAATATGTTGATTAATATCAGAAGAGGTTTTTGTGGATATCATAGTAATTTCAATAGTTGAGATCATGAGTCATTTGAAGCTGAGGTGTCCCACAATAGGACGAAACGGCCGTCCAGTGCTTCCAGGTTTTCCATGGTGGTCTAGCTTCAATCGACTCATGATTTCAACCTGTGAAATTATGATCAGTTGTTTGATCCTTATTTTATGATTATCATTGATTTCATAAATTTCTTTGATTGATCTAATATTTTCCAAATATACACGTAAATATTCTAATGGATCAAAGATCTATCAATAAACAATACTATTCATCAATATATCTTGTTCTAATTTAGGTAAATTGAAATAAATTATAATTTATTATTACAAAAATGGTCATTCTTTAAATTGCAGTAAACTGATTGACTTAATCTATTCTAATTACTTCTATGTTGATTACAGAATTAATTTATCATTAATAAGTTTATCTTATACAAAGAGATTTTGAGCTTAAACTGTTATCGTTATTATCATCATTATCGTTGATGTGACTATCATTATTATTATTATTAAGGTTTATAAAAGTAAATATTTTGAATTTGTTTTATTAAATAAAGAGACGTTTTATGTGTATAACTAAGTAATAAACTATCAGTTTCATTGTTCAATAATTAAATGCCAGTAATTTCTCTCATATGTTAAAACATTGACCTTTTTAATGAATATAAAAAAATAAACTAAATTGATATTTGTTATTTTCAAAACTTAGTTTTGTTTGTTTGCTTGCTTAAAGGTAGGTAGGTAGGTAGGTAGGAAGGTAGGTAGTAGTGGTAGTAGTAGTAGTAGTAGTAGTGGTAGTACAAATGAATACATGTTTATATTTATTTTCAGTTTGTCAGTTTTCATTTAAAAGACATTTCTTCGTTTATACGACCTTGAAAAATTTGGATCATCAATGTTCATTAATGTAAGCCGAGAATTCACCATTAGGTTTTTCTTATTTATATTGAAATTTTTTAGAACTGATATAAGAAAATAGGTTAATTAATTATAAATATATATAAATACGATTGTAGTGTATAAGCAAATAAGAATTGTCGAGAAGAGAATCTTCGCTGAATTGCTTCCTTTCTTACTACATAAATATATTTTCAAGTAATAAATATTAATTTTAACGGTTGTGAATATGAGTTAATTGAAGTTAGACCACCATGGAAAAGCTGGAATCACTGGACTGCCGTATCATCCTATTGTGGAACTGATAGGTCCTGGGTTCGAATCTCGCGAGGTGGGATCGTGGATGTGCAATGCTGAGGAGTCCCACCATAGGACGAAACAGCTGTTCAGTGCTTCTATGTTTCCCATGGTGATCTAGCTTTAATTGACTCATGATTTCAACCACTGAAATTATTATAATATCCACAAAACCCCTTCTGATACTAATGAATATTATTAATAATTATGAAGCTAAGTTGTGACGAGAGCTAAGGATAATATCATATGATCGTCGATCATTTCGATGTAAAAAAAATGGCTTGGTTACATATGTCAGTTAGATTTTCAACATTAAAAATAATCAACTAAACAGTTTTTAGCATCTTCCTAACTTTGTTCATTAAAGAGAAATCGGTGAGACTGTTATTTATGGAAGACCTATGAGCGACGCCCTAGTGACCTTGAGAATATTCACCTAGTTACTAGGGCTAAATGAGGGCTACAAAGCAGTGTGAAGAATAAAGATTATGAGTTACAGTTTATGGTTAGGATTAGGAATTAGATTTATGATTTTCATTACGAACTGATATCAGCTCAAATACCAAAACTCTATTTAGTCAAATAGATGAATGAATTTAGCTCCAAATGTCAAGAACTGTTAACTTATGTCCGATTAGTTCGTCCGTAAATTATAGTTTTGCCGAGAAATCAACTGCATTAGTTGTAATCAATTATAATTTAGTTTCTGATTGTTGTATCAAATATTCTGAAGATATATTTGATGTGACACTATTTGTGTGATAAAAAGAAGCATATTGTGGAGATGTTACTTAGTCGTTGTAAACGTTACATTCGAGTAATATCATTTCAAACCTATGGAATCAGTGCTATAGTTTTAGGCAAATATTATAGACATTCACCGCCAAGGCAAATCAAGAATCTCAATGAAATCCATAGTGCTCATTAGATTTGAATCATTGATGCCTATTATTTTGGTCCGTAAATGACCATAATCCATTGCTTAAGATACAAGTAAATATAATTTGGTACAAAGAAAGAGCACTGTGTATATAAAGGATTCGAATTATGTGGCTGGTCAAGAGGTGGAATAATTGTGAAATTAAATGGTCTATCACCATAGACAGGAATGTTCAAATGCTTTTCGACCTGTTCGTGTATTGACATTTGGGGAATAATATTAAACTAAAGATCTAAAGTATTGCTTAAAAGCGAGTAAACTGATTTAGCCTTCGTTATCGGCTTACACACTGGATGATGTTAACGATAGACTTTCCCTTAGTATGTTTCTAATTTTGATTTTGTAGTCACCTGAAGAAAATGATCAAAATAGAATGTCGTTCTCATGAAAATTCTCCTAGTTTGTCAATCATAAGATATTCATGGATAACCTTACTAAGTAAAGTGAAATCGAGGCACAATTTACTAATGGGTTTCACCTTAGTTTTTCGTAACATGAAATTTAGTGAGATATGTATACTCCGAGATGAAAACCACAAAACTTACGTTTATATAAGGAAGATTCGATTTGATATAGTTATCAGGATATATAACCCAGCAGTCTTCTAGTTTAAAAATACACTACCAGCTATTGCTTTAAAATTTCCAATATTCCCTTTGATTGCTAGTTAGTTTATGAAGGTTGTTTTACCGGCATACATGATAAACTACCCTCAGTCGAACTTTTTTCTACATAAAACTTTGAGTACGAAAAAGTATTGCCACTATGAGATACTTTAGAGAATCAACCCTCCATATGAAACTTGAATGAGCATTATTGAACAAACGTACCACTCATCTAATAAGGATACGGCTGATGATCGTACGATAAAATTGTGCTAAGTGTTACACGAAGTAAAATACAGATACTTACTATATGCTTTGTATCTTTAAAATCTTTACCATATAATATTCAGTAAATAATGAGTAACTAGTGTAAGTGGGTCATACCAAAGATATCTTCACAAGGAATGATCTCTATTGGAAATATCATCTTATCTAAATCTCTTACTACCAACTCTTTTATAATAGCCTAATGAACAATTAAGAAAACTTTTTTAAGCTCAACAAAACAGATACACCTACACTTATCACTAAATTTATACACTATAACCAGTAATTAGGACATACCACATTTGTTAACCAAGTGCATAGTTTCTTTTATTTCGTATGATATAGACTAGGAATGTGATCCTTTTTATTGATATTACATTAAGAGCCTGATAAAAAATTCCTTTGCGTTAATTATCAGTTGTAATTAAACAACACAAAAATCTAATAAATTCGACAATAGTTAAATACGATTTTAGTGAACTGGTAACTAGAATAATACTAAACCTACACACTGACATTAGTATATTTGATAATGTCCCTGTCTTTCGATATTTCTATTTATATCAAAAATGATTTTATTTATTTAGTAGGGATATAACGGTTGAAAATAGTTGCTTTATGAAAAAATAGGAAATAGTATATTAAATTTACTGAGAAAAGTTATATAACAGTAGTGATAACCAATATGCTTGAATGTTATTACGAGTTCACCTTACTCGGTAAACGGAACGAAGGTCAAGATAAAATGACATGATAGGCTATTCTAATCTGTTGTCTCCAGCCTTGCTAACTAGCTCAAGAAGTCTTGATGAGGCGTAGAGAAAATATGAGGTCACTAAGCACACAAATCAAGCTTATTTATACAATGATAGAAACGCCCTTGAGAGAACCACAAATTAGAGTGCTAAAAAGTCCGTCAACCAATGACAGTCAAAGATTTCCGAGTGGGAACTGTAAGCTGTAGGTCAATTAAACGTCTCTTGGCGCGAAAACATGAAATTCAAATTTTAAGAATAAAATTGCAAAATTAAGACCTTTTCCAAGTGAACTCTGGGGATCTAACGTTCTCAACAATAACAAAACATCCGATCAAAAGAAATAAGTAATATTTTAAAAAAAAACAGAAGGTAAAAGTATAAGTCGTCAGTTATAAATCGTATTTCGATAATTTTTCAGTACTGTCATTAGTTGATTTCATGCAAACAACTTAAATACATGAATATAATTTCTTTACTAGTTCACTTTGAATACTCCAAAAAGAAAAAGACGAAGACATCATCTACAACTATAATTCTTACTTCTGCAGGACTTCATAATCTCACGTACGTGTTACATTGTAGTAAGTCTCAAAAAAATGAAAAGAGTAAATAATTCAGAACTGAATTCATTAATGTGAACAAGACCACATATAAAAGTATGATCATAAAATTTTCTCACCCTAAATTACACGGTCACTGACGTTGACTAGCTAAATTCTTCAAATGGATACTTGTTATTTTCCACATTTCAAGAGCTAATTGAATTAGCTCCATTTATGAAAACAACACTTAGTTCTGTAACGATAAAGACAAAGACGACAATATTCATAAAACACAAATTTTGATAAACTTGGTAGGATAATACATGTGATGTATGCTCACATAGATTCACACCTTCATACTCTTGTGCACTAGTGACTACTGCAGCACGTTTTAGACAGATTTGGGAATTTTGATTTAGGTAATTTAATGCAACACAATAAGACAATTACAAATTTTCACATTTATGGTAAATGAAGGGAAATAGGAGGACTCATATTTGTAAATCTTCGATAAGCGAAATTCCGACATCTAACGCTAGTTTCATGTATCATAGATACTATAGTCACACTTATATTCAATAATGTATGTATTTGTAACACTTCATATGTAATCACATATTCAATATCTATTGTTTCTCTGTGTGGAGATAACTCTAACAAGCTTATTTTGTAAATAGTTTTTGATATTATTTGTATTTATTTTGTCAATTTTTCACTGTATGTACATTCATCATTAAATGACTGTACGTGTTGTTTTAGTCATTGACCTTGAAGACACTTTCCGTTGAGCTACTACATAGCGTGACATATTCGTGCTGGTTAACAAATACATTACTACTCACGCATTCCTAGTTCTATCTTCATTTGTGATTGAGTTAATGGAAGTTTAAATCAAATACTATCTACATTTATAGACTATAATCGGAATATATCACATCCTACGTTGGACTATATCGCTAGAGAGTTCACCAACCTGCTCAGAGTCATCAAGCATTTATAATTGTGGATTTACATTACTGGACTTAATCAGAACACGCAACGTTTGGGCAATTTAAGTAACGTCCTTAATTATTATTGTATTTGTAACATTTAACTTGTATATATTAATATTACTATTGATTGTTATTAACTTTGTTGATACCTTTTGCGTTTATATATTGTCTGGTCCACCACAATTATTTGGTGAGCCTCGTGTTTATCCTAACGGTTATTTTGTTTTTCATTTCATACAATTTACTGGCTTATTTTTTTCTCGTAATGTCCTCTCCCACTAAACTCATTGATATGGATTCGCCTCCAGTAACAACTTTTGTCTCATTGTCGAACTCTCCCGAAAATAATTTTAGTCCAGTTAATTCTATCTCAGAATTCAGACTCCCAACTTATGGAGCTAATAATCCCAGAGTCTGGTTTGCTCAAATTGAAGCTTTATTCATGGCTAGAGGCATAAGATCTCAGGCATCAAAGTATGCATACGTAGTCGGCGCACTTCCTATCGAGATTGCCGCTGAAGTTGGTGATTTAATCGATCACGTGCCAGAATCTGAACCATATGATAAGATAAAAGCAGCAGTTATTCAACGCACCACGGTCTCAGATGAGAAAAGGCTACAACAGTTTTTAACATCTTGTGACTTGGGTGATAAAAGACCCTCGCAACTTCTCCGCCACATGAAACAACTCGCCGGTCCATACAAGCTAGACGAAGCCCTCCTAAAGCAAATGTGGTTTCAAAGATTACCACACAGCGTTCGACAAATTCTCAGTGTTTCAGGGAAATCCGTCGCACTTGATGACTTAGCCGACATGGCAGATAAAATGATGGAAGTATACCACGACAATCACTGTGTGAACTCATTGCAACCACCTGGACCAACAGATATTAGCTGTTTAGCCTCCTTTCAAAAGCAGTTAACACAATTAACGAGCCAGCTGGCGTCACTGCAATCGACCATAGAAACCATCCAAGCTAGACAATCGAGATCCCCCTCCAGACGAAGATCTTTTTCTAGACAACGATCTCGGTCACCGAAGCGAACATTTGATGTTTGTTGGTACCACCAAAAATACGGCACCAAAGCACGGCGTTGTACACGACCGTGCACATTTTCTGCGTCTGACACAGAAAATCAGGGAAACGACCCGGCCAGACAGTGATGGCGGCGCCTGTTTCTGGCCACTACCCGAGCCGTCTATTTCATGTCAGGGATCGAATTTCGGGCTCAGATTTTTGGTCGATACAGGAGCCGAAATCAGCATTATCCCATTACAGCTCTCTCAACGACGGCATCCTCAGAGTACTAAATTGTCTCTAGTCGCAGCCAATAACACAGTCATTAAAACTTATGGCGAGCAATCACTTATTTTAGATCTCGGTCTCCGGAGACGTTTCACATGGGTTTTCATCGTAGCTGAAATCAAACAACCCATTATCGGGGCCGATTTTCTCGGTGCTTACAACCTACTTGTAGATATGGCAAAAAAGAAACTAATCGACAAAAACACAAGCTTACAGGTCAGTGGCACAACTATCTCCAGTTACGAAATTCATGGAGTCCGTATGTTAAGACCTGAAAACAAAATTTTCACCGATATCCTATCGAATTATGAAAGTATAACCAGAGCTGATTGCCAAAACGAATGCTCCACACATCGTGTCCAACACAGTATTACTACTACAGGACCACCTATTCGCGCCAGGGCGAGAAGACTCCCTCCAAACAAGTTGCAGTTCGCTAAGAGAGAATTCGAACATATGATGCAACTTGGGATAATCAGACAATCTAACAGTCCTTGGGCCTCGCCGCTGCATATGGTTCCCAAGAAAGATCAAGACTGGCGCCCATGTGGAGATTATCGCCGATTGAATAACCAGACTATCCCAGACCGGTATCCGATCCCTCACCTGCATGATTTTTCTTTAAATCTACATGGAAAACAGATTTTTTCAAAGTTAGATCTAGTCCGAGCATACCATCAAATACTGATGGCACCTGAGGATATCGAGAAAACAGCTGTAATCACACCTTTTGGCTTGTTTGAATTCTTGAGGATGCCTTTCGGACTAAAAACGCCGCTCAAACCTTCCAGAGATTTATGGACGAAGTAACTAGAGGTCTGGATTTCGTATTTGTCTATATCGACGATGTTTTAATCGCTAGTTCTTCCATTGACGAACATGTTCAACACCTACACACGCTTTTTGAACGTTTCAAAAGTTATGGTGTTGTAATCAACCCTTCGAAGTGTATATTTGGCGCCTCATCTCTGGAATTCCTGGGACACCACATTGATTCCCAAGGAATTAAACCACTTGAAGAGAAAGTCAAAGCCATCTCCAGCTATCCAGAACCAACCTCAGTAAAATCACTACGCCGTTTTCTTGGAACATGTAATTTTTATCGACGATTTCTACCAAATTGTGCCGATGTACTACAGCCATTGACAGATTTACTGAAAAACGATAAATCAGGTACCAAGAAAGAAAAGAACCAAATATTCAAGTTACCTTCCGATGCCAAAGTAGCATTTGAAAAAGCTAAATCCATGATTGCTAATGCTACCATGCTCCAACACCTAAATACTGACCCCACAACACTGTTGATCCTATGCACGGATGCTTCACAAAAAGCCGTAGGGGCAGTATTACAACAGCGGGTGAACAACACGATTACCCCCATTGCCTTTTTCTCCAAGAGATTATCGCCAGCACAAGAACGTTATAGTACTTTTGGACGCGAACTCTTAGCTATGTATTTAGCAGTAAAACATTTCAACTTTTTGCTACAGGGTCGTGATTTCATCATTATGACAGATCATAAACCCCTTTGCCATTCTTTTAGCACATCGTATGGCAAACACTCCCCACGAGAAGCAAGACAACTTGATTATATCTCACAATTTACCACAGACATCAGGTTTATCAAAGGTCACTCGAACATTGTTGCAGACGCACTATCTAGGAGGGATATCAATACGATGGTACTCAATCATGACATCAGCCTTGAAACCTTGGCTAAATTACAAGCAGACGATGCAGAATTAAAAGTCTGCAAAGAAAAGTCTAGCTTAGACCTCAAACCTGTACCTATTCCCCTTTCAGACGAATTCATCATGTGCGACACTTCAACAGGCAACAATCGTCCGTTTGTCCCACATGCTTGCCGACGAAAAATATTCCAGCATTTGCATGGTCTTTCACATCCAGGCATCAGAGCAACAACAAAGCTCATTACCGAACGTTTTGTGTGGCCTAAAATCAACTCGGATGTTAAACGTTGGACACGTAACTGTCTCCAGTGCCAACGCAGTAAGACGCAAAAACACACCTACAGTCCAATTGGGAAGTTCCCTATCCCTGACAAACGCTTCCAGCACGTGCATTTAGATTTAGTTGGGCCTCTGCCACCATCAAACTCTTTCACACATATCCTCACCGCAATAGATAGGTTCACAAGATGGGCCATAGCATGCCCCATTAAAGACACATCGGCAGAGACAGTGGCTTCAGTTTTCCTCGACCGCTGGATATCCAACTTTGGCGTACCATTAACAATCACAACAGATCGCGGTCCCCAATTCCAATCCGTTCTATTTAACGAGTTCACTAAACTTCTTGGAGTAAATCATGTTAAAACGACAGCTTATCATCCGGCAGCTAATGGCATGGTTGAAAGATTCCATCGCCAACTAAAAAGCTCTCTGATGGCACAACCGGACCCTTCAAAATGAAGCGATGCTTTACCGCTCGTTCTCCTTGGGATTCGCTCGTCTGTAAAGGAAGACATCGGATGCACGGCCGCTGAACTAGTCTATGGCACGACATTAACGTTACCAGGACAACTGGTCAAGAATGAAACCACAACACCAGGAGACCCTTCTCGTTTTGTGAGCAGATTACTACAAACGATGCAGAGCATCAGAGCAATACCACCTCGAGAATACGACAACCGAGTCCATCTCGATAAACATTTAGAAACTTGCAAATTTGTTTTTGT
This sequence comes from Schistosoma haematobium, assembly GCF_000699445.3. Lineage (NCBI taxonomy): Eukaryota > Metazoa > Platyhelminthes > Trematoda > Strigeidida > Schistosomatidae > Schistosoma > Schistosoma haematobium. The sequence continues at coordinate 34,682,371 of NC_067198.1, read as the reverse complement.
CCGAGTAGACGCGGTGAAAAAGCCACTGACACCACCATATGAAGGCCCTTATAAAGTAATAAAACGCACTGACAAATATTTCATTATCAACAAAAATGGGAACCATGAGACAATTTCTATAGACCGAATAAAACCAGCTTCCTACGAAGTCCCTCATGACACAGAAGACAATACTGCGAACAAACAATCACTCCCATCTATTGCTAAGAAACAAGAGGAAGAGGAAAAACTTAGCACTACACCCTCTTGTTTAACACGTTCTGGGAGACTTATAAAAAAACCAAAGCGTTACGTACATTTTGCCATATAAAAAAAACTAAAACAATCAAAGCAAACAATTATCGAGGACCTACACTATCAATCCCATCTAAAAAATTTTTTTTAACAGTGTATATGATTAATCACATTTTCCCACAATTATTCGTTTTGTCACTTTTTCAAAAAAAAATTTTGTTACAATAATAAACGGGTAAACTCTATTTAATTATTTATTCATTATACACAAAAATAAACGGTTCAATTTTGTTTGTGTGTGTGTGGGTCATTAACAGTTTTACACATTATCATTGTTAGCTAAACAAGACATTTAATGACAGTATATTCTTTTTTTTTGTGTTTGTTATTCTGTGACATCACTGTTATTTTTTTCACTCGATAACACACGGTATGTCTCACTAATATACATATCATACGCATCTCCACATCTTTGTTGGTTATAACTGTAAATATTATTTTTTTTATATACATATCATATTCTCACATTTTTGTTGTTATTATAACCAGTGTTACCTCCGGACACTCTGGGGGGAGCTATGTGGAGATAACTCTAACAAGCTTATTTTGTAAATAGTTTTTGATATTATTTGTATTTATTTTGTCAATTTTTCACTGTATGTACATTCATCATTAAATGACTGTACGTGTTGTTTTAGTCATTGACCTTGAAGACACTTTCCGTTGAGCTACTACATAGCGTGACATATTCGTGCTGGTTAACAAATACATTACTACTCACGCATTCCTAGTTCTATCTTCATTTGTGATTGAGTTAATGGAAGTTTAAATCAAATACTATCTACATTTATAGACTATAATCGGAATATATCACATCCTACGTTGGACTATATCGCTAGAGAGTTCACCAACCTGCTCAGAGTCATCAAGCATTTATAATTGTGGATTTACATTACTGGACTTAATCAGAACACGCAACGTTTGGGCAATTTAAGTAACGTCCTTAATTATTATTGTATTTGTAACATTTAACTTGTATATATTAATATTACTATTGATTGTTATTAACTTTGTTGATACCTTTTGCGTTTATATATTGTCTGGTCCACCACATCTGTATCATTTTTTAAAAACGGATATGATTGTTAGGTTATAAAAATAGATACGTGTTACCACTGTTGTTCAAATAAACACTATCTACGTCGTCTGTTCTTTGCTTAATCGGCCATGACTTGTGACTGGAGATTATAATAGTGTTATAACATCCTTTCTTCTCTTTTCCATACTCTTCTTCATTTACAGCCATCTGTTTCACCCCTTAAATCCTCTAACCCCCACTGGTTCATTTTGTTTTCGCGATCATTCTGATAACATTTGATCTCAATTTCAGCTTTTTATCTTATCATGCTGAGCCATTCTTTCCCAATGCTAATTTTCCTATCTATTTTTGATAAATACTTAAGCCATTAACAATCAAACGATTATTGAACTTTCCTTGTTTTAAAATGTTTTTAATACCTCAGTTTATTTAACCTCACTGTCACCATATATAACAGAAGTTTATTATCAGTATTATCATCATCCTGTAAAAGTAAGCATATATATTTGCGATTGTACAGCTTTGAAAATGAATTCGCCGAAAAGAGAACTCATCGCTGAACTTGTTGTTACCTACTTTTATTAAGAGAACGCGATTTGTGTAATGAAAATAATTATCATTATAACTTATTGTACCAGTGATAGTTTTGCTTGTTTGTTTGGCCTTACTAAAAACATTCTTCCTTTCGTTACTTGTGACCTTGCACGAATTCGATTATGCTCAGTAACCACACTTGTAACCTGGCACGAACTCGGTATTCTTTCGATACCACGAGATCGCCAACAAATACATCTCGATTACAGTCATCAGTAGCTTTCTGAAGTTTGACCTTCAGGAGATCTTATCGGTTAACTAGCACGTAGTCTTCCTATACTGGTGATCATAGTCAAGCGCGACTCGACGTCACACTACAAACTAGTCTTTCTCATAATAATATATCTAGCTTTTATTATTAAAATTTCCTACATAATGTATCTTAGCCAGTCTCAATATTAGTTACGAATGGTAAATTGAATGAGTTTTTTATGTGATAGCCCTTCCCTTGTTTGCGGTAACAGAACGCATAAGCTTACTTTGTTATGAGCACGTTTTATTAGAAAAAGCTGGTAGTATAGCGTAGGTTGACGTAATACAACCTTAATATGCGGATTATTCTCATACATGTAAAATTAATTTCCGCTCCTCCACCACATCTGACTTACGAATCCTTCTAGCATTTCCACTAATGACGAATATCAAACATGAGCTTAGTGGTCGTGGTGGTAAAATACGAACTAAAATGCATTATTCAACACTGTCACTGACATTTTCTAGAATCCGCTTGGGCACGTCCCTGTGCGAACATAAGAGAAAATCTCTCCGTGTACGTTTACACTACAACAGGTTCCTTGTTCTTTCTTTGTGCATATCGTTTCCATTACTAGTGCTTCTATTGTCGTTTGTTCGTTTTTATTATGGCTCGCCCACAGTTACCGTTAATACATTGTTGACAATTTCTGATTCGTGACTAACTCCTTGATTTTTATAGATTTTTTAGTAAGTAATTCATCAAAGGAACGTTTTTGTACATGATTATACAGACTATTATAAATGACTCCATCATGCGCTTATTTCGTCCATCGAAGCAGACCACATACACTGTTACATATCTCTACAATTAAGTTACCGATTAGAGGTTCATGTAGGATAAAAGTGCATAGATAAAAGTATATTTTTTGTCGTTTTATCTCGAACTCGTACCGATAAACTAATAATCATATTTTGTCAGAAACATGGTAAAAATGGTTTATATGGATAAGTATGTACAGAAAATGTTAATTATTTATTTGGGTATGGAGCTGTGTAGGAGTGTTGAGAATAATAAAGGACTGAATCCATATGTTTCCATTACTGAAAGCCCAGTCAACTAATCAAGTGGTCTGTCATGTAGATGTTTCAAGCTAAGATATTTGTTATTCTTGACATCTTGATAAACCAGACTATCAAATGTACTTGTTCATTTTCATTGATCTTAGAGCTCCCTTGCCAAAATCGGAATTTTAGTTTATCTAAGCTCACTTTGCAAAATCCGCTATGATAAATTTCTGTGGGAATGTATAGAATGTCTCTCTACGTATGTTTTTCATTATGACTGCTACATTGCTGCATCTAGTGTTTTTTGCGTTTTCAAGCGTTAGTTTCCATTTTCAATCTGCTTCCAATTATTATTACTATGATGCTTACCAATCCTTAACCCTAACTAACTCCCTGATATCGACTCACTTAACGTTTTCGTGTCGGTTTCCATGTTGAACTGCTGTACCGTGGTTCATAATTTGTGAACTGATTGCCTCCATTCCATTTGGTTAATTTGGAATCATGTTCCCTGATTGTTTTGTAAAAGTTTGTTATTGTCAACTATTAACCAATCGTACTTCTTACTTAATTGTTACTGTAGTAATTTTAACTTATCTATCCCTTTTCTCTGGTTAAAGTATTATTGTTTAACTGATAAGGATATTTCCCTTATTACGATAGTTGATTTTTGTCAAATATCTTTACCAGCCGGAAACGTATCAGTCGAGTATAGTTAATTTTATTTATAAATACATTTTTTCCACTGTACTCCATCTGTGACACTTCCAATGCCTGTCACGTCGTTATGTGAAGTTGTTGGTTATTATCGTCCTTTAAACGGCTGAACTCTAAGGAGCATAATTTTCAAAATTTTGAAGTAGCCTAGTGCTTTGAACACTTATTTGCACCTCGTTCATATTGTCAGTATTGATTTATGTAGGGTGCTTAGCTCGATTGGGAATATACTGGATGTATATTTTGGAACCGGATAGTGACCTTTTCACAAGCTTCTGGACTGAAACGTTACCAACCGAAATTGATACTTTGTGCACACCGAGCTGGGCCAATTTGACATACACTAGATGATTAAACTCGGTCCTTTAGTCGATTGTTGTTGAACCTTAAATTTGCTTCACTAGTACCATTGCGTCGTATTGTTAGATAGTGAAACAAAATGCCTACACGTTTTTGCCTTCAATAATGTATGCACATAACAGTGTGGCAGTTAGGCTTAGCGAGTTTTCTGTATGCTGTGCCATTTTGAAAGACCTTTGTCTTTCATGAAATCATGATATAAAAGCCTAATCTATAAAACCTTACGCGGAGATCACATAATTATACACAGTAACCCGTCCCATTATGAGAATCAACGATATAACGTTCAACACTTCTGAAGAACATGTTTAGACTGGGTAGAGAGTAATATATTTAATACGAAACGTCATAGGTTTTACATAGAGTGACCACGCCTTCATGACTGAACTGTGCCATTTTGATTCATTGTTCTTAAGTTCACGATTATCGACCTACTCCATGTGTTACATATTGAATGTCGACCTTCCTAGTGATTATTTTTTTAGCCTCGTGAATCATGTGATGAAGAACCAATACCACTATACTACTCCCCCACCAGAATCAAGGTGACGTTGGTTCTATATCAAATAGAGTCGGATTATTGCGCGCGGGAGATTACCAAATGAACAATCCCCAGGTATCGATAAGCTGAAAGATAAATCATAAAGAAGGCGGCAACAGTTGGTCGAGAAATACATGTAATGACTTCAAAATATTTGGTATAATTCTCAACACACTCAAAATGGGAATATACGTGGATGTTATTTGAGCGTTAAACAAAGTGGGATTGAAGGCAGAGTAGACAATTCGATAATATACGAAGCCTACTCAAGACCCTATGATACCTAAAAAAAAATAATAATACAAAAAAAGATGAAAAGGGCTCCAGTAGCTTCGATAAAAAAGAAAGATAGTCAATTGTATATCACAATACTGTTTTTAGAACTATATTTTATAACCACACATAATCCCATACTCTCAGCTCCTTTCTGAATCGCCTCCTTTTGTCAGTTGTATGTCCACTCATACCTTGTTTACACTTATTTTCTTTAACCTATTAAAATTCTCTTGTTTAACAAATACCTTAATAAAAGAAAATTAGACTGAGTAATCATACCTTAAACATCCCTTCATGAATATTGGCCACTCTGCCTCTCGTCCTTCCTTTTACTTGCTCCCTCTTTTAGCCCCCTTGAGATATGGAACGGGTGACTTCATCGTGCACCATGCTTAAAGCCTTAGATATTCCTAATGGACATAAGGTTGCGGTTTCTAGAAGCTCTCACCTTCAATGGACCTATCCTTGACCATCAGTTGCACATTCGCAACGCAACTTTCATGAAGCGCGCCAACTGTGATACTGACTAAAATCCCCTGCAATCGCTTGCCAGATTAGATCAGACGATTCTCGATATATTGATAACATATCAAATATATCTTCGAACCCCTTCGCTTCTGTCTTTTAATTTTCACTTGTTGGGTACGCTTCATATTAGAAGGTGTTATTGGTTAAAGCGTTGTTAAACTCTGAACACCTGTGGCATCTTCATTGGTGAGCCCGACGTGATTCCTAAAAGTGTGATCAGACGACGGAAAAGATCAGATTCGAACTGACGTCCGCGGTCTGTAGTGATAGTTGCAGGGCAGCCGAAGTTTGCTACCCATCGTTCGACGTAGGCGGGAGCCACTGTTTCAGCAGGGGTGTCCTTGATAGATACTGCTTCTGGCCATCGAGTGAAACGGTCTATGCAGGTTAAGAGATAAGAAGATCCATTTAAATCTGGCAAAGGTCTTACGAAAAGCAAATGAACATGGTCGAGACGAGCGTCGAGAGTTTAAATGAGCCTAAGGAACATTTATTGTGTCTGATAACGTTAGAGTTTTGGCAGATTATACAGGAGCGTGCCCACTCCCTCACGTCTTTATTCATGCCAGGTCAGCAAAACCGTTCTGCTATAAGATTGATGGTTGCACGAACACCTGGATGAGAAAGTTTGTGCAACGTATCGAAGACGTTGCGTAGATAATGTTTCGGCACGATTGGGCGATCCCTACCTGTAGATGTGTCACAAAGCGAGGTTTCCTTACCTGTTCCTATCTGTTTAGTGCGCAGTTTAAGGGTTGTTGACGATAACTCGTGCTGAAGACCAATGTCTTTTTCTCGAAGCTGAAGGTCGATTCCTTGGAAACTGTTCAAGGAAGTGTTTTCTGCAATTTCTGTAAGACTTTCCATACTGGTTATGATACCAGCACCAGTCGTGTTTATCCGTCTCTCGTGGTCTAGAGATAGATCGCTTACGTGAAGTGCTTCTCCGAGGAGCGCGTAAACGTTTACGGTCGTTACGAAACTTAAGGTAACGTGTAAGTGTATGACATAACTCTGTTATAACATTCTGGGTCGTTTGAGGTTTTTCTTCGACTGAAAAAACCTCGGTATTAGAAGATTTGGTGATTTCTAAAGTGCGGTTGGCGGATGCAGCCAGCTCGTCTACGGCGTTGTTGTGAAACGAGACCAGCACGGCTTGCACCTGTTGAGGAAGTTTGGATGAGAAAAGTTGTATGAATAGGCCATCATCGAAGGTTCGATGGCCGATAAACTCTCTCATTCTTTGCAACATGTCTGTCGCAGAACCGTGTTGCAGGTCAATGATATTAAGGAGTTGGTCTAACCTCTGTCGACCGGTTAGGTCTCCGCATTTAAGGATAGATCGTTTCTGTGCTTCGTAGGGTTAAGAAACATTACTAGTAAACATGCTAGGTGTTACGTACCTGTTGAATTCGCGCGGTAGTGCTTTGACTACTGTGAGGAATTGTGCACGTGTGTCGATCACGCCGTGCTCGGAGAAGTCAGCTTCTGAGTAATAGAACTAGGCTTCGATGTTGTCTGGCCAGAAGGGCATCAGTTGGAACGAAGGTGGGGACAATGTTTTAAGCTTAAGTCTGTTCAGTCATGATGAAATATGAAGTACGAGAATGTACGAGGGAAAAATATATATGTCCAAAAACACGAAAAAATATCACAATGTATAAAAAATTAAGATAAGGCAATGATACATAGAATCCCAAAACGGAACAGATTCACAGTTTGCGTTTTGGTGTACCAGATCAAATTAGGCTCACCAATGAACATGCCACAGGTGTCTAGTCCTAAAACTGACTCACGTTGATATAAAGGACTCTCAGAAACCTACTAGAAATAGACTAAAACAAGTTTTCGGCTTTTTGTTCTCAATACTCAGATTTGAAAAAAATCGTTAGTTTTATGAGTGTGCGTTACGTCAAGGTCAAAGTGGTAGCGTTTTCGGATTGCACTGCTGGATTGAGTGAGTCCCTGATGTGCTTACTTTGTGCTAAAAATATTTTAAACAAATAGTGACTTTACTTCTCTTCAATATATAAAATTATCTGTTAAACGATCATATTAAGTTCCAGCATGAACTCCTGAGTTTGCAAACCCTTAAGATACCTTAAGGTACCAACGGTACGGTAGGAAAGTACCTTACCTAATGAGTCATTTAGAAGCTCCGATTCCTCAGATATCAGTACTTACTGCAAAAGCAGTGACCCAACCCCACATAAGTATTTCTCTTCATATAGGCGAGTCCTTCAGAAAGCCAGTCACCATATTAAGGCTATTTGAAAACCATATGCATAGCAGGGTATTTTCACTTCGAATCTGATAAACATTTTGGGCATGTCTGCTCGTTCCCTTCCTGTGTCTTACAGGACAAATATCTACAGGAATGTCCTCACCCCTCTTACTAAGAAGGCTACCATGTCCTGGTATAAGCCTGTGTCTGAGGAAAGTCATTTTAAATTTTTTTGCGCACTTTGAACTAGCCATAATACTGCAACACTGCATTTTAAAGTTGGCTCGAAATTTTATGGCATAACAATTTTATCCCGTCCTCAATTTTTAGACGTGACTGCTAGAGTTTCAATAACCCGAACCATTAATGTGTAAGTAGATCAAATAATTAAATTTCGCCTGTTCCGTATGGTATGGTGACCATTCCTTGACTAGAGGACTTGTAGACGAGAATATTAGGAAATTCGGCACTATCTTTAATAATACTTTAACCGTGATTTTTAAAGACAGTAAACTTCCACACTGGACATTCAGTTGTCATTCCAAATGGCGGCCATTCACCATAATCATATTTAACTATAACTTTTTGCGAAATAATTTCTTTGACAAATCTAAATCCAAGAGCTTATTGTTCAGTAGTCCCTTTCCATTATTGAATACCACTATTCAGTACTTGTTGTAATTGGAAACTATAAGGAATTCTCTGGGCTATTACCTTCAGTCACTGTTCTAAAACTTCGGTTAATCAATTTACCCAATGTCATTCATTTCCGTGTCATCAACTGCATACTATCTCAAGATATCCCGTAACCTTATTGTTACAAATACGAAGAGGTTTGCCTCAATTGTCTTTGCTTTCATTCATGTGTGATTATTCTAAATTACGTATTTTTGTACCGACTGATTCAACAAGGTTGATGACTTCAGAACTATTGGTTGGTTAGGGTTTGAGATTAGATATCAATCGAATTTAGTCTTTGCAGAAAAGTCCTCCCAATAACATTTGAGCAAAGATTTTTCTTTTGTCTCAGTTAAAATAAATACTGGCAGTTGATTTACACATCACAGGGAATCAATCGCTATTTAATAATGACTCAACTAATAAATTTCTCTAAAAATTATTTCACTCTTTAGATTTATTATCAATAATGAGTAGAATTAGGACATCTCTTGGAGTTTTAAGTCTTGGATTTGGATTGTTCACTGCAGAAGCTTTGTATTCTGGAAATGAGCACTTCTATAAGGATTGGTTTCTACCTACTGCCCGTATCTTAGTCCGTGATGGTGAAACTGCCCACAATTTATCAGTTTACTTAGCAAGTCATGGTTTTATACCACATAAACCTCGAAACTCATTCCCTCACCTCAAATGTAAAGTTTTTGGACTCGAATTCGACCATCCCATAGGATTAGCTGCAGGTTTTGATAAAAATGGAGAGGCATTTATGGGTCTCTTAAATGCAGGATTTTCACATATTGAAGTTGGAACTGTCACCCCGGATCCTCAGCCAGGTAACACACGTCCTCGTATATTCAGATGGACCAAGAAAGAAGCGGTAATAAACCGGTAAGGATAACTTTCTACTTTGTAAAGTAACTGTTTGAATCTTTCAGTAGCCCATAACAATCATATCTAAAGTGTGATTTACTCAGTCTGTTTTAATGAATAACTCTAAATGGAAGGTTATATTAAGCAAATAATGATATTTATGGATAACTTATGCACATACGAACTGAAGCAATATAATTGTAAGTATTGATCTTTGTTTTATTGCTCAGTTGGCATTATTCTATTTGTCTCACTCATTCCCTACACCTATGTAAACTCACCGTTCATACTTCATACAGTTAAGCTTTTATAAACAAACGGACATCATCAACTTAGAACCTGGTACAGATGTGCGTTGGCTTATAGCCATACCAAATTAGCATGGCAAGATAATAATAACAGAAAAGATCGATATAATGTGGCAACAATGATAAGATAGAAGACTTATTCGTGGGAATGTGGTTTGAAAAGTGGCACTCACTACGCTAATATATTCACGACTCCGACTCCAGTATAATGAGTCACACTACTTCTATCCAGCGCTTCAACCGGGTTAGTGAATATGGAGGGTCCACTGAGGAAAGTTGGAAAACCCTGATCCCAAACCAATGGTGTACAAGGGCTCCAACATCCTGAGGGAACAAGTGGAGTATGAACCGATCGTTGGTCACCGGCTACCATGAGACTGCATCTTCTGACGTAGCTCCACTGCCTTGTGGATTAGACCTTTAGGTCAAGGGCTCGGGGTGTGGCCTCCTAAGAAAACGACCTGTTTCGGTTTGCGCACCCTGGCAGTATCCCGGCTCTCACATAAACCATTTGATTTATGTGGCGCATATCAGTTTGGTGCTTCCTTGTGCCAGTATTTATGTGTTTAAATTATAAATAAATACCCCCGCCACAAGAAGGGAGTGAGTAGGACTTCCCTGGCAGTGGCTGTATACGCGTAGTCATGTGAGAGCATTTCGAGAAGGAGAGATAACTTTCCCCACCCTCGGCCGTACCAGTCTTCAACCACAGTTTACAGTTGAAATGTGGACCCCAAACAGGTAGTCTGCATTTACCAACATGATCCAAACCAAAGCTCAATTAATTCATGGATTGATGCCATGTTTTGGTTTATCCGCCCTCTGTTGTCTTTCAACCTACTTCTGCACTACTAAACATCGCTTATTGAGGTAGGCAATAGTCGGTCTTACGTAACATATATCCTAACCATATCAATCAATGATTTCCAACCTCATCTCTTGCCAACTACTCTATGTTTAACCTCAACTTTGCCCACTTGGTTGTTTCATAAAACGCCAGAAATGTTCCAAAGACACCTGCAATCCTAAACTTTTGGCTAACATTTGTCTTCTATTTCCATAGACTATATTTTACAGCCATAAAGTACAATAGAGCAGACTGTCAGACACTACAGATGCCCTTTGATTGGGAGACGACTATTTCGACTCCGCCTGTAACCCTGCTAGGGTTACTGCCAGTCTCAAGCCCGAATAAAGGAGCAGGGTTGAGCATAAAGTCACCAACTCCATCCCGTAGAAAATAACCTTGCTAAGAAAACGTTGACCAGAAAAAATCATTTAAACGACTTAAACTCTGCCCTAAAGGTTGAAGAGTCTCCATATATAATAGTTATGATGCCTCATGATGAAAGCCGAGATTCTTCGGAAATCATGAGACCGATGTCCTTTTCATAACCAGAGTAACAATTATTATAAGTACATAGAATGTCCGAACAATTTAGGAAACTGTGAGCACCAAGCAAATAGCCGCAAAAATGAGGGGATACAACTCGGTGGTTCTCAAAATAAGTGAAACCCATTGAACGCAAGCTGGACAGAAGAGATTAGCTTCGGGAGAAGTGCTGTTGTATACTCAAGTAATTGCACTAATCCTTTCCAGAGAAGCACGAAGAGCACTTATAGGGTGGGAATTTCATGGATCCGTAATCATCAGGGCATCCTTCAAAACATGCTGTCACCAATTCAGCTGTTGAAGCATATTGTGTGATCATTTGGTACGTTATATAGCATTCTGTTAATACTGGAGTCTTTTACATTTAATATAAGACGTACCGTTTAAGTGTTTATGGACTGACTTTGAGATACACCTGTCGTGTATATCGATTTTACTAAGTGATTACCTCAAGCATAATGGATCGGGCGGGTTTCTAACCCTTTAGTTAATACTTCATAGTCAAACACTAACCCACTGATCGGCGTATTTTTACCATCTCAAATACCTTCACGCATTTAAATGATTTGCCTGTTGTGACAATCGAATCAAGTTATATTATCTGTATTGTATTTTCCTAAGTGTTACTGGTCGCATTCATTCATTCTCCATTCTGTTATCATTTCAGATGTGGGTTTAACAGTGATGGACATGATGCTGTATATGAAAGACTCAAAGATCGTCCATGGGAAGGTAGGCTAATTGTAAGTATACTGATTTTACTAAATTTAAATATTCCTTCATATTTTTGTCATTGTATTTATCATTCACAGAAAGTTTTCATTCAGTTGATTTTCTCCCCCTACTCTTTTGGATTTGTTTATAAATTCAAGTTAAATGATTGTTTAAAGTTTGCAGTTTTCATGTTAATCATGTATATATGTTGACTTATTTTGTAAACTGTTTTAATGGCCTGCTTGATTTATAAAGTTCTGTCTATCCATGTGGTCCCAGTGCCTTGCACACAATATATGAACATTCACGTGAATGTTTGACTTAATCAAGTATATGTGGTAACTAGTAGGGTAGCTAATTATGTTTATATATATAACATTTTCTCAATTTAACCTGTTTTAGGCCGTGGTGTAATTGGTGTCAATTTAGGCTGCAATAAAACAAGTACAGATCCAACTGCTGATTATGTGGCAGGTGTTCGGAAGTTTGGCGAAGTAGCTGACTATTTAGTAATCAATGTGTCTAGTCCAAATACTCCAGGACTACGCTCCCTACAGACTAGAGAAAAATTGCGCGATCTCTTATCTAAAGTAAGTTTAGCACATACCAAATACGGAGATTGTTATTTGGTATAAATGTTTAAATCGAATTTCGAGCTTTGTTTGGTGATGACATTCAGACTGAATCTCTGAAAGTCAAATAACTCAGTAACTTAGAGTAGTCTCAACGGTAATGCTGCGAGAACGTCTTGCTTTGCTCGTTGTGATGAGTGAGCTTCACTTTTGTGGTAAACAATATATTTATTATTCATGTTCTTAAACTGTATGCTCTCACAGTTTATTCTTCTGGTAGTGATACAGCTCTAACTTTCTTCCATCCGTCTCCAACACTAGTCAGCATTGCGCACCGTGGTAGTCGGTGGTTGCGCTTGAGTAATACGTGGCCCAACCATTGCAGTCGTCGAAGATCCACAATCTCATCAACTGATTTACCATCATTTCCTAATACCCTGGGTCTAACCTCACTATTACTTACCCGGTGATCCCAGCAGATGCTGGCTATATTCCTAAGACATCTGTGATCAAATATTAGTAACTCACGAGTGTCCTCTACCCTTAACAACCGTGTTTCGCAGCCGTAAAGTAGAACAAGACGAACTGCTCGTCCTTTAATCGATATACGGATATCTCGCCTTCGCCATAGGTGACGCAAGTTGGCAAAAGCCATATGAACCTTTTGGAATGTAATGCATTCGTCAGTAGCCCATCATGTCAAGTTTTAATATACTGTAAGAAACTAAGTAATTAACTTTATTTTACAGTGTTCATCGGAAGCGATACCATATTGAGAATTACTTAAAGTATACATTTTCCCAGTTCATTAGTTCGTTTTAATTCTTCTTATTTGTCGTTGAAATTTGACACTGTCATAGAATTTTTAAAAATTGGTGTTGATTTTTTATTATTCAACAGAATTTCTTACTCTACTTATTTAGGCGTAGTATTATGAAGCTCTTTACAGGATGGTCACTAGTTGCTTATTTCTGTTTAATCGAATGAAATTGTCGATGCTTTAGAATTTCAGTTGGTATTCATCTCGGCTATATAGATTCATTTATACTTTACATAACTGTAATTTTATCAGTCAACTATATTTTATAGATTTATAAACATTGAATGACGTTGTATATGAAATATTAAAATGATAATCTTATCAGTTTGGTTATCATTATTGTGCAATACATTTTTTTTTATAAGAAAAAATCTTATTTTTCCCATCAGTTTTCTATATTTCTCGTTCTAATTGCATTTGTTTGATTATATCGCTAGGAATAATTTTACAAATTTAGATATTCTTAGTGTTATTCTATACTACTCAATAACTTCATTAGTAAATAAAATAGTCGGTTGTGAGATATCAACTCACCGAAGACAATGGTGTACAGTGGCGCAACTTCGTGGATTGGTTGAAGTTAGACATTAACACCGTTGGATGCTAGCTCAGTGGTCTAGTGGTTATGTGCTCGCGCGCGAAACCAGTAGGTCGTGGGTTTGAATCTCGCAGGGGGCGAGGTCGTGGATGCGCACTGCTTAGGAGTCCCATACTAGAACGAAACGGCCGTCCAGTGATTCCAGGTTTCCCATGATGGTCTAGCTTTAATTGACTCATGATTTTAACCAGTGAGATTTCTAAAAAAAATCTTCACAAAACCCCTTCTGAAAATAAAATAGTATCAGTTTTTTTTAAAAAAAAAGGTTTCTGTTAAATCGCATATATTATGGAATTATAACCAGATTTATTCAATAGTTATGCTACTTAATATCTTGAATATGTTACTTAATAAATAAAAATGATCTTTTCATAGGTTTTATCAGCTCGAAATCAATTATTGAAAAAAACTCCTATTTTATTAAAAATTTCTCCAGATGAAAATGATCAAAGTTTAAAAGATATAGTAGAAGTTGCTTTGGATTCGAAAGTAAGAATATTTATATAAAATATATAATTCACTTGTTTTTAATTCTAATATTTAAGGTGATATAATGAAATAGTTTAAGAGATCCAATGATGATAAAACTATAAAATCTAACTCCAGGTAAATTATACTAAACATTTTCCATTGAAATCATCATCATTAATACACTGAGAATTATGAAAAATGTTTATATAAACTTATGAAGATGAAAAACTTGTCTAATTACAATGTACTAACATATTTTGTTTTTCAAAAAACAAAAAAACAAAAGGTTTTCATTCCATTATAAACTAGTAAATAAATTCATTTATATACAATATGTGATTTATTATTCAAGTTCCATGGAATATTTATGATATAATGGATTGTTTAAAATATTTTCTCTCTATATATATCCCACTATCTCTGTAGTATATTACGATAAGACGTTAATACGATAATAAGACTAGTTACATTATACCGGAATCAGGATTTATTACTCAGAATAAAGATTTTTATTTTATTTTATTTGAACACATAAATATTGGTACAAGAGGGCACCAAATATATATGCGCCACACCATATTTTTGTCTATGTGTGTGGGCTGTGATACTGCCCGGGTGCCCAGACTGAAGCAGGTGGTTTTCTTAGGGGGCCATACCCTTAGCCTTTGACCTAAAGGTCTGATCTACAAGGCATTGGAGCATCGTGAGGAGATGTAGTCCCATGGGAGCCGGCAACCGAAAATTGGTTCATACGCCATTTGTTCTCGCAGGATACTGGAGCCCATGTGCACCATTGGTTTTGGATCCGGTTAAAGCGCCGAACATTCACTTTCCGTCCTCTCATTTTCGTAAACAACACCCCCGCCACGAAAAGGCAGTGAGTAGGACTTCTCTGGCAGAGGCTGTATACCGAATAAAGAACTAGATTAACACTTTATTCAATACAATTACAAACAGTCATTGTCAGCCAATCCAGAGTAGATATTAATGACAGGAAGGGAAATCATATATTTGATAGTTAATTGGACTAAATGCCTATTGCTCCACGCTCAATGAACAATAATATTTTATTTTCATTACTGCATATCAATTTGTATGAATTTTTTAAAAGTTAACGGGGAAGTTTTAATTCAATAGTTTAGGTACTTAACTTTCATTGAGATCTTGAACCGATTGATGTTAGACCATCATTGAGAACACAAAAGCACTAGACGGCTGTTTCATCCTATTGTGGGACTCAGCAGTGCGCGCAAGACTGAAGGCCCTGGGTTCGAATCCCGTGAGCGGGATCGTGAATGCGCACTGCTGAGGAGTCGCACAATTGGACAAAAAGGCTGTCCAGTGCTTCCAGGTTTTCAATGGTGGTTTAACGTCAATCGGTTCAAGATCTCAGTCAAAAACTTAATAATTTCCACAACCCTATACTGATACTTAATTTTCAGTCAATAAACCGTTCATCAAAGCTACTTTTAATTTGATTATTGACGGTTAGTGTTATGTTTGTATAGTTTCTGATGTATCTGGGGTCTTCCTACCTATACTTGACAGTTGGGAACCACTGTAATTTCCATAATGTGAAGCGATAACACAAAAACTGATACAGATGAAGGCTTATGGACTTTCTAAAACGAGAACCTTAAACAGATTGTCCGAAACTGTTATCGTTAAACCAAATACACTCATTTACATACTGATTTTACCATTCGCTTGTTGATTAGTCGATAAACGTCATATGAATGAAACGATACAGAGTTACTACAAAATACAAAAAAAGTTAACTGACGGCAATACAAAGAATATAACTGTCATACTGGGCAAAATTTCACACTTATCACACTAATACAAACATATTAACCAGAAATAATGTTACACTGGAAAAGATGAAGCGGTTATCATGCCGACTAGGATATTACACTGCAAATAAAACTAATGTCATAAAATGTTATATCGAGTTAGAGAAAACGTGAACTCGCCTTTTTATTCGGATTTATTGGTTAGTATTATTGACCGTTATACAATATGCATACCATCACCCATAGTCATTACTATTATTATTTATTGATTAATGGAACTCAAAGTAAACTCTCTCAGTCACTTCCACCCCAAAGTACTCTTCAAAACATTCAATATGTATCTCTTATTACCTTTATAGTTACGTGATTAATTCATAGATAATTCGTGGTCATCAAACTCAAAGTTATTCATAACGGTTATGAATCTGAATAATGATCAATCATTGCTCTTCCTTACGAGTTATGTTAGTTTGGGTTATGGTAGATTGGAAAATAGGTAAATATGATGAATCTGCAATTTGGCATAAGTTTATGAATTCACTGACTTTCGATTTGACCTGTGTAGAGAAGCGCAAACTTCCTGATTAGGGTTCGTGTTGTATTTCTGTTCTGTTGTTAAAACATGAATCAGAATTGATTGCAGTGGTAAAAATGAATCGATTCTTTATCTTTCTGTAAATACAATTAAACCGTCCATTATAGAGAGCGTAGCACCTCCAAAAACACTTATTTTTATTGATATTTATGAAAAGTAAATGTTTGTGGTTGGATTGAAAATCTGTCTTGTTAGTAACAATTACCTGGATGATGGATAAAATGATGAGAATACTTTAATTTTTGCATTTATTTTGTCTTTTACTCAATTTCATTTTAATTGGTGTGCTTTAACAACTCTTTTTCCAGCAACAATCTGTGTGAATGATTTCAAACAATTAATGTACGCAAAACATGATGAGCATAAATCTAACGGAAGGTTAATAAACTAACATCGTCTTATAAATCGATTGTAGAAGAAACTACCATTGATATTTAGTAATTGTAAACCATTGAGTTGCACGCTGGTTCGAACCATGCTCCTTGTCTACAAATTATGACTCAAAAGCGAGTACATAAACCTACTAATAATAACTTAGGTTGTTTCCATATCACTTAATTCATCCTTAGTTAACAGTACACCTCTTTTCAATTTATAGACTCGAATAGATGGAATGATCATTTCAAACACAACACTTGCAACTTATGAAGAGGCTGTAGCTTGCGGTGCTGCTCCAATACCAGGGAACAATGAACAAAATGTTGTATATGGTGGCTTAAGCGGTCGACCATTATTTGAAAAATCAACAGATTGTTTAAGGAAAGTTTCTGCATTAACCAAAGGTGCTATACCCCTGATCGGTGTTGGTGGTATCAGCTGCGGTGAAGATGCATTGTCCAAGTTAAATGCCGGTGCTAGCTTAGTACAGTTATATACAAGTTTTGTTTATCAGGGACCACCGGTTGCTCATAAAGTCGCTAGAGAAATTAATAAATTAAAAATGACATCTTTAACTCCCGACTAAAAACCTGCTTTTTCTTTCTAATAAAAGAATATTTGTGTTACATTTAAATAGAACTTATTTATACATTGTCTTAAATCGAGTTTTGTTTAGAAACAATACTAGGTCAAATTTATTCTAACAAAAATGTGTGAATTGTTTGTAATGACATATTCTCACGCTCAAATGGCAATGTGACAGCTGTTGCGTTTCAATTCGTGACTCATTAACAATTCATGTACTCAGACGGCTGTATGATACTTCTTGATTCTCAATGGGCTTTACAGTTGATATCACCTCGTAATTCAACTTAACATCACACTAATCGTATTGCTGACAATTACTTCCGTAAATTATGTACATGATATTGAGATGGAGGATATCTGTAACTTAGTTTGACGTTTGCAAGTGTTGTATGTGCACTAAAACTACTGAGCCATGCTTAATTGTATCGAAGTTCCGCTGATTGACGCTCATACGTTAGTCGTCGTTGGAGCGAAACAAATGAGAGATACACCCCATTGGTTATTTGTTAATACCTAGACTTCATAACATTAGAGTTGCTTAGGGCATTGTTATTCCATTTTTGACCAATACTTGTTCACATTTATTGGCCAGTATTGACGTAAAATGAATGGCATATTCCTCACAGTTGTTTCTCTCCCACAGTATCCATTTCAAATCACGACAAATAGAAATTCCCAAAATTTCCTTAAGATTTGAACCAGGTTGCTGGGAGAAATGTTGCAATTATTTATACCTTAACCCGTCATTTTTCCAAATATATTTTATACATTTAGTGTTTTCTACGTATTTGACCCGTAATTTCAAACTATAAGGAATAACTATTGCGTGTTGTCACCAAATAGGAGAAAAGATCGTTTAGTCATATCATTTAATTTAAGTCCGTTAAAAATATATATTTAGTACGTTTTTACATCCTACTTTTAATAATATCATATTGCTTAACTAGTTTTCATTTTCTTAAAAAGGTGTTATTAAATGGACACTGAAAATTTATAAACTGCTTGGCGGTAAACATCGAATTAAGTGAAAACATGGTCAACGCGATAAAATACTGATCATTAGTTTTAATTGATTGGTTCGAAGCTTCTATTACTTTAGAAATTAAACGACATAGTTTTCTTGGCTCTATTTTGTTGTATGTTAGCCACCAACAACAAAAGAGAGATGAGAATAAATAAAACAGAGAAAAAGGGTGATTGGTAGTTTACAACAATTTTTCAAATAATTTTATTATTTATTTATAAAAGACAAATAAACAGTGTCGATGGTGATAATAATGATAACAATACTGATATACAATGACTAGAAATAATGAACAAAGAAAACAGGGAAAAGCAACGGTATCTTTACATTGTATATGGAGAGAATTACCTGGGATAAAAATTACAAATATATAATTACCATTGACACTACATTGTTCAAATAGATTTCAGTTCACAGAGATAAAACAAAAAAAAGAGAAATTACAATGTGACAAATAAACAAACAGAAACGCTGTGTTAAATAAATGATGATATAATAATAATTATGACGGTGATGATGATGATGATAGTAAATGCCTATGAGATATCTAAAAACAAATTGGCATTGAACAAGAGTTTAAAAAAATAGTTCTGAAGCAATGTCAGCAAAATATAATAACAAATCAATAGAACTGCACAATAAACTGAATGTTGGAAGTAAATGGAAGAATCTCCCCACCCTCAAGCAAAAATGGCAACAATAGATATCTTTCAATGTTACATAACAACAACAATGATAATAAAAATGTTAATTATTGCTGCGATTATAATTAACACAAGTAATAGTCTATTTTACAAAGATTTATAACAGTAAAACTAGTAGAAAGAACTAATCGATTTATGAAGGTAGGGTATGTATATATTGTCAAAAGAGAAGTCATATTAGTGGTGATGAATAATGTCAGGTCTAGGAAATAAGAATATTTCATTTTGCATATCTCTTTTGTGCTCAGTGTTTATTTCTTTTTTCAATCCAATGAATGTTTCTCTGAAAAGAAGATTCAAGTAAAGCAGAAATGAGCATGTTAAACGTGAAAACAGTTAAACTAGGACTGGTTACAATCCAAGTAGACCAATACATCAACCAAAAAAATGATTTATCGGAGAAATCAAAAGGCTCTAGGAAGATTGAATACACTTATAGTAAGGTGTATCAATTTTGCGAGATAAATTGATTGTATTCACCGACTTTCTATAACTAAGCAAGCTACTGTTTGCGATCCTTCACTGTCGATAAGAATAAACTCACTTGAAAAAAACTAGTTTTAACATTGATTATTCAGTAGTCTCTTGATAAACAAACTATCTGGAGAATATCTGTGGTTGCATACATGTCACCCACTTTAAACGATCACTTATCACAGCGGGACAGTGAGCAATGTTGTTTTCTGGTTTGAAAAAAAACTAGATACTCTCCAATGGGCAACACAAATTAGATTATAGTAGCAGATTTTTATTTTCCTCTCACAAACCTGATTGTTTATGGTAGATGAATGGTTAGTTACGAGATTTTCTAGGTGTTTAACAAACAGCAATTTTATTTAAAAACAGGACTGAAGGATGTAAAAATGATAGTGTTGTACCATTGGTATCAGCAATTCTTTGCTACCATAAAAAAATGATACCGAAAAGGAACTAATGAAATATAACCTATACCGTACGCTTTACTCAGCTAAACAACTATGTTACACTGAATTATTTCTCCAAGTTTTCTAAGCTATTGTCATTTAGTGATGAAATATATCGAGCAGACAACTAGTGGATTCTCTTACTTATATATAAATTTGCGACCTACTTGGACGATTACATTATCCAAAGTAAATAAACCAACGTGCAACACTAAACTTTCAATCGATAAAACGTTTTGAATGACCTTTATGTGGATTGATTAGATCGATAAATTTCTTTCAATCCGTCTGCCATTATAATCATATAACTTTGAAATTGAGTGTATTGTATGTATTAGGTATTTGAAAATTAATAAACTGATGTGGACGGTTACATGTAGCCTTTTATGCTAAAGTTTAGTGATTTAAAATGCTTTTCAAGTTTACATCAATCAATGACGAATACACAAAAACACGAGTGTAGAAAGTTTATTATCTCAGCATATATGAAGCCTAATCAAAGAATATTGTTTAGATGAGTAACGAGTTATTCCATTCAATCATTTGACTAAGAGAGGATTAAACTGATATATATGGTCTGTTGAGTACATATGCAAACTAACCCATCAAGATTGTAACTTTTAGAAAATAACTAAACAAAAAGAACAGTCTTGCCGGATTAAAACACCACTTATCACCTTGAAGAAGTTTGTCTTATCCTAAAAGATCCCAGTTATACTTCATTAACATAAAAAGGCAACATAATCTACTTAAAAAATATTTGATAATATCTATGAACTTACAGCATAGAAAGTGATTCAATAGAGAATATTATCATCATGAATGCGAACGAATGATATATTTGTTGTATCATTTCGTTATAGATAACAATCTTGATTGTTTTATGATTAGAAAATAACTTGTAAAAGGAACATAACATTGAATATAATAATAAACTGTTAATACAAAAGATATAGTATTAATACAAGGGAGGTAAATATATTCCAATCACAAATTCGATGAATATCAATTTCTATTGATGTCTGAATGATGATACAATGGTAGAAGTTGTTGTTGTTGTTTTTGTATTATTATGATGATTAAAAAATACAGATTTCAAGGTGTTGTTACTACTGTTATTCACAAACAATGAGAAACCAGTCATATTTCGTACTGACGACTGATAACAAGTAACCTAAAATTTATAAGAAGTAAAGGTTAATTTTTACAAACAAAAAAACTCAAATAATAATAAACAACAGGCTGAAAAAGCGCTACACTACAAGCATATTTAGTCATATTGGTTGTAGAAAAACGCTTAGATTGTAGTGCTTGAACTATTTCCTAAGCTACTCCATTATAATAATGCGTAACGGATAAAAATGCTTAGCATTCCCCACCTTCATCCCATAACGTAGAAGAAATCAATTGCTTTATTATCCGAAATGAAGAGATAAAAGTGATGAATATTTTAGATAGAAAAGTTAGAATAAAAATATTCTCTACAAAAAATATAAAAACATATGATTATTTATCATAAACCAACTTGATGTTATATTATGACTATAGAGTACGATCGGTATTTTAAAAAAAACGGCGAGATTATAATTTATGGACGAACCAATCAGGTCCGCGTGACTTTCGTAACCAATGGTTGGAGACTCTTGGTGACATGGCTCAGAATCGATCACAATGGCGTCGGTGTATACACTCCCTGTCTTCCCTTAAGCTAAGAGATTAAAATCACTTCATATCTTTCTTTCTACGAACCAATTCTTTCTTCTTGTACTATATCTCTATAGGCAATCTTTCTCTTATATATTACCACCTTTGACCTAACCACTGCTATGAATCCGGTGTTCATCTCGTTGTGCTGATGCGGTATGGCAACCTGGACCGATGCACATATGTGCCTGGTCCTACGTTGTAGCTGACTGACAATCAGGTATAAGATAGCAGGTTTTGGATTTTGGCGCGAAATTCATAATTCTAATTCCTCACACTGGCTGATAACCTTCATTTGATCCAAGTTGTGGATACTCTCAAGGTCACTAAGGCGCCGCTTAAAGGTCATCCATAAATTATAGTCTCACCAAAAAACTAGTATACCATAGTAGTAACCGACCTATAATTCTATACTTTTTTAAATACTTAATTTGTTCACGATAATGACGTTAACACATAGCAGTATGATATACAGATAAGTTTGCTGTATAGTCTTAGTGATATGAACTCTATAACAGTTATCTAGTAAATGAATATTTTTGTCTTAAGAACTTCAAATTATATTTTATGAACGATAAAAAATTATTGTCAGATTGACAAACTATTCTCCTGCTACAAAATTATTTGTATAGGATAGAATATGTACTTTCGACTAAAGACTTGATTATTAAAGCCATCAAGTCATTGTCTTACTAGCAAAGAATAGAAAATAAAGCAGTCCATAAGACACATAACTGAAGCACCTGTTAAGACGAATGATTTGTCCCTGTATTTATTTTAGGCGGCCAAATCTTCAAATCTAACTGCCTAATGTTTGCTTATATCTGACTGGAATGAATATTTATTCAAATGTGATAAGTCCTGTTAATGTAAATATCAGAGAGCAAGTGGATGTTAATAAGCTAAGCCACAGTTACTGTATGAGAGTTGAATATAAATATATATAATTACCACATATGTACGAATACATTTGATTCAACACCTAATAAGTCTCCATTTTTCCAAGAGTCTCGAGAAAAACGATTTGTTGATCAATAATGTCCTAGTTAGATGATTACTGATATTTTATAATGAAGTTTTAATTTATTTTAGCATTCTTCTACATTGACTACTAAAGCTTATTAACCTCAGGTATTAATTATTATCAAAAGGTAGTGGATATATACTGAGGAAAATCATTATCTTTTTGACGGTGCATATGTATTAAGTTAACTGTTCATTTATGCTCAACGTCGTTTAGTATTGGAGTAATGAAAAAGCACCTACAATCATGGTTGTGATTTCCTAGCAAAGTACTCATGATATGATAGAAGTACAGTGAGGATTGCTACGTTGTTTTTACTAAATATTATTGGTAGTAAAGCATAGAAAAGAGTGAAAAGATTTATGCATACTTACTGTAATATTAAAACGTAAGGGATGCTAAAACAAAGAAATCTCTTTCACACTGGCAACAATACAATTATTTTTTGTATGCCCTGCTTCTGGTTTCCTGTCCATTATTTTACTATCTTTTTGAATGATGTATTAAAGTCAAAATCTCAAGTCTAATAATGTACTTTTCATGAATAAAAAGTTTGCGTGGTTTATCCAGCTTCTTATCGTTTTCAATGGTTATATGATTTGATGAAAACTACTTGTGATTTTTTGTAGCTAGATTCAACTGTTACATAATAATATTTTGTTTCATTTAGATGAATGCTTCCGCTGGTGTTGAACTCCAAGTGTTGATGATAATACTGTTGACCAGAACAACAATGAAAACTTCATGATCAAACCATCTAGTTGAGGCAACCTTATGTTGTTAAAAATGAAGTATTCTAACTAATCAAGAAAGCACTCACCAAACGCAACGAAAGATGACTATACAATATCGTGGATTGACTGAAGTTAGGCTTTTACACCATTTGATTTCGGCTCAGTAAGTCTAGAGCGTGAATGTTTGCTTGGGACCGGAGGTCCTGGGTTCGATTCCCCCTTGTGGAATTGTACCTGAGCACTGCTGAGGAGTCTCATCCGAAGATGAGACGGCCGTCCAGTACTGTTAGGTTTTCAATGGTTATCTAACTTAGATTAGTTCCTGATCCCGAAAACATTCAACCTGCAAAACCTCATATTGGAAAATTACAAGAAACACTGTGTGTTTCAGTTCAGCTATTAACAAATATGATGTAACTGATTAGTTTTTAAGAAAAATCAAATATTAAGGTTCAGAACATGAAAACTTCCGATGAACTGAAATCAGCTGATGAATGAAATCACGTTACCTATTCTACCAGGTGGTGTTTTTGTTCACTTCGTCTCCTATTTTGATTAATCTTATTTGTATAAATAGTAGGTGGAATACGCAATCAGTTAACTAATAATTTAGAAAGTTTAGCCAACAAGTAACTCTAATGCATATATCAAATGTAATACGTGTACTCAAAATAAATCTCAAAGAATCAAATTTTAGGACATACATTGATAGGAGAACCACTGAATGCTGATACAAACGCTTAAAATATACCAATGTAAATTATTTACTAAGTACAAATCTATTTACTGGGCTCGGAAGCCATGTTGCTCACGTGAAGGGTAACAGTGTGACAATCATGATACTGTTCAAGCAGAAGTAACTAAAGAGAGAGAAGTGGTATGAATCCATAACTTATTAATTGAAACCAAATGCGTTAACCGTTAGCTCATCATTTCAGAGTTAATGAGAAGTCAAATAATTATTATTAATACATGAAATTTTTGTACCCGTGGAGATATTACTCTAAAACAAAATGTGTAATGTCAACATCGATAAATCCACTAAACGACACACGTTTTGTAGGATTAAATTCAAATAAATCACAACAGGCTTCTAAAAATAATAACTAGATCCATATCTCTAAATATCAGCTATCTGTTTGAGTATCACAATTTTTCTCCTATATTTTATCAAATATTCTCATTAAGACACTAAAACTATAAATTAGGAGAAGAAATGTTTCGTTTCAATCACTGCGTCAAGTCTGTACAATAATATATAGGTTTTTAAATTAACTATAAAATTCATATGTAATGGTTGTTTGAATTTTCTCATTGATGTTTAAGATTGTATATATGTATTCTGAGCGGATTGCTTCGATTGCAGTTTTAATTATAAATGGGAAGATCTAAACGACCAATACAAATGGATTAGACTTCACTCCAATGCATAAGCTAGTGGCCATCTGGACTCAGTAGCTAAGTGGATAACGCTAAGTTGTTTGAAGCGAACGCCACTCGGTTTGAGTCCCTGAAAGAACATTACCTTTGGGGCACAGGTGCATTAAGCTGACGAGTCCGAGGCAGGACGAAACGCGCATCCTGGATACAACTCTAAGCCATCATCTATCTCTAACTATAAAATCAATGCGAAATAAGTAGTGGTAGATCAAGTTGGCAATGTATCTTTGATAGTAGTAATTCAAAGTCCATATAACCGGTTAATTATCACAAGTAGTTACGTGAGAAAATTTAAGTTTGAAACTAAGCAGTTTAATATGTATTAAGTGTTATTTGTCAAATTCAAAATAGCTTCAGGAAAAACCTGATCCATTCGAAGTTATTGACTAATAGAAAGTATATTGAATGAGATATGTGATTGATTTGCTAAATAATAAAACTAAACCCACTTATTCAACGTTAAATGTTAAACTATGATATTTTTTACACTTAGCAGTCAATTAAAATGCCGACATTTTATGAGAAACCATAAGGTAAATATCATACTGATATTCAGCTGACCCAAAATTACTAGATGAACATTATAAACGAAGTAATATGTAACTTTGATTAGAAAATATTCAAATAGTTATTATTGTAGTGAACGAAGACTTAATTGGAAAAAAACCAATTTATGATTTAATGGAAAATCAAACAGTGTCTATGTAAATCATGAAAATCATACAGTAAATACATCATTTGTATATCCTCCTTTAATTATCCTTTACGTGCTTCAATATTCTTTGATCCAGTTGTTATTCCGATTGCTCTCCGTTTTCCTTTCTACCCTTTTCATTTCAATCTTCTGCTGGTAAGTATTCGAATTCCTATTCCTGTCACAAACTACTTATATCTGTCCTCATAAGTAGCGCAAACCACATTATGATCGTTTATCATGCAATTGCAAATAATGAAGTAAAATAACATGAATTCATTTTATTTTATGAAGTTCTCATCAGCAGCTTACAAACCAAAGCAGTTATATTGGTAGAACAGGAAGAAAGACCTACGCTCGATCCCAAGAACGTATAACAAAAATCCCAAGGTCAATGGGATTAAGGGCTTTGAAGTGCCATAACAAAACACCTCTGTGACACAGAGCATCATGTTGATAGACTGAAATCTTTCAGCGTCATTAACCGACAGTTAAATTCCATTCTTCTCAAATTCACCGAAGTCATAACCATCAAATGACTCAAGATGAACTTATGTATTAAAAAATTGTTGTAAATCTTTCCTTACTACGTTGGCTTAATCGTCAGTTTATAACATCACTTTTTCAATTATTTTTTCGTCATCCCTTTCTTTTGTTTTAATCGCATTACTTCTTTTAACTTCATAACTTTATTCCTTTTTTTAATTGACTGATCTCAGCTTATGTTATTCGTAATTTATTTTACCTCTTGTTACTATGTTTGATAATCCAGAATCTTCTTCCATACATTATACTTATTTACGACAAATCTTTATGTGTCCTCACGAGCATTGCTCCACCATGATCATACATAACCAGTTTTAATGTTATAATTACAATAATTTTGATTCTTTGGCTTAAATATTATAGGCTGTAAGCAGTTGATGAGAACTTTACGAAATTAAATAGATTCATGTTCTGCTCAATTCTTTGTTCTTCTTGTCTTCAAGATAATAAAGGAAACTAAATGTATAAAATCAAATACACAAAAGCCAAATATTCTACATAGGCTATTTCTATCTTTCAGTATTTATCCCTCTAAGAACATGAAGATCCACGTAAATCATGCTTTATCATTTGTGATTATTTACAAAAGGATATATAAATTAGAAAGAAATCTTTAACCGAGATACGTAATAAGTTTATCGCATTTGCATATAATATATGCAGTCAGTCAGTCAGTCAAAGTCAACATATAACCCGTCACAAATGTGAACTAACCCAAGTTCACACACCGCATTAGCACAATGAGATGATTGCCAATGTGGAAGTAAAAAATACGATAGAGAATATAGTTTGAGAAAAAATAATGAATTCAGACAGTAAAAGGTCTAAAAAAAATTTGGAACGCACAAACTAAGGGACGTTAAAGATTGAATGTATCTATGTTATTGTGACTGACAATGAGCCATGTCAACCAACATCTCCAACCGTTGTGTACGATGCTGGAAAGGACCCCGACCAAGTAGTCTGGATCTACCAACATCGCTCAACTCATCAGCCAATGACTTTATGGACTGATCCCATGTCTTAGTTTAGCCACCTCCAGCTTTCTTCCAACCTACTTCTTCGCCAGCAAACATAGCTAGTCGAGGTAAATGATGGTTAGCGACATGAAACACACGTCCTAACTACCTCAGTCGATGAAGATTTATAACCACAACTCCTAACCTGCTCATTCGGCAGTTCAGACATATGAGTTTTTGAAACACCACTGACTAAAAACGTGCAGTCAGCGCATATCTGTTACTGTCATAGGCAACGTTTCAAAGCCTCAAGATCTGAGACGATCAATTGTGTGCGAGTAGAGGGCCGTCACAAGTCTTCTTCACTTTCACGGTACACACTTCAGTGAAAAACTGTCACAAAACCATTCGGTTGAGGAAGTTGAATCTTACTTTTAGGTCAAAAAATGGCATTATTATCGAATATTGGAATATATGTGTTCCACATGACGAAGGGCGAATATTTGATCGAAACATCCCCATTTAAACCTGGAATTAACCCAGTTTTACATGTTTTAAGGGTTTGAAAGCGTTGAATGATTACGAAGGTTAGTATTTTAGATAGCATGCTAGCCAAACTGATTCCTCTACGTTTATCATAAGACGTTTTCTGTCCTTTTTTACAAACTAGAATGATCATCAGCTGAGACCAATCAGATGGAATTATAACTAGCTCCCAAACCTTTGCTAATAGCTCAGTTTATCTAACTGCTTATACTGGACTACCATTTTAGAGAATCTTCAGATTTAGTCCATCAGGGTTTTATGTTTTAAGCCTTTTTAGCCTCAACAAGAATTGGACGACTTCTTTGATTTTGCTATTTAGGTTTTTTTCATGATAGTAGGTAACTGAAAGGTAGCCGAAGGGAAATTGAACTGTTCCTTATAGTGCTCACCCCATCGGTCTAAGCCCTTGGATTAAAAGCAAAAAGTGGTCCCGTCTTCTCTTCTGAAATAGTTTCACTAACAGCTGATTTTTTATACTTATTTCCTAGACAATTGCAGAGGCCTTTTTCCATCTTGTTTTCTTTCATCACCTGATGTCTGATATGACATACGATTGGGATATTGGAGTCTCCAACATGTAGCGTGGTGCGCAGTTTCGGAAAACCTAATATAGAATTCCATGAACTGAGTTGAGATGGGCCACAGAACCCAAGCAACAACTGCTCAAGCTCGGTTATACATAGGCTTTTTATGAGTGGTTTTTGATGCACTAAATCTACACTTCTAAGACCTTACTGTAGAAAACAGAGATCTACTAGAGAAATTGAGGTGTGTGACCTCAAGGATTGGCCTTTTTTAATCCCCAACAACCGCTGTGAGAAAGAAGTGCCGTTTTGAAAACTTACTTGACGAAAACACCTTAATGTCGTCATACCCTTGCTCCCGGAACATGAGTTTGTTGCTTTTAGTTTTACCGCTACCTAAAAAACCTGAACGTTATTTTAAAATATAAATGGATAAGTGTTCCAGCCTATATAATTCGAGTGGGACATTGCGATAGGCAACCTCTACCACTGCGTCAAGGTACCATCTACGATGGGGTAACTTCTGTTCTTTACATAAAATATCAATTTATAGCTATTAAATTGACTCCCAGGATGACGATGATGAAATATGAATCGTTTCATACGTGAAAATACACGGCATACAAAATGCGGATAAGGCGATAGACGTACACGCATACATTTGGAAACACTCGAGGATCCAAGTGTATAATTGATAAGGTTGAATATGTGAAAGTGTGTAGAATATCGAAAAGATCAGAATGATTTATCTGTCCAGAAACTAGAATAACTTTAAACAGGTGTAATAATAAATAGTCAGAACAAGTGACAACAGTAATTTTATTTAACGAACGTGATATCCTGTAAAAGTGACAAAAATTCATAATCTCAAATAATACTTGGCTAAGTTTGCACGATACAAACACTTATGAAAATACTGGGTTTTAATTAGTGTCCATACATTCATGAAACTTCATTGAAAATATTTAACCACGAAAAAAAAACTCCGGTCGTCGGGTCCTCAAGATGCAATACAGATCAACAGAAAACAAATTCGTAATACTGTTCTGCAACACTGATTCAAAAAAGAAACATTCTTTAGATTAAGATATATTAAACATACAGAAAAATACTGCATACTTAAAAAAGTACTTACAGGTAATTGTTGCGTTTCAAAACACAAAGATCCTGACAAATTATTATTGCCTGATAAGTTAGATTTACTATGTACTGTTGAACTGCAGTTGTTCATCGTCGACATAGAATTCTTTGGTGTAATAAAAGGGAAAAGATAAGATTCAGATGGAGGCGGAGGAGGAGCAGTTTGTGGTACAGGTGGAGCTGGCGTTGTAGGTGGAGATGGATTTGGTTGGGTTTCCAATGAAAAACGATGCCCGAAAAATTTCAACTGACAATACAAAACAGTACAAGAATAATGTATAAGAAAAAACGTCGACAAACAGATAGATTGCTTGTAAAATGCAACGAGTAATTGGGCTATGACTTAATGATTAGCGCATTCAATCATTAAACAAATAGGATGGATATTTGATGTGACTATACCTAATATTTTTATATTTTGTTGTATCCATGATGTGCGTACAAAGGATGTAATTTAATTCATCTTGCTACCTACTACTAACATTCTTTAAATCGTCAACTTTGTAGTAAAATCCATATAAAATAATTGATATCAGAATAAACTATAATTATACAGAAATAAAACTACGACTTCAAAGTTAAGGAATTCTACATAACAGAAAGATATAGTCATTAATAGACCTATGGGATTGCTTCAAGACTCAATATAAATGTATAAAGAGTTTAGGGAATCCAATGATATATGTTATTACGTGTATTTATAACACGTACTATTTTGCGTAATTGTAAGGATGTACGACGTAGTAACTCTAAACGACAAGGTTAAGTTTTCAGCATTCGATCTTAGGGGTATTCAAAGAATAGTTCATACAGGATGAAACCACACAGGAGAATTGCAGGGACTACATAGTAAGCAGCGACTGGGTTAGGAATAGAGTACTAGGTAAGTATGGTAAACCGATTAGTGAGGTGAGAAATTTTCATCAACTGAGGTAGTCGGGACATATGTTGCACATGCCCAACCAACGCCTGCCTCGATGAGCTATGTATTTGGCTGCAGATGCAGGCTTTCAAGAAGCTAAGGTCGGCCAAACTAAAATATGAAATTAGTCTATGAAGTCACTGATATGTTATTAAGTACAGACTACCTGGTTGCGGTCCGCGTGATTATCGTAACCAATGGTTAGAAACTTTGAATGGCATGGCTCAAAATCGTTTGCAATGACATAGGTACATCTATTCTTTGTCTTCTACCAAATCCTGAGATTTTAAATTCCGTATAACTTTTTTGTATTGATCTCGCCAACTTATACTTTCTTTTCGAGTCGTATCATCGGTGCCCAGTCTTTACTATTATCACTGATACTGTCACTACATCTACTATTCTAGGATTTGAACTGACAATTTCATCTCGGTGTGCTAATGGGGTATGGTAACTTCTATTGATATACATACGTACAGGCTATACGTTTTGATTGACTGAAGGATGATATAAGATGTATTATCCTTCGAAAAGTATGGAGTTAATTATTTTCAATGAAGTTCATCGGAAAATCAGAGTAAGTTGGATAAAACTAGTTTATGGTAGTTTCAAAATCATCACCAAACACCTATTTCAAAAATATTTCTCTAGCTTTAGTACAACTCAATAATCATGTGAACGTCTGCACATAAGACTCTGAGTTATATAATTTATTTAAAGCCTAACAATACCAATCTGTTGGTCGAACAAAGTTAGAACCAATAACAGAAAAGCTGACAGTGAAGCGTTTCAGTCATTAATTTTCTGTTTCCGTTCTGGGGTATACTATATCGAACATACTAAGATTGAGTAAGGAAAATTTCATGATTTTATTTCAACTGGATTATATTAAACATGACATTTTTTTAATGATAATCAAGAAACAGCCAGGTGTCCACCGGAAGACCTAAATTGCACTGAACTTTCCTTTTCTTAAATGATATCGATTGTGAGGACTACTGGTGATAAGACTCGAATTCTAAAAAGTTAGTCAGCTACAACGTAGGAACAGGCTCATATATACATCGGTTCAAGTTGCCACACCTCATTAGCACAACAAGACGAACACCAAATTCATAGAACTAGTTATTTCAATAGTATTAATATATAAAAGAAAGATCAAATATAAAAATATGATACAGGGAGAAAGAATTAGTTTGTACAAATAAAGGTATGAAGCAATTTTATTCCCACGGTTTAAGGGAAGAAAAAGAATCTATACACCTACGCCATTGTGATCGATTCTGAACCATGTCACTCAGAGTCTCCAACCATTGGTTACGATAGTCGCGCGGACCCCAACCAAGTAGTCTGCATCTCCCATCATGGCTCAGACTAGTGACTTCAAGCACTGATGCCACGTTTTGCTTTGGTCACCCCTAACTTTCTTCCATCCGTCTCCAACACTAGTCAGCATTGCGCAACATCGTAGACGGTGGTTGCGCTTGAGTAATACGTGGCCCAACCACTGCAGTCGTCGAAGATCCACAATCTCATCAACTGATTCACCATTATTTTCTAATACCCTGTGTCTAACTTCACTATTACTTACCCGGTGATCCCAGCAGATGCTGGCTATATTCCTAAGACATCTGTGATCAAATATTAGTAACTCACGAGTGTCCTCTACCCTTAACAACCGTGTTTCGCAGCCGTAAAGTAGAAGAAAACGAACTGCCGCGCAGTACACTCGTCCTTTTATTGATAGATGGATATCTCGCCTTCGTCATAGGTGACGTAATTTGGCAAAAGCCAAGCGAGCTTATCGAATCCGTGCTGAGATTTCGTCATACACCAACCCATTAGGGCTGATCAAACTTCCAAGATAAGTGAAGTTGTCAGCGCGTTCGACTGCTTCACTCCCTATCCTTAGTTCAGGTGTTGCTGCAGACCAGTCCTGAAGCAACAACTTGCATTTAGAGGGAGAGAAGCGCATTCCAAACATTCTGGCATTGTTGCTTAGTGCTACCAGAAGACTCTGAATTTTATCAGCATTTGCACCAAACAGGACTATGTCACCTGCGTATTATAAGTCGATAAGTGAATCTCCTGGAAGGAGTAATCCCTGAAAATTCAAACGATAAGGACGTTATTTTTAACAGTAGGTCTATGTTGAAATTGAACAGAAATCGAGATAAAGAACAGCCTTGACGGACACCACTTGAGGTTGAGAAATCAGATGACAATTTGCCATAAGCTCTGACTAGACCCCAATTCTAAAAAACAAACTAATTAAGCACTACTTGCTAATTTTTAAATGTATGAATTCTTTACAATTATTGTTCATGGTGAATATGATAATCTATTGGGAATGAAGAACTGAAAAATCCTTGTATAGATTACATACCGGTTTATTACGACGTAGCCATTTAAATTCTTTCGTAGCTGCAAATGTTGAAATATTCTGATTACATGGCGCTTGAGATGGTTGATAAGATGTATTGCGACGATAAGTCATACTGCTAATATGAGGCGTAGCATTAGTAGCAGCAGTATTATCAGTATTAATAGTAGTTGACGTAGTATTAATTGAAAGATAATTATATGATGGAAATGTTAAAGAAGATTGTGTAGGCTGATGAGTTTGAAAATCTGTAGGATCAATAAAAATTGGTTTCGATGGTGTACTACTAATATTGTAAGATGTTGTAGAATTATTAGAACAGTTAAAATGTGCGCAAGAGTAAGGGGGTGAATAAGATTTGCACGGAAGTTGTTGGGATAAGTTAATAGGTGATAGAAATTCTGATGAAGATTTGTTAGTATCGGTATCATAAATTTTGTTACAATAATTGATGTGATTGTAGTCTGTTGAAAATTGTGATTGGAAGGCAAACTAGAATAACAAAAAATATTTAAATTTATATAAATATCCAAAACAAGTATTTCACTGACTAGTATTTAATGAAAATTATTACTTGAAACGTTTTATGCAACAAATTTTACCGTATCATCATTATTGTAACTCTGTAGTCATTACTGATCCACTTCAAAATAGGGTTTCTATAGTTATTGGTGGAACGTGACATGTGGAGTCAACTAAGTTCGTAGTGAGATAGATATCACAGATATTAAAGATAACAATCATGATGTATTGAGAAAAAAAGTTTAGAATATGAACTGTTGAATTCTGACTCAATGTTTAAATGTTATTATGTTATGTTGTTAGTCATGAAATTTGAATATCCCGGATCCAATTCCCTTATTCATCCGAAAAAGCTTTTTGCATGGACAAGTGGGGAGAAATTTTCACAATTCACAATAAGGAAAATAAGAAAAACAACTCTAAGAAAAGTGCTAATTTGTGACTGGACTACTTTGTTTACATATATTATGAAATAATTGTGTCTCTAGTTCCCTAATATACTAATAATGCACAAAAAGCATATTAAACTCACCAACATAGGGACTGAACAAATTAACAATTCAAATAAACTCAAGTGTAATATTGGCTGGACATTTTGCAATCAAACAAAGCTCAAATAGCAGTGAAATATTCAAAAAAGTACAATAATTGGACTAGTGATTCACTGAACGATACTTAGAAAACTGCAATACACCTGAAGTAAACGCTTTCAGTACAACAGGACAGATATCCGACACAAAAATTCAAAAAACACTGATGACTTCAGAATAATATTTACTGAACGGATCAAATAAATGTTTGGTACGTGATAAGTTAATTTAGGGGATCGTTAAATAATACAGTTATGTTATAAAGGTTAATTTAATATTGGATTCAGTAGTCATCCTTTCTAAGATCTTATCCAATATAGTCTACATGTTACTTTAGATTAATGGTACTCGAATCAAATAACTACTGAAAGAAACATATAAACATTATATAGTGATACGTCATTTCAATACAAAATAATAAAAATATCCTAGGTGATAAATTTTAATTAATAATACTTAGAAAATGGTGTTTTCCGAACAGAAAAGTATATACATATTGAGGTTAAGTGTTCGTATGTGAGACCGAAGGTCCTGGGTTCAAATCCCGTGTGAGGGATCATGGATGCGCACTGCTGAAGCATCCCATACTAGGACGAAACGGCCATCTAGTGTTTCCAAGTTTTTAACGGTAGTCTAACATCGATCGATTCATGATCTCAATCAAAAAATTAACAATCTCCGCAACCCCATGCTGATGTATATTAATATACGATTTCAGATAATAAAAACGATTAATTTCATTTTTATGTAGATAATTAGTTGGTGCAACTATTTGAAAGACGATGTGTGAGTAATTTCAGTAACGTGATAACATATATTTCTTTCTCAAATAAAGGCGTAAACCATGAGGATTATATAATGGACAGTATTCTTATTTGTAAATACTGGGTATAATGATACAACACAAAGATGTTGTATATAGTTATGTACATTTCAAGTCATTGAATCAACACTTGTTTATTTATTGGAACTAAAATAAATTAGAAATTTTTAAGTAAACAGAATATACCCATTCGTTGAACCAATCTTTTTTATTAAATGATAAATCGTGAAAATACATGATAAAGATGAAGATACATTAGTCGATAAGTAGATGATATATCTGTTATTGGCTGAAATAAAATCTCTAAGATTAAAACTTATATCATGTATAGATGGATTATTAAAACTATACACTTTATAATTAATAGTTATATTTTATTACCAGTTCAACTTGAAGTCTCGTACAGCCAATGGATCTAAGCAAATTTTATTCATAAAACTAAAACAAATCGTTATTTATGTCTTCTACATCATAGTTGAAAACAGTTTAGAAGATTTGATTTCGTGGATGGACAGACAGAAGGAAAGGATTACTAGTTACTTCAGACTTTAAATTATTATCAGAAAGACTGTACTCGTTTGCTTTCGTGATATATTTTGGTCAGTTTACTAGTTGTTCTGTGTTCTGATATCAATTCATTTGGGATTCGGAGGTGGGTGGTTATAAAGGAAAAATTATGAAATAAACCATATTAACTGAGTGATACATGTATTAATTCTTTGTCAACATAACAACGTGCTCATATACAGAAGAGAAATAGATAGGGATATAAATGTTATTAACTTAAACCGAAAAACAGTCTGTGACAAAATAATTTGGTAATATGTTAATATATAACGAGTTACACATTCATTCATCTATTTACTCGATAAAATTTGAAACTTGAAAGTCATTATTCTTATATTCCTTAAATCAATCATGTCTTATCTAACAGAAATTATCAAAATATCACAAGATGAACAATATACGGAAACATTCATCTTGAGGATCTGAGTGCAAAAATAATACGTAATAAAACTCAGACCATTTCCCATATTCAGAAAAAAACATTTAACGTTCATATATATATATATATATATATATATATATATATATATATATTTCTGTGCAGTTATTAAATTATCCACTCAAATAATGATAACTACATAAAAGAAAAAACACAATATCACCTACTTTAGACGAAGATGACGATGCCGTGCCTAAACCACTATCCTCTGAATCTCGATGAATTCGATAATGAGGACATTTAGGATGATGCCAGAAATGATGATGATGTGAACGAGAGAGAGGATTTGGAAGTGATTGTGCACGAATTGTGGAGAATTTAGGAAATTTATCACTAATTATAACATTTTCATTAAGATCCTCACTTAAAGTGGTTGAAGCTGGAGAAATAACAGATGTATTATAGTGTGTCAATGATTCGAAAACTGCATCCGTACTATGTATACGAGTTTTCAATGGTGAAGTATTAGAAGATCCATAAAGGTGACTAGATCTAACAGAACGAAAATGGATTGGATTTCCAGAGAAAGGTTGAAAAATACTTCTTGGAAAAGCGATGTTGGATGACGAACCAATTGAAGGACCACCACCAACGTATTGTGTTTCATTATCATCATGAGATAAAGAGCTACCTTCAGGTGTACTAAACGAACGATAACGTTCACGTCTGTAACCTACATCATTTTCTGTCCAACTATTTGATACATTTGAAGATGTAACAATACTAGTTGAAGGAACTAAAAAAATCAAAATAAAAAAAAACTAGTCGTTTAAACTGGTTTATTCCCATAAAAGTCATAATAAAGTGCAAAACGACAGAGAAATCGCTTTGAATATAATAGAGTAACTGAACCAAGGACAGCATATGAAAATAATTAATTCTTTTTAATTATTTGGAGCAAACGAAACAACGTTTTGAATCCTTTTGCTTCTTTTAGTCGAAAAGCCATAAAGAAATGGCAAGAATCAACAATAGTCACCAACGCTAATATGTTAGATTTGAAACAATAAAAGTGTGATTAAACGTCATAAACTTTACTAATTCTCCGTTTCCATTACATAATAATACTGAGACAGTCAGCAAAATGTTATTCAAATGAATAATTTTCTCCAGAAATCCGATTTTCCTTTTGTTAACTAGGTTATTTAGTGATAAGCTACCAAGTAGTTGACATTTTGAAAATATATTTATTACCCATGTATACTCAAAACAAAATGTCTTACACATCAATGCCTTGTAAAATAGAAAGGTTTTATTTGAGATTTTTATACATACTGCTACATATTTTAAGTAATTTTATCAGGAAGTTTATTGCCAATTACTCGATTATATTTTTATGAGATTTTTATGTTCAATAAAAAAATATCAGCCAATCAGTCACAAGTAATGTGCAAAAGTTGACAAAAATGTTTATCAATCCAAGTTTTAAAAAAAAACCTTTAATCAGCAGACATATAGATAGTTAACGAGAAGAGTAGTAGAGACAAAATAATAATATCAACTACGATAGAAAGTTAAGCATTAGAAATGAAATCGGTAAATAAAAATCACAGAATAATACAGCGTTCGGAATTTACAAGAGGATAACAAGTAAATTCACCAGTATGGCAGATTTTGGGTGATGTCACCCGAAATTTTCAACCAAAGACTACGACTACTGTATGTGTATGGCACTAACCAATATATTAGAATGCTTAACATATTTCGCCACTGGGTTGAAATGTATATGAAGTATTGTACTGTGTTCATATCAAATGATCAACTTGTCCGAACTACAGAATATGTATTCAAAAAAAGATTAATAAAGACTACTAAACATGGGATTTTTTGAATAGAAAATAAGCTTGAAAATTAACTGATACAAAACTATTACATACTTGACGGTGTTGAACTACTAAACTCTTGTTTATTTGACACGACAGCTGATGAACTGCTTAAGTTGGTGTGAAAATCTGTAAACTTTTGTGAAATAATATGATATCGTTCTAGACATCCATGTGTTAAACAATCAACAGGCTCCATATAAATATGTTCATCAGTATTAGATGTATTGGTAGAAGCCGTTAGTGATGGTGGTGACACAACACCGCTTGAGTGATGCCCAGTATTACTATGATTGTTATAATTATTATTGGTAGTAGTAGTAGTAGTATGTGTACCAGGAAATGATGACGGTTGTGATGACCCATCAGCTAGAATAAATTCTTCATAGATTGACTCGATATCGTCTTGTTTTTCCTCTTCACTTTGCATAATACAAAACATATCAGAACTATGGTTATATAACGAGGAATTCATTGAGCAATTATTAGAATCGAATGATTTTGATGCAATCAGATGATTATTGTCATTGAACATTGTTAAAATAAATGGATTTTCAAGTTTATTAGGCGATTTAAATAGCTCTTTCGTTGCTTCATCACGATTTGGCGAATGAGAAGGTGTACTGATAACTATTGGCTGAAAATTCAATTTAATTCAAGAATAATTATCATCAATAACAGAAAATTAATTCACATTACCCATACACATATATAAACAGAGAGATAGCAACATAAAATTTTAGAATACTCGTGGGTCAACATACACATAGAAAATCAATATCCAACAATAAACACGACATGAGGAGACAATGTACGAAAAAATATAGGGAAAAGAGATATTCACTCATTTTAAGATAGTGTTAACTACAGTTTTGCAAGTCGCACTCCTACGGTTGAAGAACATATGGAACTCAAAACAACTATCAACTAACATCAAAGTAAGAGTATTCGATACGAACATCAAGACAGTTCTACTGCATGGAGCTGAAAATTGGAGAACTACTACAGCCATCATCATAAAACTACAAGTATTTCTAAAAAATTGTCTGTGTAAGATGCTCAATGTCCGTAGACCGGATACCATCAGTAGCAGCCTACTGTGGGAGAGAACAAATCAGCATCCTTCTGAAGAAGAAATTAGGAAAATACGATGGAGATGAATAGGATATATATTGCGGAAATCATCAAACTGTATTGTGGGGCAAGCGCTAAATTGGGATCCTGAAGAGAAACGGAAAAGAGAGAGATCCAAGAACACACTGCGTCGGGAATTGGAAGCAGACATCAAAAGGATGAATAGCAACTGAAAAAAAAGTGAAAAACATTGCCCAGGACAGAGTTCAATGGAGAATGCTGGAGGATGACTTATGCTCCTCTATGAGGGTAACAGGCGTGAGTAACTAACTAACTACAGTTTAGAATTAATGGCCACTAAAATCTCGACGATTATGTCTAGCTCTGGAAATTTCAGTGGTCAAGGCAGCTAACTTTTAGCCGATAGGTTTTAAGTTTGAATACCGCTCATTTTATTTCAATGTGGACAGATAAATAATATCAATAGCATCAGTCGTGTCGAAAATGGGACAAATGTTATCAATAACACTTGATAATCACTGCGTAATAACTGTGAATTAACTGAAGTTGAGAATATGGGTCTTTAGACTCTGAAACACTAGTATATGTGCACCTGTGGTGCGTGCTACTGATGTCGACAGATATAAGTAGTATGTATCACCAATCGAAAGTGGAGTGCCTGGCGGCAGAAGGTTAAGAAGATCGAAGAGAAGAGAACGAGAATAGTGATTGGTGTGGAAACGAGGGAACAAAGTCTGAGACAATTGATTGACATTTTGCAAATGCAGTATTTACTGTATGGTTCTCATATTTTACTGAGATACTGTAATTTTGTGTTCAAATACGTTTGGTTGTCCCCACCGGTGATCTCGATATACCGTGTTTACTGTGAAACGTGAAGATCCTGAGTTGTAATTCACGCAAGGTTGGGTGTGAACCGTTGGGATACCCAGATTAAAATGATACCTATGTTCAGCGCTCGATAATTTGCGGTCGTTCTTTAAATGATATCGATCCATGAAGCGGACTATCTCCAAATTGTGAATAATCAGTAAGAGTAAACAGATATAAAAAATAAGTAATCAACGCATTAATAATTTAATTTACAGGAAATCAACTGAAGTTTACAACCACTAAGGAACCAACTAAAAAGACCTGTGTACCTCTCCACATAGATTAAATCAACGGGGAATAACCTAATGGACCAAGCCCGTGCTTCGGCTTCGTCATTCGTTTCTACGTCAACAAACTACGACCAACCTTAGAAGTAGTGGGACATACGTGAAAACAGTATCAATAGTTAGTGAAGATTCACAAATGAAGTGAATGACAAACCTCACATGACA
Organism: Schistosoma haematobium; assembly: GCF_000699445.3. Classification (NCBI taxonomy): domain Eukaryota; kingdom Metazoa; phylum Platyhelminthes; class Trematoda; order Strigeidida; family Schistosomatidae; genus Schistosoma; species Schistosoma haematobium. The sequence goes on along the minus strand of NC_067198.1, from coordinate 34,642,309 downwards.
ATGTTAAAAAAAGGCATCATCAAGTTAGTGATTAAGTGATCAAATTATGAGAACGAACTCATAAACTTACAGTTACAGAAATGTCTGAAGGTGAACCTCCAATAAACTGCTGATTATCTTGTTTATTTATCCCTAAAAGGCGAGAGAAAGCAAAGGGATGAACAAACGACCATATCAAACTCATAAAATTGAAATTATTATCGAATAAGAGATAATGATGATCGGTTTTCGATTTTCGACAACAATCTGTGTTTCCATAATTTACGAGTTAACGGACAGATGGACATATTAATGTACAACCTTACAATAGTTCATAGAACAGAAAAGAAATAGGACTTTAACAATGGCAAAATATTAAAAAAGACAAGGGTATAAGTCGGAGTGGTGGTAGCTTTTGAATTTTTTCTAAATCCTTGGTAACGGTTAGATGTAAAGTGAAATAGCAAAGAGTCTTTAACTCACAAAAAACACGTTTCTGAATGTAAAACATCCATCAATATCTTCAAAATCCAAATACAATAAAAGCGTCATCCAAATATCTCCGATTTTACTCATTGATGCATGATTAAATATTCCTAGAGCTAAATACAGATTACCTGCAACCTACTCATCATTCTGTATATTTCTATAATTTCAAGCATAACCCCACCTAAGTATAAAGTGTCTAATTACCAATTTGCTTTATAACGAGACTTGATACTCAGAGTTGAACCTCTTCAAGGTGTTTTCAGTGGACATAGAAGCTTATTACACTCGGTATAATCATTTTCGTGTCTTGTTTTATCCTAGATACTGAATAAAATACAATTTACCTATCCCATCCAAAAGAATTCCATAATGACCAAGCCCATCTCAAATAGTTTTTTAAGAGCGGTTAGGCTTTATTGAAACTCAGCAACTGAGTGTATGCTTATGTATCAAGCCATAATTACTACATAAGTTACCGGTTAGAAACTCAAAGTGAAGTATATGAACATGGCTTCCAACTTGTGATCGAAAAGGTGAAAATTTGAGTGCTTGAACCACTGGGCTGCCACCAATCGAAAGTAGTGAGATCAAAATCAATTAAAATAATATATCTGTTCGTTATGAATTGCCTTACGCCCGCAAAGACATGTATCGTATTAGAGCTTAGGTTTCATTAAACAATTACACATATATAATGGAACCACTTAGTGAGTAAAGCTGGGGGTTAGGTGTACAATACTAGGTAAGGACGATGAATTTATTGGTAAGATTTTAAAGCTTTACCGGCTGAGGTAGCTGATAATCAGGTTATGGATACCAAGCTGGTATCTACCCCAACGTCTAATCCTGGCTACCATAGGAGGTTAGCAGAAAACTAGTACCAGAGGGCATCAATTCATGTAGTGACTGCTCGTCTGAGCCATATAGATAAGTTTAAACTATCTTTTTGAAGTCCGTAAGCTAATCTTAATCTACTGTTGTCAACGCTTGGTAATGTGGCACGTAATCGATCACAGAGGTGCAGTTGTATCCACTCATCTTCATATAAATCTTTAGTTTAGACGGTGATTAAATGGTCAAAGGACTTTGCTTCCAAGCATTAGGTAGCAGGTTCAACTTCTATTATCCTTTCTTTCATTTGGGCGCTGCTAATACACAAAAATGGTGGCTAAAATTAGAATACACAAACCTAAACTTTTTGAATGAACCACATTATATTTTTTTAAAATTTACTATTCCAACAGAAGGAATTGATTTCTACTGCGCCACGTAGAAAGTTTACGTCTTGGAAGACATAAATAAATAAATGATCAGAAAACCCATTCAATTATAAAAATGCCTTCAGCTTCAATGTAGTGAATGTTTAGTAAGATAATTTTATTAAAAAAAGCTATCATTCAAGATAGTTTTGTGAAATCGCTGGTCGGTTAGCATACTTGAAAAGGCAAACACATACCTAGCTATGGCATAATTCGACCGATAGTTTCAACAATGAGAGGGCGATAGGAATGGATACTCCTGACGTTGTCTTAAATTTAGCGTAAATTCCAAATCATCCCGTTACACATAACAAACGTTTCCTATGCTATGTATACCCATTATAAAGATTCTACTTGACATTGGCTAGTAATATATTCAAGATAAATGAAGGCGTTCAAGCCTTCATTGTTAGTGATAAGTTTATTAGAAAGTAAAGTCGTTTTGTAAATTACCAATGTATAGTCACACTAATGAAAATCATCTTTAGACCATATATTTATCCAGTATTTTGACTAAATAGAACTATGCCCAAAAATTCAAACTATCTGATAGAATTTCCAGTAAGTTAAGTGTCCTAAGTCACATTCATGAAGTGATGGTTACTTAAAATGGAGTAAGGTGAAGGAGAATTGAACAGGTGACATACAATGGTTGAAAGTTGAATAGTTAAGATAAAAAGTTAATTCACAACTTTAGTCATCCGACACTAAGGTTCCATACATTCAAAGAAAACATTTTAAAATTATGAAACATACTAATGTTTAAGTTATCTTCCGGTACATCACTCGTGCAATAACAACATTTATCGAATAATCCAATATATGAATTTCTAATATTGTGTATACTATGTTCCCGGTTTTCGCAACATGGTAGTTTATCAGGACTTTGAGCTGGTGAAAGTTTTGATACGAACGTATCAGTCTGTAAGTATTTATTTCCTTTACTAGTAGGAGTAGTTTTTTCATTATCTTGAACATTGATTGGGAATAAAAACGGAGTAGAGTCGATGCCGAAATTAGTTAACTTAGTTGATGAGATGGTCTTATCATTCGTCAATTTCGGATTGCTTTTTTTCAAATGAAAAGCTTTACTTTGTAATTTTTCTGTTGCTTTTCGAATAGATGATTCTTTACGATGACTACATTTTAAAATTAAAGAGAACAACAAAGACAACACTGAGAAACAAACATAATATGAGAAAGATGGTATCAGTTTAAATTAATCTGAATTTTTTCAATAACTGTAAATGTACCCAGCTAAGGAAATGAATTTTTAGGTGAAATTGCACTAAATGCTACATCTTGTACAGTGTTGGAAGTATATCCAAGAACAACTATTGAAATATGTTATTGGGGAAGGTTTTGCTTGTGTTATAAATACGTTTTGGTTGTGATATAGACCACTGAAAAGGTCTTACTGATATATGATGCCTGATGGTACAATGTGGTCGACTGGTAAAGTCTGACGAGACTGCATATGCTGAAGCATGCTTCCGAATGAATTTACGTTGAAACATAACACAAACAGCCAGTAAACAAAGTTAACTGCATATACCTTGGAAAGTAATCTCCATTACGTCGGTAGAATACAAAATATCGATTTAAGTGCAAAGCCCAATATTTGCACAACCAGAAACTACGAAGACTCATAAAAGCGATAAAAAACGATATATGTGAGATGGGTTGCCGATATCTTCGTTACATGTGTTAAAAAAGACCACACTGATCAGATCCCTAAATGTTTTAATCCAGCTATCTCAAACTTGAAATTTACATGGGAGTACGAATCGCGAAATAGAATAAATTTTGGCGTTCAAGATCACAATAACTGAGGATTATTTAGTTTAAATTTCTATCTACAACAAAATTTCTTAATCTGGTTAGTATCTACATTTTAACAGCTTTCGGTCAATTTTTTTAAGGGTAACAAAACTATGCTCTGATGGTTCACTAAATTATAAATTAGAAAATATTAGGGGTGAATTACCGAACAATTATTATCCGATGAAGCTTATTAACGGCAATTAACCAGTGGCCTAAAAAGAATATGCTTGATAAACTTCTATTTTAAGGGAATGAACTAAGCCATCGGGATAGTTGTACGTTAAGAGTTAGAAATTGTGCCGAAATTTCCGTATGCTTATTTAACAAAAGGACTTTAAGTATTTCATGGTAGTTATTCAGACAGTAGATCCAGACTCTGCATCTTCGTTGGTGATACACATTTTTTTAAAAATGCATCACTGTCTTAAAGAAAATGTTTAGGATATTGATATGCTTCACTCGCTCTAGATACAAAATGTTGCTTCAGGAATGTTTTGCGTCAACGTCTGAACTAGTGAGAGGGAGTGAAGTGGTTGAGTGAGTTGATTATTGCACCTATTGTGAAGTCTCATCAGCATCGAGGTATTGATGTCGGACGAAATCTCGATACCGATTCAGAAAGCCCGGCCGGCGTTTGGCGAATGACGTCACTTATGGTGTAGACGAAATATCCGTCTGTCAATCAAAGGGGATCTATACTGTCCGACAGTTTGCCCTATTCCACTTTTTGGCAGTAAAACATGGTATATGAAAGTAGAAGACACATATAGGCAGACGGTTTAGAATAATAGGTGTCTTTGGAGGATTGCTAGCGTCTTATAAAAAGACCAAAGTACTAGGTAAAAATGGGGAGTTGGTTGAGGTGGTTATAAACAATTATCAGTTGAGGTAGTTAGGACATATGTTATGTACGCCTAGACACCATGTACCTAGAGATATTTGATGGTGTAGGAGTAGGTTGGAAGAAAGTCAGGTTGATCAAAGCAAGACATGAGATCAATCCGTAGTCATTGACTGGTGGAATGAGCGATGTTCGTAGGTCCAGATTACCTGGTTCGGATCCTTGCCAGCATCATGACCAACGGCTGGAGACGTTTGGTGAAATAAATCATTATCAGTTTCAATTATCTAAATGCATTCAATCTTTGCTTCACTTTAGATTTTGAGTTTTAAAATCACCTTGCACTTTTTATTCAGCGATTTAATGTTTCTTTCTCAAATCGTGCTCCTTACAACTAATCTTCTCTACTGCCCATGATAGTGTTATTACTCCCATGGTGCACATGGGTTCCAGTATCCTGCGGGAACAAATGGCGCTTTAAACGGGTTGGTGGACATGAAGAGTCCACCTAGGGGAGTCGGAAAACCCTTATTCCAAACCAATGGTGTACATGGGCTCCAGTATCCTAAAAGATCAAATGTCGTGTTTGAACCAATCGTTGGTCACCGGCTACCATGGGACTGTATCTCCTTACGATGCTCCACTGCTTTGTGGATCAGACCTTCAGGTTGAAGGCTCCGGATGTGGCTCCCTAAGAAAACCACCTGCTTCGGTTTGGGCACCTGGGCAGTATCACAGCCCGCACACAAATATGATAAACTGTCTATATTTATGAAAAATACTCTTTTCGCTGGGATTAACAATCAAATGATTCATATTATTATTATTATTATTTACTACGTCATTTACTCACTCGCTTTTATTCCCACTATATGTATCCTTACTTTTCGACTTATACAGCAGCTCGCCTATGGTTGAAATTCGGCTCTATCTAACGTTCTCGAGTCACTGCCTGGTTGGAAATTGAATGCTACCACCGAATACGAGTACTGAAGCAGTTTTTCTGAAACCACATGCACCATTCAAACTGGCTGCCTTCAACGTTCGCACACTTATGCAGGTTTGACAACAGATAGGGCTGGCTATGTCTTTAGAAAGTCTTAATATCGACGTTTGTTGTCTATCCGAGACCCGTATTCAAGACTCTGGTGAAATACTACGAATTCGCCCTCCATCTGTCGATCCAAGAAGCTTGTTTTACGTGCGTTTATCCGGGGACCCTGTGGCAACTTCGTATGGTCTTGCTGGCGTTGATGTCGCACTAAGCGCTAAAGCTGAGACAGCACTAATCGATTGGATCCCCATTAACAGTCGGTTATATGCTGTGAGGTTCGAAATTTCCATCAAAGTGAGGAGAAATCGGCGTGAGAAACGATGTCTTTTCGTCATCTCCGCCTATGCCTCGACAGATTGCAGCCCGGATGCAATCAAGGACGAATTCTACCACCAGTTGTCTGTTCTTCTCCAGAAAGTGCGTTCGACAGATATTGTAGTACTAGCCGGAGACTTGAATGCTCAGGTCGGGCGTCTAGGCACAGAAGAGAGTCGTTTAGGTGGCCGATGGGGACCTGTTGGTCGCAGGACAGATAACGGGGACCATCTACTACAACTGTGCGCAAACCACAACCTGTTTCTGGCTAACATTAACTTTCGGCACAGTCATCGCCGACGTGCCACCTGGCGTCCTCCCTCTGCATCTCAAGCCTGGACTCAGATTGATCACATCGCGATCAGCTACCTCTGGAGTGGTTGTTTACAAGACTACCGATCCTTTTGGAGTACCTATCTGCACTCTGATCATGACCTGGTCTGCGCCAATCTTACCTTACTTCTCAGTGGCCGACGAAGTGACCACCACCAAAGGATTGATGTCAGCAAGTTGGTTGCAACTTCTGTTGCTAGTAAGTATCGAACCGAGCTAGCTTCTAGGCTGGCTACCACTCCACCGAAAAGTATAGATGAGTATTGGTTGCAATTGCATGACGCCATGAAAATGGCGAGCAAAGTCAGTTGTGGGTTCGCGAAACAGCCCGCTTATAAGCACTGGGTTTCTTCAGGCTTCTTACAACTCATCAAGACCCGTCGGTCTACTCCGGGTGACCGTGAGTTTAACCACAAACGAAGGATGTTACGTAATGAAATTGATCAAGGCTTGTGTAAGGACCGAGAAGCCTGGTGGTCGGTGCGTGCTGATGAGCTGGAAGCAGCAGTTGCATCTGGTAACTACCGGAAGCTCTTCCAACGCATCCGAGGGCAGTTCAACCGACCTGATGCCCCAGGAACATTGGTCAGACTGTCCTGCCCCCCATGGCCTGTGACGACTGATACACCAAATGAAGCAGAAGTCCACAAGGAACTCCAACTCTTAAAGCGCTACAAATCACCGGGCTCAGATGACATACCTCCGGCTCTTTTTAAAGATGGTAGTGACTTTCTGGTTAGGGAACTGACAACATTGTTTACAAAGGTCTGGAAGCTAGAGAGTGTACCAACGTCATGGAATGAGTCGATAGTTGTCCCTATCTTTAAAAAGGGTTCACGTCGTTCCTGTAACAACTATCGGGGATAAGTCTACTTCCAATTGCGTTCAAACTGTTGACTTCTGTCATACTTCGTGGGTTGTTCAAAACCCGAGAAAGATTGACTCGCTAGGAGCAGGCTGCTTTTCGTTCTGGTCGAGGATGTATTGATCATATCCTCACCCTCCGCAAATGTTAAACACCGTCATACTTATCACAGACCAACAATCGTAGTGTTTCTTGACATCAGGGCTGCTTTCGATTCGTCGAACAGGACTGTTCTCTAGAGTTGTCTATTGAAGAAAGGTATACCTGAGAAGTTTATTAACATCCTAAGGGCCCTATATGCAAACACCTCAGGCAGAGTGAGGGCATACAACCACCTCTCTCTAATGTTCCATTCAAGCAGTGGGGTTAGGCAGAGTTGCCCAATCTCACCATTCCTCTTCAACTTTGCCATCAATGACATTCTGGAAATAGCTCTGAAGGATGTGAGTAATGGCGGTGTAGATCTGCTGCCTGGAGAAAGACTTCTCGACCTTGAGTATGCGGATGGTATTGTCTTACTGTGCGATAATGCCCAAGCCATACAATCCGCACTTAATCAGTTGACAATCAATGCCCGTAAGTATGGTATGTGCTTTGCACCTTCGAAGTGCAAAGTACTTCTACAAGACTGGCAGGATTCTAATCCTGTACTCACCCTGGGTGGTGAGCAGATAGAAGTAGTCGAGAAGTTCATGTATCTTGGTAGCTGCGTAATTGCTGGTGGTGGCCTGAGTGATGAGATCAATGCACGCATAGTGAAAGCCAGAGCGGCTTATGCCAATCTGGGCCATCTTTGGCGCCTTCGTGATGTCAGCCTGGCTGTAAAAGGTCGGATCTACAACGCGTCGGTGAGGGCAGTTTTGCTCTATGCTTGTGAAACCTGGTCTCTACGAGTTGAGGACGTTAGACGACTCTCTGTGTTCGATCATCGCCGTCTCCAAAGGATTGCTGACATCCAGTGGCAACATCATGTCAGTAATGCAGAGATTCGGGATCGTGTGTTCGGGCGCAGAGACGATAATGCAATTGGTGTCACCATCTTGAAACACCGACTTCGGTGGCTTAAACATGTTCTACGAATGTCGTCCCAGAGAATTCCACGTCGTGCATTATCTGTTGACTCTGGGACTGGTTGGAGAAAGCGGAGAGGTGGTCGGCGTATGACGTGGTGTCGTGGCATGAAAGAAAGCTGCAAAGGGCTGGCTTCTGTTGGTCCTTCACGACTCCCTGGCCGGGGTCTGAGAGATGGTGCGACACAGTGGCTAGAGACGTTATCAGATATGGCTCAGAATAGAAGCCAGTGGCGAACCATTCAACTTCTGATTATTTGATCACAAACATTAAACTCACCTAAATCTGCACTTATTTAAGCAGCAGTATTCAAAATCCAATAACAGAAGTGACTCCGAAATCTACAGATATTATGTTGTGTTCTTTTAAATCTAAGCAACTTAGAGTTTTATATTAGGTTTATGCGAGATCAATATTTTGAATTGTACAAATTACCACATTATGGGCGATAATCACCAATGAATGACCCTGACCTTGTAAGCCGCTACGCTTATCATCCCATAATATTAACTAAGCATCCCACTCATGTTGAAATTTGCTTAAGCATAAAGTAATTGTTTTTTCTGGACTTATCTGGGTTCATGTTTGCAACAATACACTGACTGTTATGTTATCATATCTAATAGTAGTTAAGATGAAATCTGATCATAGTTATTGATCTTGAACTAATTCGATAGTCCCTTCTGCTTCTTATTTTCATCACTCTGATAAGTCTAAATCTCAGCCAATTGAAGCACGAAACAGCAAAGCATAATTGTTCTATATTAACATATTTTATCTGTTGAAACAAACTAATAAGTTCAATAACTTGATTTTCCTAATTATGTATGCTGATGAATCCTCATCAATATGTGGAAAAAGCTGCCTCAATAACAACAATAGGTTTGTATTCTCATCTTTGAACCATACAATATTTGTGTACGACGGGTCATTATGCTACGTGAATGTCCAAACTGAAGTAGGTGGAGTGGGTTTCAAATTTCTAACCAAATTATTAAAATTTGAGAGTTCCAACTATTGACATATAGCTGTCTTAGTGGTCACATCCAGTGTTCTATTCAGGTTATTTTAGGTTTAGAAAAGAATTGAACTAAGGCATGATGTACAATTTACTTTGTTTAAATATTATCTCTAACAATAAAAGAAATAATTTACTCTAAAAAGAAACACTGACTTACGCATGAAGTGGTGAAGGGCCAACTGTCCATCGAACAGGATGTTCACTGCAATTGAACCTTTTAGGTGTATGATTATGCTCACTGAAAGATTTGTTTGTTTGGATGGTTGGTGGAGAAGTAATAGTTATTGGGTTATCATTAGAAGCAATAAGAGTACCCGGTGAGATCATTGATTCTAAAGTCTTTGATTTTGAATTTGAGATGAAAGAGACTTGTTCGGGCATTGTTTCTGATTTTTCATCAACGCTAACCTTACTTTGAGAATCGATAAAGCTGGAAAGAAAGCCTTTCGAATTGGTCGCCAGAGATGATTTACAATTATGATAGCATTTGGTAGTATTAGAAAGCTTTCTTAAAGCCTGATTGGCCGAATGCATAGCCTTCCGCCCAGTGGCTGAAGCAACTGATAAGGTATTTAAAAGTCCTCCACTGAAAGGTTTATCCAATGATATTTCTGCAGAAGACTGATTTGCATAGTTTCTTGCTACCATTAGATGTGGTGAACTAGGACTATTTGAAATTTCAGAGTTCTTGGAAGGAGTGACACGACAGGTGTGTTTATGTTTTCCAACATATTTAGAAGACACATTTTGATTCATTTTGTTCCAACAATGACTAAGAAAGTTTATAACATGATCTAGAAGTTTGTAAAGAAATATAAAAATGACAATTCAAGTAGTGGTGAAAATCAAGGACAGGAAAATTAACAGAAACAAAATTATTAATGTTAGGGTTTAATAAACCATCATGAAAATTAAGTTCGTTGTCTTGGGTTTATTCTCTTTAGTAATGAGCAGAAATAAACAAATACCCCCAAATGCCCTGGTACGGCCGAGAGTGGGGAGGGTCAGCTATCCCTCACAAAATATTCTCACATCGCCACGTGTATACAGCCACTACCAGGAAATTTCTACTCACTGCCTTCTCGTGGCATTACCGTTGTTTACGAAATTGAGAGGACGAAAAGTGAATGTCCGGCGCTTTAAACGGGTTGGTGGACATGGAGAGTCAACTTAGGGGAGTTGGAAAACCCTTATTCCAAACCAATGGTGTACATGGGCTCCAGTATCCTAAAGGATCAAATGGCGTATGAACCAATCGTTGGTCACCGGCTACCATCTTGATTCACCCAAGTCTACTTTTTGTCTAACCTATTCATAAGCCGACCAGCACTTTAAGTACCCTACACCAGAACTTTACTTTACTCATTAGGCTGTCCCATCATACGTAAGCAGTACTTCAATGAACACTAGTAAATAAAGAATGCTTTCCACTTTCAAAGTAAAACACAACGAACTTGTGACCATTATAATCGCCCTTCAGTAAACAGACAGATTCTTCGACTAACCTGTAGGTAGTATAAGTTCAAAATATCAAGCGAGACTTTAGGATCTGTGCCGAAATTTCGTCAGACACGAATCCACCAGGGCTAATAAAACTTGCAAGACAAATGACGTACTGTAGATCAGTTAATAATTTCGCAATAGCAACAAAACCAAAATTTATAAAAAGCAGTATATTAGCATCGACTATTGAAGAATAATGGAAGAGTTAAAAGTATTGACTAGTGACAAATTAATACAGCATATCAACTCCAACCAATAACGAGAGGATCGTTGGAATAAGTTGACTAGTCAGTCTTCAACCCATCAGTCCCCATAGATATTATTTATTTATTTAAACACATGAACATTGGCACAAGGACGCGCTAAATAGATATGCGCCACATAAATCATTTGGTTTGTGTGAGGGCTGAGATACTGCCCAGGTGCCCAAACCGAAGCAGAGTCCCATAGATAATCCTAGATGACGAAATAATTTTATCAGATAACCTTGTGCAAACTAAAGACTCTTTAGAAAATCCTTAAATAAAACCTTAAGCTTCAATTGTATTTAATTCTGGCTGTTCCTAATTACGCTGAGTCAAATTGAGGTGTACCAACAAAGAAGTCACTGGTCGAGGGAATACTTAGGGCGGTATGTTGAATAGACTAAAAGGCATTAGATCAATAAATAAATAAAAAAACAAATCTAATTAAAACGCACAAAAATATTTTCAAACTACCTAGGATATTTGTTCCGACAGGCATCCAATCGGATGAACAAGATTCACGGTTCAATGAACTAGATGAATTTTCACTTTTATCACATGACATGTTAGGGTACGACTGATTGGAAAATGTAGAGGATCTTATTGATTCGGTGGCAGGATAAATAGATGGTGGTAGATCTTCTGACTTGGCACTATAATCGGACGATTCGGTTAATAGAACTAAATGAGGAATATTTCTTGGTACTTGATCAACAATTGAATTGACGGCTGCAACTCTTGCTTCCCAAGAACGTCTACGATGTGGACACATTAAACTGGAATATAATTTTTTGTCTTTCCATGTATCAGGTTTAATATGCAATAGAGAACTGTTGTTGGAATTTTTCAACGAATGCACACAATTACAACACTGACCACAGACACAACCTAAAGCATTGATTTCTTTTTTATTGTAAAATAGGTTGCAACACGTGCATGATAACTGATCAAGAGAACAAGGAAATTCAGAAGAGTGGTCACATTCTACATGTGCCTTAAAATCACACTCATTTTCGTCAGGTGAGTGATCATTTAAGAGTAACTGAGGTGACGAACTGAATTCATGCATATTTACCCCACGCAAATTCATAGAATTTATAACTCTATCTTGGGGTTTTTTTGATAAGTGTGTAGGCGGGGAGATTTCACCGGTTTCCTGTGATAATTCATTGCACTGTTCTTTATCAGCAGGAGATGGAGCGCTAGTAAAAAGGATTATCCCTGAATAGGGTAGGAGGTGTGAATTCGTAGTATTTAAGTCTACATTGTTTTCTTCAAGTAATATACCATTAGATTGTTCAGATTTACTTGTAATATTCTCTCGATACAACAATAGTTTATTCAATAGCTTAAAAGAAAAAAAAAACTATGATTTGTGTATAAAAAATTTATAAACAAGAACATGATATAACGGTAATAAATGGAGAATAGCAACTGTTCATCATTGTTAAAAAACAAGTCTAACTCATTAATTTGACAGAGGTTTCTATATTAACTGAGTAGAAAATTCGTTGTGTAAAAAACTGACCACCATTAAATAATTCATCCCTCGTGGAGGAGCATAGGCCGTCCACCAACAAAATAAACTACTCTAATTCAATATTCTAACATAATTACTGGTTAGTTTTGTAACAGATGACAAACAAGAAGGATGAACATATAAAGTTTTCATTCAATGACTGTCTGTCAAATTAATAAGCCAATGAAGTTATAAGCATAAATGAAATTTATCATCGTATAAAATCTAATAGTTTGTAAATTTTACCCAACAGAACCTAGCCGATAACCTACTATGGTCAACTACGCTTCTTGATGTTTTAATTCAAAATCTTCACACAAATGAACACGCATGGTTTGTTGACGCTTATATACATAACAATCGAGACATGAAACTTAAACGTCTCCTCAACTGACTATTATAAACATAGAGTAATAAAAAGTTTTTCTTATTAATGGTTGCAGTAACACTTACTTTCAGCCATACACGCCATCTACTGTTGGTCATCACTTCTATATATATTATGTTCAACTTAAGAGGTACAAACGATATGCGTTTGAAATCAGTTGAACAAGTCTTGGTAGCTCTTCTTGTGAACAGCTTGGTCTATATTCAAAACACCTTAGGTCAGTACACAATAATATACACATTTCTAAAGTTGATATTTTTTTACTTTTTCTTCAATCAGTCAAAAAACATTAAACATCATGAATAATAATAAAGCGCTTTTGACACATTCAAATTGCAAAACAGGTAGGATTGATAAATTACTACCAAACTTTTTATCGCCATTCAGATCAGCTGAGACATGAAATTTGCCATCCCATATTACCAATATTCGAGTTGATGTATTTTGGGAATGCTAAACACCAAATATAACGTATGAGAATGAAAATCACTTTAGATCGATAAGTAGTCAAGTAGGAAATAATGTATCATTGACTGATGATCATTCTTTACTTTCATTTTAGCAATTGAAACTTTCGTTCATCAAACCGTAAAATATTACTTTATAACAATATCATTGTATAGTCCTTAAATAAACCAAACATCGATTATTATAAACCAATAGTCCATGATTGGGCATTTTGCGACACAATCACAGAATTAATCAACAAAGTGATATCCAACCAATAGAGTGAAATAAAGATTAAATCAAATGGATTCAACTGTTAAACAAACTTACTGTATGGTGTGACATTAAATGAATGTGAACTTGACCATCGTAGATCTTAAGTGACTCCACGTCTTTAAATGAACTTATTATAGATGGACTTGAAACAGGTGTACTGGAGAAACCAGACATAAACAATCTTGTTGTCGGTAGAGGCCATGTAGCAGTTAGCACTAAAGAATCTGATATACTGTTCTCCTCTGAAGTAGGCAAAGTTGAAGGCTTCAGACTAGTGTGTTGATGACGATGGTGATAATCCTGGCAATGATCAGATCGATGATCAACTGAATGCTCTGAAGTTTTTGAAATAAAGGAAGCCATACAGAACCCTGCGCACGACAGCAGATTAATGATGGCATGTGCAGCCAATGTATCAGTGCATATGCATGCGATAGCAATTGATAAAACTAGCGGTGAATGGTCATTAACCGATAAAGGAAGACATGAAAGACTAGGTATTCGAGGTGTACTTGATCTGGGAATAGACAACATACTTTTATCCAAACAGAAGTAATTACTGTTACCTTCGGAAAAGTTAGTGAATTGTCCTCTGGAGTATACAAAATTACCCGGAAGGTATTCATGTGCGAGTTGCTTAAAGAGTACATCCATACACCCGCCACATAAAACAGACAAACATGGTGAACATAAATATGATGATTCAAATCGACAACTTTCAGAGCAATAATCTGTTGTTGGGTCAATACATAAGGCATTATCTATTACTGGAGAATCCATTTCATTGGATGCCATGGGATTTCTTGCATTTTGGACTGTTTCAACAAAAAGTTAACAAAAATTTTCTTAGTTGATTAACTGAACGAAATATGTTTGAATTGCTACTTTATATATTGATCGGATCAATTGGAATAAATAAATCGTTAATCTGTTAATATACATTAAGAATAGCTGTTTGTTTCTTAAAGATGTCAAATACACAACAAAATCATCTATAAACTATAAGACTTACAAAAATTGTTACTGAAGTTAAGAAACTCAGTATTCAGTTCACTGAGCAAACGCTTAACTCATCAATGAGAAAGGCTGAAATTACCTATTTAAGTATAAAATCCTTGAAAAGAGGATCCTCACATCCATTAAAATACTTTGAAGAACTTTTAATTCAATACTCTCTGTAAATTTACCGTCTGCTTTATACCCAACGGAGGTATTCTCTTCTTTATACTTTCGGCTTAACTGCGAATGGACTCCGTCTGGAGCCACTCTAACGTTTCTGCAGGCTTCAAGACCGGATAAAACAAGAGGGTTGGACATGGGAGAAGCAACCCGATGTCGTAGAAAACAACTTTGCTAAATAAACCTTAAACACAAAAAATCACTCAAACCACTTAGACTCTGCCCTGGAAGTTGGAAGATCTTCGTCTCATGGTGAAAACCGAGATGCTTCGGAAGTCACGAGCTGATGGCTCTTTGCATAACCAGAGCGGCAACTAATATAGGTACATGAAATGTCCGGACAATATAGAAAACCGGGAGAATCAGTCAGATAGCTGCGAAGTGAGGAGATACAACTTGACGGTTCTCAGAATAAGTAAAACCCATTGAACCCAAGCTGGAACTGATAAAGATCGGTTTTATGGCAGGCTGTATTCGATCGTAAAGAAATTCTCAGGAAAGGACCTGACCATACTGATGGAAGACCTAAACGCCAAAGTCGAATATCATGGGAAAGTATAGACTGACTGGGAGAAAGGAAAGAGAAGGGTTACAGATTTGCAAATCCATATCCCATCAACAAAATGGTTATAGGTGGCACTATATTCTCCCACAAATGCATACACAAAGCTACATGAGTCTCACCGGATCACACTACAGAGAACCAGTCTGAATTAATAAAATTATTTAGAGGGTTCATGAAAGACGTAAGAACAAGGTAAGCACCTGATATGACTTCACCATCTGATAGTCTACGCTAAAACTAAAGCCAAAGAAGAAGTGGGAAATCGGTCGAACGGAACTACAAAAGTTTAATAAACACTCCATTTCGGGATACCAACAGACTCAGCGAATTCAAAATAGCTCTCAGTGACAAATTACAAGCCTTACAAGATCTACTCAAGGAAGAGGAAACCACTCATGTTGATCAACTGGAAAGGGATTAAACAAGCACTAACTTCAACGTGTCAGAAGTTGCTGGGCCTCAAGAAGTATCATCATAAGGAATGCATCTATACCAATACTCTGGACAGGATTTATTTTATTTTAACACATAGATATTAGTACAAGGAGGCACCAAATACATATGCGCAACACAGATCTCATTTGATATGTGTGAGGGCTATGATACTGCCCGGGTGCCCAAACCGAAGCAGGTGGTTTTCTTAGGGGGCCACATCCGGAGCCTTCAACCTGAAGGTCTGATCCACAAAGCAGTGGAGCATCGTAAGGAGATACAGTCCCATGGTAGCCGGTGACCAACGATTGGTTCATACGACATTTGATCCTTTAGGATACTGGAGCCCATGTACACCATTGGTTTGGAATAAGGGTTTTCCAACTCCTCTAGGTGGGTTCTCCGTGTCCACCAACCCGTTTAAAGCGCCGGACATTCACTTTTTGTCCTCTCAATTTCGTAAACAACGGTAATGCCACGAGAAGGCAGTGAATAGGACTTCCCTGGCAGAGGCTATATACCCGTGGGCATGTGAGAGCGTTTCAAGAGGGATAGCTGACTCTCCACACTCTCGGCCGTACCAGGGCATTTGGGGGCCTGGACAGGATTGGAGAAAGGAAGAACAAGAAGACAGCAATTAACAACAGTCGAACAATAGCAGAGAAAATCAAGACATAACCTGAATGCACAGAAGTAAACACACGAGTGAAGAGAAGCATTAGATCCGACAAGCGGAAATACATGGAAGACCCGACAACGACAGTGGGAAAAGCTGAAAGAGAAGGGAACATGAGACAACCATGTAACATAACAAAGAAGCTAGTAGGGAAATATGGTAAACTAGAGAGACCAGTCAGGAAGAAGGAAGGGAAACCAATCACTGAGATTCAAGAGCAACGAAATAGGTGGATAGGGCATTTTGGAGCTCTTGGATAGACCAGCCGTCCAAACCCACCGGACGTTGAAACAGTACAAACAAATATTTCTATAGTTGTCACACCAACGATCGAAGAAGTCAAGGTGGCCATCAGACAGATCAAAAGCAGCAAAGCAGTAGAACCAGACAATACACCAGCTAGAGCACTGAAGCCAGACATTATAAAGATTCTCCACGTTCTACTCAGAAACATTTGGGAGGAAGAACAAGTGCCGAAAAACTGAAAAGAGTGATATCACACCAAGCCTATGACAGAGTTGGTTAGAGAATCCTAGTTGGCAGCCTGTGCTACAGGAGTAACATGTAAGTGAATTCATATTTAGACTGGGATTGCGAGTGATGCACTTACCTAAGACCGGACAAAAAAACGAATAACAGATCTGTTCAGAGTAAAAATGGTTGTTAAAACCCAGTTCTCTGGAAGTTTTGGATAGGAATTTCGAAATGCCCAAGTACTTTCCAGACATATTGACCATAAGGAATGATATTACAAGACTGGTCGAAATTAACACAACTTTAAATTTGCGATGTGATTGGATATATCAACGTCAGTAAAAATAATCAACAAAATGGATAAATCCAAAGTACAAGAAGGTGCTGGCATTCGAAAATCCAAACTACCTATAAACATGTAGAAATACATCTTCCTATTAAAAATTCTATATCAAACTGTATAGTTGGCTACATCATTACTTTGAAACCTCCTGACTGTAATTAAACCACTCAACAAGTACGGATTTATGAGTTGAACTTTGAACCACGTGATGGACGACAACACCAACTCGGCATTCAAACCAAATAGATGGAGCGAGACTCAACTTTATGGCCAGATGATCGAATGCTGAGAAGAAACACTAAGTATGGCGAGGTAGTCTAACTGAATTACAATAGACGCATTAGCGCTTAGTAAACTTGGTTCTTTTCTACAAGATAAACCTAATATACGACCTCTCAACGTACTATAGTACCAAACAAGGACAGCAATGCACAATTAATACAGAACAAGGAAGTGTTATGAAACACAAAGCCGTATCATTAGTGAGTAAACTGCTTGATGTACCTTCCGTGGCAAAGATGCACCATCAATCATTTGAAACGCACATAACTTTGCAAATATAACATTCTATAAACGCATTTATGTTTTGCATTCAGGACTTGTTAGAGACAACCCTGCTTTTAAGAAGATAACCAATACGGTGTGTACTTCACATTATTGAAAACCCTACGACATATGTTTAATCAAAATCAATTGGGAACTAAGTCTTCCCAATCAATGCACCTTTATTTTCTTTAAACGTTACCTCTTTCATATCAAACTGACCAGCTGTGCATTAATATGGGTTTTGTCATCATTTTCAGTAATGGTATATATATACCAGCCATTAACATAACTTCCGACTAAACTATGAAGAGGAATACACATACTGTTAACAAAACGGCATATATGGGGCCATTTTGTTGTAAGACATCACAAGAAGCAGATAATACACTAAATTTATGTGGTTGTGCAGAAAATCTTAGCAGTCTGATAAACAAACAAAACTAACCTCTAAAGTCCATGGTCAAAATATCGTTCCACAGACTTCTTGGGATAAATCTGTGGGAATCAGTGGACGGAATAAGCATATCAAAATAAGCTGTAATTAAAGTTTGTCGTTCCGATGGTAGATAAGCCATGGCTTGGTAGCGATCGTCTTTAGATAACTGTTCATTTAACCAAGTAATTTGAGTTTCTTTCACGCCTCTAGGGGGAGCACTTAAATACTTAGTTTGATTAAAAGATACATACGGTGATGGTGCTGTTTGAACACAAATGTTTTGGTCGGATGTACGTAACGTTCTCGAAGGCAATAGGTCGTGATTTATCTTTGAAGATCGTTCACTGTAATCCCCATTCGCTGAATCCAATGCACGCGTAATATATGGATAACTGTCGCGAAGGTGATCCAAATAACCTAACACTGTCTTGACAAAAATCTCGGTTTGTTCAACCAATAAATCTAAAAAGTCCTCGCGTACTCGAATATGCAAACCTAGTTGAAACTGTTGATATATCTACAATGAAAACAAATTAAATCATAAAATTAGTCTACAGAATCCCTAAAGTAACTAATGAAGAATTAATCTACCATAAAGGTCGAAACTTCAGTATAGGTTAGGAGAAAAGAAACATTTTCAATAGTAGATAAGCCTAAAGATGTATGCTATAATCGAGAGCACCAACTTGGTGCTCTAAGCACTTAGCTGTTGGATAAAGGCTTGTAATTTCGACAGTCGATTCATTTTGATGGAATATGTAGAGACTAGGCTACTAATACTAACACCTCCAGTGTTACAGAAGGGTACGTTGCACCATATATGGGTAATTAACAACTACAACTGTGTAGCCCAATAGTTATTTATAGTTTAGTGTATTAGACTTATTGTGCGATAATAATATCGTTGTGATAAAAGATGATATATCTTTAACATCTCAATGGGTAGAAAATCACTTTTATCACAATTTTCAACTTATTGTAAATCACTTCTCTAAAGAATAAATAACTAAAATAATTATGTGTTCCTTCTGATCAAGTTTCGATAAGTGGAACAGAGTTCAAACCTGTAAGTTATTGTGAGTTGACTATTTATACTGATAAGCTAGTTTCGTGCACTGATACATAATATACATTGATCTTAGCTAGGCATAAAATATTCATTTCAACTATCACTCAATCGAAGACGTTTCTATACATAAGTCGATCATCCCATCACGAGTTCATAAAAAATAAAACTTATACGGTAAGCTAACATGTGAGATGATAAAGTTTACAAAGAGCGTTGGTACCATAGGTCATAGTATTATCTGACAAAATGTCAACCAGTAAAATAATGAGGGTCAGCTTTAATGATGAACAGGTAGGAAAAAATGAAAGACAACTAACGTGTTTAAACCTCGTAAATTATACACTACACGCATTCTTAAGACATATTCTCAGCAATTTTAAGAAACAAAAACCAATAAACAATGAAATTCTTTCCATAATAGAGATACCTAGGATAATTGAGAATGAAGAATTCCACTAATAAACTTATGATGGATAATAAACTTTAAACGTTTGTTGAAAAATATGATAAATGACAGTTACTCATACTCTACATACCTAAAATATTGTCAAAACACAAAAAATATTGAGTATGACTAACCCCAGATATTTCCTCCTTAGTAAGCTCAAGCAAATCAAGTGAACTAATATTTGACTTAACATCCGAGAGTGGTTGTCCCGGTAGTATACGCTCGTCGGAAAAGTCCTCATTTAGAGTGGCGGTGAGGCAGTTTCGAAATCCATGATGAAGAGAAGTCTCTAGGAATGCCTTTTCTGTATGACGACGTCTTATGTTAGTCAAACGATCCACATGCTGCTTTAATAGACAATTCTCGGATTCAGCTATTGGTTCAATAGCCAGATGAAAAGGTACACGTGAATCGTCATGTAGTACATTATTGAGACCTGTGCTGCAGTTATAGTACGTATCATCTTGAAAGCATAGAGAAAATTCTTCATGACGACGAATGTGTGATACGATCTGTTCAAATGAACTACCAAGAAAGCACAGTAGTAAATAAGCATCACGTGTATTGTATATAAAACAACATAGATTAAAATAACTGTTATGATATTTTGTTACAAACATGTCTTATGATAATTTACATTTAATTTTCGCAGATATTTTTGTGTACAGTGTAGAAAATTACTGTAACACAATTACTGAAATTTTTCCAAATAAGGAAATAAAACTTTGTTGACATCTGCACACTTGTACATTTTTCACTGACAAGACATTTACCTGTTCATATGACAAACAGCTTTATTCAAAACGCTGTACACACTAGCCCCTGAAATGTTAGGACTGAATTACTACTGGTGCTTTAATGAGATCCAGTGAGCATAGAGGTTACACTACAGTTTGTCAGGTGGAACGTTTTCTGATACGACATAGATTGCCTAGACTTAAGTATTTTACATAATTTAAGATCATTCGTCTTATCCTAGAATTAGAAGAAGATTCAAGTCCAAATGGCTTAACTCCAAAACATAATATCTTGAAATTAATAGGGTATGATAGTGTAGAGGTTAATAATAATTAGGTGATTATTTTTGATTGCCGACTATTCCAGCTTTAAAAAAATGGCAGTGTATATAAACCAACTATAATTTATATATTCTTGAGCTTTGGATCCACAATTATGACTCACAACACGACAATTCGCTGCAATCTATATGTCACTAATTATATTTGACCTTTTCCTATACAGTTAGGGCCACATGAAATAAAGCTAACAATCCATGTCTTAAC
The DNA here is from genome assembly GCF_000699445.3 of Schistosoma haematobium. Lineage (NCBI taxonomy): Eukaryota > Metazoa > Platyhelminthes > Trematoda > Strigeidida > Schistosomatidae > Schistosoma > Schistosoma haematobium. Next base: position 34,621,429 of record NC_067198.1, on the reverse strand, counting down.
TCAAGAAAAGCCTGTACAACATGTTTCTCCTCTAACTACAGTAAAATTAATCAAAGATTTTACCCTTACCAGTTTTGAAACTTTCTGCTATATCTGTTCGAAATTTTTTTCTATGGCTTTTATAGACACTATTTACCTGTAGAACGTGCTCTTTAGTACTAATTTTGGATTTTTGCAAGCCTCATTATTCTATATTTAGTCCTTCCTATCACATAGCCCACAAAAGGTTTCAAGTATGTCACCTACACTAGTTACCAAGGTCATATATATATATATATATATATATATATATATATATATATATAAAGCGCAAGGAGAGCATTAATGACAACAAATCAGCTCAGTTACCAAGCACAGATCTGTATAACTGACCAGTAACGCTTTAGCGTCAAAGGACTAGTAATGTAACCTACCTGATCTAAACGAAACGTGATGATATTATTAAAGAAGATAGTCTCTTCGTCTTAGTGTAGTCAATTTTCAACAAGTAGATGAAACTTAAGGATAATACCAGATAATCTTAAAGCAGCCAGTTAGCCAGAAAACATTGTATAACATTAATGAATTTTGTATAATAAGTTGTTAATAATAGGACTTACAAACCATGAACCGTGTCCAGATTCGGCAACAGATGCATAAGAATACCTGGCACTTTACTCAGTGAGTTCAGCCTTGTCATTCTGAAACGTTCCTCAACTACAGCCTTGAATTTGTACCTTGCATTTAAAGAACCAACCAGGTATATATAGTTTACTACATCAGTGTGATGGCTGTATCTTCCCATGAAGGTTTCCCAATCAGTTAAAAATTCCGGAGGAGATATGAACACTAGACGTATAAATGAATGCATCGCTGAATTGACCAACTGACTCCGTTTATAAGCAGCTCCTATATATGAAATGTGTCTCCATTTATGAACACGAGTTTTAGATTCCATAAGCCTGTAAAGAGTGAGGAACGCTTCTTCGATATTAACATTTTCATGTGCCGAAGTCTCAATCACAGGAATTTTCTTGAATTCATTTGACTTGAGAAAAACATCTAATCCTAATTTAGAAATATCACAACTATCCAACTTAGTCAACACAACAACGGCTGGTTTTTGAACTCTTGAAAGGCAGTTCAATGTCTCCTGCAGGATAGTTGAGTTGCATAAGTAGCTTGGATCTACACAGTGAGTCTTACTCGTGCAAGTGGTAGTATCAAATATCAAAATAAATCCATCAACCTTCACTTCGTTTGATCCAAAGCAATCACCGATACTTGAACCTTTGCACACTTCTTTCTTACACGCACAGGTTAACTTATTTTTAGATACCAAGTGAATTTCAATGCTTTTATGAATATATTCTAAAAACTGATTGATATCGTAATTACATGTTGAGTATGGAGGTATTGAGTACGATACACCGTCCGGGGACTTCGTGTGTTCTAGTATTTGAAATTTTATGGTACTTCCATCTATCTGACGGCACGCACATCCCCAGTACAGCCAACGATTATCACTTAGATTGGCATCGCAGGATTGAGAGGTATCACTAATGGAATGAGGATCCCTGACGTACAAATCTGGGTGACGAAAAACAAATCTATTGCAAAAGCATGATTTTCCTGAACCTGGAAGCCCAATAACGCCGATAGTAATGAGTTTATTCTCAGTTAGTGATAAGTGACAATTGTTAGACATAAATGAAGGTCAGGAACTCAAGGTCAAGGGGTAACAAAGAATATCAAGAATCTAGGTTTTTCACGTACAATTAACTCTGAAAATCCAAAATGGTGACTTATTAATGCAGGTAGTCTTTGCAATTTTCGTCACATGCTAGCTGACCCAAGAGCAAAAGTAATTTTTTTCCACTTTTTAATATAATCAGCCTTCGTTGTGTTTTTGTCATACCAGAAGCTTCAGGTCAAACTCATAATTAACGCTTATGAACATTTCCGAGTTTGGGAGAAAAAATTTTGCGTTGGTTCATTACACATTTGCTAGTACATATCTGTTTCATAGTTGTCGTTATTTCGTACATCCTAAAATCCATTCACATTGTTGCGGTAATATATTCTGACAACAAAACGTTCTATAAGTCTTCAGCATTGGTCTTGGCTTCGTTGATTTTACTGGGAACACCTTAGTTGAAGGTTCACGGTCAAGCTTCTTCACCAGACCATTATTAGGTACTCTATACTACACATCTCGCCCAACAGTTGTTGATCTTAGATCACCCACTTCTCAACACACCGAATATTTTCCCAAATATACCTCCAAACCATCTTCCTGATTCCTGTAGAAGTCAGGAAGGCGGTTCGACTGGGTTTGGGATCCTCGATTGTACGATTATTACACACGAAATCGATATGAAAACGTAAATATCCGTCAATCAACAAAATACATAGAATTGCTTGCATAAAGTTCTTGATCATAAAGATTTAGGCGTCATGTTGTGGACAAAATAATTGCTGATAAATTTAAAAGGGCCACTGACAAAGCCTTTCTGGTCTTGATAATCTGAATAACAACAAATATCCCTTATGTTCACTTAAAACTCCCGATGCTCGTTTTTACCGTGTTCATCTGGATTTGGTAGGACATTTACCAGATTTAAATGGATACTCTTATCTTTTACCCTGTGTGGCCAGAAGCAATAGTTATCAATGACAATACTGCCGAAACAGTGACCCGCGCCTTCATCGAACGATGGGTAGCAAGCTTTGGCTGACCTTCAACCGTCACTACAAATCGCGGACGCCAGTTCGAATGTGGACTTTCCCGTTGTCTAACCACACTATTAGGAATCACTTGCTTCCGAACGACTGCCTATCACCCACAAGCAAACGGGTTGGTAGAACGCTCTCACCGACAATTAAAGACTTCACTATCAGCTGCAAACGTTTCACAGTGGACCGATGCTCTTCCACTCGTCTTACTAGGTATTCGCAATGCAGTGAAAGCTGACATTGGATGCACTGCGGCTCAACTCGTTTATGAAACGACACTTCGACTTCCAGGAGAATTCGTGGATCCTTCATCTTCTATGAACATGGATCTAACCTCCTACACGAACAGGCTTACAAACGCAATGCGTTTAGTTAAACCTGCTTCCATTCGACCACAATCAACCGATGTTTTCGTGCAACCCGACTTGTGATATAGTACACACGTCTTCGTACGTCGGGACTCGCATCGACGACCTCTCGAATAAGCATAAAAAGGACCTTTCAAAGTTCTTCAACGCGAACCGAAGTACTATCTAATCGATAAGAACGGAACCAACGATAACATTAGCATCGATCGCCTCAAAGCAGCGTATTTAGAAGGAAATCTGATCCACATCGATTTTCCTTCGGTACAATCGAACGACGCGGCTCTTACACCTATAATACCTCATCCGACAGTCAACACGCACGAAAATACTTTGACAGTTTCAGAAAATAAACTAAAAACAACGCGTTCTAGAAGGAGAGTAAGATTTTCGGAACAGTTAAACGACTATTGCACGTAAGACACTAGTTAACAGTTTGCTTCATCTCGATTTTACTTTGTATTACACATAATAAAAAATTGTATATGCTTACACTTATATATTTATTCCAAAGGAAACAAGATTCCTCTTGCTAATATGTGTATACTTAATTTTTTCCTTAAAAAATCCAAAAAATTCTTTTAAAATCGCTTTTGCGCTATCGCATGTGTATGAGTTTATTTACCTTTTCCGCCCGCTTTGTGTCTTTACACGTGTACGAGTGTATTTCGACATGCACTTGCATGTTCTCTTTTTCTTTTCTAAGACAGCTGGAAAAGACGATAAAACGAACGATGAAGTTTCCTAGGAACCGAAATTTTCATTGTACTTTGTTTCTTTATTATCATATTGCATTATATGGTCCGTTATAGTAAGGAAAGACGACCAGACGCTGCTAAGCATACCAAGCTATCAGAACAGTGTTTACTAACGACCAACTCGTTGGGTTTAAACTTCTGGCTGGCCACGTCTTAGGGTGATCACTACCCCACCATGGAGGGGAGTGATATGTAGCGGTAAATAAACCCCTTCGAAATCAGTAGCTCTGTAAGTCTTCGATATTGGGTGCTGAACACATCAGTATTAATGGACTCACTTGGCTGAAGCTGCTCGGTCGTGCGTCTGCACTAGATCACGAGTGGGGACGCCGTGCTCAATATCAAATATATATTTGAACCTCCTCGCTTCTGTCTTTTGATCTCACTTGGTGGGTACGCTTCATATTAGGTGTTACTGGTTAAAGCATTGTCAAACTCCAATGCCTGTAGCATCTTCACTAGGACTGTTTGCATGAAGTTATTAATCATAAAGATTTCGACGTCATATTGAGGACAATACAATTACTAGAAAGTGTAAAATGGCCACTGACAAAGCCTTGCTGGTCTTGGTAATTTGAATAAAAAATTGTACCCAACATGTTTGAAGTTGCATTTAAAATATAGGTTTCAGGGGCATATTCATTTTGTGGAGCCAGTAAAATGTCACTGGGCCGTAGCCAAATCATTCGGCAGTCGAGTCAGTCAATGTCGAACAGTTTATCGATATTTACCAAGTTCCTCATACCTACTCTTATTAACATATGTCTGTAATAACGTCCTCTGAGTCATACGGTCTTCAAAGCGGCCATGGTACCTTAATGGGACGAAAGGGTAATCCACGTAAGATGCTGACTTCGAAGTCAGCTAGTTCTTTCGTACCATTCTCATCTTAATTCAGTGGCCCCCAAACGTTCGACGCAGATCATCCACGTTTGTGATCTACGGTTTTTTCGAACATGAAGCAAATGTGCTTAAAACGATAAAACTGCGAGAGCCACAATGGTGAAAGGAAGTTCCGACTAAAATGTCTCAACCTATTTCCGTTTCCCGGAAATCTCAAAAATCGAGATCAAATTAATAACGTCAAAAACATAGTTCCCAAGTTTATTGAATTGATAAAAGTTAATTAAACTCCACATCTTAACTACGATGACAGAAATGCCCCATTTATTTCTTCTACCAACTAAAGTTTTACGGCCAGATTATTTCGACACTGACTATTGAAGCGTGCCTTCTTAAAACAGGAAGAAAGTGACCACCCTTATGAGTTGTAGTTTTATCGCTTCTAATACAGATTTATCCTACAGTGGTTGGAGAACAGTCTGCATCTAACGTTAGGTACGTATCTGTGACAACAATTATATCAGGACTTAATTAATTAAACATCAAGCACAGCTCAGAGGTTCTATTTCCAAGACTATGAGCTTTCGTGTAGCGCGCGTATAAATTGTTTTAAGAATCTCTCGTGATACTCACAAGGTCTCGGGAGTATTGACCAATATTCCTAGTTCATGTGATTTATTTCATTGACTACGAGTATTCGTATATATAACTCCTAAACAGAATAACGTATCTATGCGACTCTTCATGGAATTCGCTCCCGAGACTAGTCGACTCGAATACCCTCTAAGCGAAGGTTTTTTCCATTTTGTCGACACGCTTCTATTTCGCTAAATCTCACCTTCCTTTTTATTCTGTCTTCTAGAGACACGTGAATTCTTACTCGAGTGCTGGTATTGTCTTCACTTCAAGTACACGTTCAAATGGTTGTGGACTGAATATAGGAGGTTTCGCTTAACGGGCTTCCGTGCCTAGTAGTGTGGTGCATGGTACTAGATTCGAGTGTCAGAGTGAATATCAACTCTGAGATGGAAATACATCCAACAAATATGTCTCAAATAATAATAACTAAAATGATATTCTTAAATGGTGTTACTTAAATATAAAAAATACATGTTTAACTATTGTTGGTAACTATTCAAGCCAGTTGTATCAATTTTATGAATTTACAAGGAAGATCACTAAATTAAACAGTTTAAATTATATTGTGGTGCGTGCTAATTATATCGATGTAAGTAGTATATGACGCGAGTTGAAAACGCAATGTTTGGCAGCAGAAGATGGGGGAAGATCAAGAAAGGAAGAGTGACAACACAATGCAATTTGTAAGAAAACGCATGAACAATGAAATGTGGGACAGTGGGTTGATGTTTGCAACAGAAACAGTCCAGGTTGATATGATGCATTGATATTTCGCAAATTAACGATTTACTACATGGTTTTTCTATTTTACAAGTAACTTTGTAATTTTGTGCTAAATACAATTCGGTTGTCCTCACCTGTGTTCTCCTTCACTACATTCGCTGTGGATCACCAATACCTCCAGGAAGGAACCTAGGTATATTAACGACAATGGAGAAGAAAGAAGTGGGGAATCATAGTAAGACATTATCTCAAGTCCTTAAGAAAAAGTCAAGTTGCCTTAAAACGACTTCTAGGAAGCCACTTGGACTAGCTAAGCCAGCAGCGAATTCCAGCATTTGACAACTCTTGAGGAGTGGAAGATGTGTCTACAGTCTGTTCTGCTGTGTTGTGTCTCTAGTTTCTGGAAGATACCCCTTAGGTTTGTGTTGAAGCTAAACTCAAGTGGGTGTTTAACGTGATGTCAAGAAGTGTTAAGGATACTGTAAGCTATTGGGTCACCTCTAAGACGCCTATACTCTAATGAGTGAAGGTTAAGTGATTGGAGGTGCTCTTCGCAAGGTTTGAATTTTAGTCCCCGAACTGATTTCGTGGCTCGCCGGTGAATACGCCCCAGAATGTCCTTATCATTTTGGAGTGAAGGAGGAAGTACTATGTTTCCGTATTCTAAATGGGGACGAATAAAACTGCTGAAGATTATATTGAAAGTTCTGTTGTCAAAGTGGTCGAAGGATTTCGTTATTCTTCCTGAGATGACATGAGGTAAGGTCTTCTTACCTACTCTTATTGAATTTTTACCTGAATTCCTATAGAGCTGTCTAACAAAATGCTACGAATAAACGCCCTGACCCTTTTCAAATCATGCGCGTGTCTAATTTTAGGATCACGGTCGTTGGATTGTAGCTAACAACTCGTAACGATGTCCAATGAGATCACTCATTCTACAGTCACGCCTGAGCTAAGTCGTGTTAAGTCTGGACTTTGGCATAGTATTCTTTGATTCAGAATGAGAGTGTGTAGTGGCATTGGACAATAGCCACACGATCCACAAAGCTGTGAACAGGAGACTACTCAGAAAATAGATATTCAATATCTTTCATTCATATTAAATATATTGTTCTTTCTCTAGCCTAAGCTTGTTCTTCATCATGTATTGGTAGTTGTTACGATACAGTGAGTTGGTGTAGACGATGATGTGACTTCCACGTAAGATCTTATAGATTAGGCAGTTATATCATGACAAATATTCAATTGTAGGATTAGGTCTATTATCAGAGCAGTACTAATATCATAGTGGACCATAATTCTACAAGTCCATCAAAGAAGTATCATCCAAACGGGGTCTTTTTGTGGCTTTCTTCATTTTTTCTTAGTTTCCTCCATGTTCTTCAGTTCCTGTCATTCGGGACAGCTTACAACGACGACTGTTTTATCCTCGTCCTCAGGTGCTACTTTAGAGTCGTGACCATCAATATTTATTCTTCGTTTGTTCCACGGATGATGTTCCTTTTCCAGGTTTCACAGTTGGGCGTTTAGCTCACCTCGTAATTACGCTTGCTACACTGACACATTATTTGATGCCAGTACGAATGTTTTCCGTTCAGCCCCTATCAACATTCGTAATGGCTTGCTCCAGAAGTGTAATTATCCCTTAGATTAATAATATGTTACTCGAACTGTGAAACATATCAATCCAGTGAGAGTTACGCTTCGGATATTTTTGGTGTGTGGTGAAATTTAAATAAATACACACTCTGTAAAACCACTTTCTACAATCATCACATTGCATCCCTGTCTCTACATGGAGGAAGCAATTTGGCTGTCCATATTTATAAACATATATGAACATTTTAGACAGATTTAAAGTGGAAAATCGTCAATAATACATAAGATAGTCGAAAGTATAAGAGTTAACCGGAAAATTGTCTGCAAAATTGGTTAGATGAAAGTTCCAAACCTTAACAAAAATAATTCAAGGGCATTACGCACAACAACTGCTGACCCCTTTAGTTTTTGTCTGTTATATGGTATTTAGTTACTTTCATTGGCAGATCTGAATACTATTTTTGGCGGCATGGTTTGATTCTGTTTTACTTTTGGATGCTTAGCCTAAAGACGTTTATCAACGTGACCCGGGGATATCCTAAAATATTAGGTGGTTTGTTAATTTTTTTATCAACTCGGGACCATGCTCAAAACGAGTTCTTGGTTCCGAACTTTCACTGTCCATGACTATGAATGACAACATGCCTGTCACTATGACCAGTCTTTGATTTCTCAGCTACTTTTTGGTGGACGGACTTTTCCTTGGCAACATTAGGTCTCTTCTTATTCCTGACTTGTACCCAATTCATGAGCGTTCATCGGAGTAGCAATCACAGTGGCGCCACACATACACTGCAAGACACTAGATGATTATCGGTGACTCGGGTGGTCAGATTGCAGGTTTTCCTGCTAGAAACATAATAATAATAATATATATTTCTGCATGCGCAGGTACACGCCATTTTTACAGGCATGATCTATACACTGCAATATTTGTTGGTTCACAAAATGCTTCGCAACTTATTAAGTTTATAGTTGTTATAAAGTATACCCGTAGAGCGCTTGCTGTTAACTGTGATCTTGAGGGGACGCGCACGTCAAGTTTGTCCCAGACGTCAGAAGTTTCATAGCTGTGCCCTCAGAGCAAATTTTTGAAGAAAAAAAAGAGAAACAGAAGAGCAGCAAGGCACTTAAATATGAACGCCAAACGTTGCTTAACACTGTGTAGTAGTAATCAATAAATTAGAATAAATTCATATTATCTCTTGTTAGAGTGAAATGAAGTCAGAGGCTCCATATTAGAGAATGTAGTAATAAAAAACAATGAGTTGTGTCGTTTAACGAGTTGTAGTAAGCTCACATGAAGGAAAGGAAGTCAAGGCTGGCACAAGGAAAGCAGTTTATTAGAAGGGTGTGTATACAGAGGGTGAAGTGTTAAGAATACTAATGACTATATCTTTTGTCGTCCAACTTTTTTTCCTTTTTTTGTTTATGCGATGCCAGCCACACAATCCTAGTGTAAAAGTCCGAGTTAGCATGTTATAGGTTGTCTTAGTAGAATAGCTAATCCAGCATAATACTGGAAACGTGAGTCTGTGTGGTGAGCGTAGGAAAGCAATCTATATCACAGATTGATTGACTTATTCTCAATCACAAAGGGCCTGATACACACAAAATGTTCTGCCCCCACAAACACGGGTGGATTGAAGTTATCGCCCTCACCATCAATGCTTGCTGGTCAGTACCTCCACCCTCCCTCCTTTTGTGATGTTAGGCTCATTTAAGCTTATTTTTGTATATATGTCATACCTCACGCAGTCCTATGCGTTTCACATCCTGTTGGAAAGCACTATTTTTATAACTACCATTTTACAAGTTCGTCAGGCAGTTACAAGCTATGGACTGTGGGTAAGGCATCCATGCAGTGCTTTTGTTGACTATAATATAAAGTATAGTTTGCCAATCAGAGTATAAGCATTAAGAAGGATATAATGTAGGATAGTTGTTTACTAAAACAGGCGGAAAGGTATAGAAGTAATTGATTTGTAGATAAGGTAACGAGTGGAGAAATAATATTAATTGCTAGTCAACGTAGTGTACAGAAGAGTAAAAAGTTAATACAGGATAAACAGGTAGAAACTAACAGTAACTTGGTGCTGATGTTATTTTGTGTTGTCCTAACCAGTTGATTGGTAACAGGCTCCATAGATGCAAGACCACTAGTAATAAGCAGTCGATCGTGCGGTTCTCTTGACTTTTTAGGGTGGTAGTGAGTGTCCCTTATCGACCGAGTTTAGTTTAACAGTAATGATAGGTCCAGTAAGTTACCTGTCTACTTCAAGTGAAGAAATAGGGTGGAAAAAGTAATTAATACAACTGCAAAGTTGGAAAAATAAGGCAAACTGAACTTGAAGTCCATTTTGGTCTAGACATGGAGAGAGCCTATGATGTCTGAGTGGGGCGCTGGTGTGTTCGTACGTGCAAGATCAGTGCGACTGAGGGCTTGATCAAGCAGTTTTACAAACGTATGTGGTTCATCCGCCATACGAGTTTCGGAGGGAAGACTGTTCCATATTACTGCATACTTGGTGAGGAAGAAGTTTTCCCGAGTTTTTGATCTGTATTTCTCAACTTTGACCGTAGATACTTTGTTTCGAAGTCCGTATTCATGTGAATCTCGGGCAAGAATTATCTTACATGTTGAATAAGTAAGGTTTTTGAGTAGTTTGAAGTAGAGAATCAAATTAGACCTAAGCCTTCTCTCCCAAAGGGGTGCTATTCCTAAGATTTGGCATCGAGAACTGTAGTCAATGACCGAGTCAGTCTTAAGTACTTTGCGGGTGAAGTCTCGTTGTATTCCTTCCACCTTTAGTATATCAGATAGGCGTAGGCTGGAAAATAAGAACGAGCAGTATTCCACGATAGATCTTACACAAACTTTTTAAAGAAGGATTTCAGATCCATTCTGATAGAAATTACGGAGAATGAAGCCAAGCAACTTCCGCATTTTGGATGCTTTGGCTGAGATGTGTTCAGAGAAATTAAGACTGTGTGAGTAACGTACCCCTAGGTCAGTTACTGATGCCAGTCTGGGCAATGTGTGATTGCTAAGTGTTCGTTTCATTTTAAGAGACGTGTCTTCTATACGTAACCGGCAGCATTTTCCTGTGTTGAGCTCTAACCTCCAGCGTTTGCACCAGTCGTCTACCATGTTGAGTTCATGTTGGATTGTTTGCATAGTACTACTTAAATCGCAAATGTCAGTTTTATAGATGACTTTTAAGTCATCGGCATAGAGGTAGGTCTTACCTGTGCTAAAGCACTTGCATATATTGTTGATGTGGATTATAAAGAGCAATGGACCCAAAACACTACCCTGCACGACACCACTGGTTATTTGTCGAGGTGTAGATGTTTTAGAGTTAATCTTGGTTATTTGGTATCTGTTCGTAAGAAAAGGCTTGATCCATTGCAAAAGGGGATTTATAATTCCAACTGACTTAAGTCTATTGATTAGAAGATTATGAGGTACGTTATCAAAGGCTTTTTTAATATCAAACTATAGTATAATAACTAGTTTTTTCTGGTCGCGCATACCAGTAACCTCGTTAAAGAAGTCTATCAGGCATGTACTGCACGACCTTGTTCTAATGAAGCCGTGTTGTGACGAGTCTATTAGATCTTCCCTGAGTATGTGATCAGATATTTGATTTTGTATCACTTTTCCCATTATGCGTGATATGACTGGAGTGATATTTATAGGTCTGTAGTTTTCGACCAGGTTTCTCGGTCCGGATTTGTGTATGGGAAGAACATAGGTTACCTTCCAGGTTTCCGGATATGTACGTGTCTTTAAAGATAATGTGTATATATTGGGTAGTAGCGTTTGTATGTCCGGTTCTGACATTTTATAAAGGATTGAATGGATGTAATCGGCACCAGAACTCGCATTTGGCATGATGTTTTTAATGGCGGTATGTATACTCCTAATATCGAAGTTTATGGTACTAAGATAGCTTTTGCCGATGCACTTAATGTCGATATCCGGAGAATGAGATGTATTCCCATTGTGGGAAAACCATTCACCTAATAGTTCACATGTGACGGTTTGGTCATTATACGTCCCTCCATCGTGCAGTAAGGAGTGAATGTTGTGATCTGTGTTCTTCCTTATGCGTTTCGTGAGGAGACGACATAAGGCTTGGGCTTTAGATGCAGGAATGAGCGCAGTACGTTCCTCTACCTGTTTATGCTTATTGTGTTGACTTTGTACTCTTTCAAGTAAAGATTATATCTGGTGCAGGGCACTGAAGTCTTTTTATATATAGTGTGTCCTTTTCAGTTTTCGCAGTTTAGACCTAGTCTTTTGGTTTATATAGGGAGTGACTGTTTTAAAACCAACTTTAGAGGTTATAGTAGTGTCTAGTGCAGATTTGGTAGTGGTATTGAATATTTCTAATGTTTCTAAGAGGTTATCACTTGTAAAGAAACTGCTCCAGTCAGAGTGCTTTATTAGTAATCCAACAATTTCCCAGTCAGCGTTTGCATAGTCTCTATATTGGAAACGCGTATTTAATGCCTTTAATTTGTTGCATATGGCAAGAATCGGAAGGGTGAGATTAGGTTTTCTAAGCATTTCTCGACCGTGCTATTTAGAGGGTGGTAAACAGAAGTAATATGCATAGTTGAGCTTTCATTTCTAACAGACTGTTTTGAAGTCGGTCTTTTGTTCTTTGTTTCACGAAAGTCAGTTGAAATTGAGTTTATTTGAGATATCTTAACATCGATCATTGTGTCTATATACTGAGTACTTTAACTGGGATATTTTTATTCAAAGTGAAAACAGTAGTTGTAACGGGAAGAGAAGGCTGAAAATCCTTCCACAGCGTTTTTGTTGGACAGTACTGTCATGTATTTTAACCTCTTTTAACCACACAGTTTGTTCTTCAGTCTTTCTCGTCTGAACCTTTATTATGTGATTTCGATTAAAGATGTATCTTTTGTTGCCCGATTTTCTATTGCACGTTTGCCAGACTATTGACAGTAAGGTCGTGTCTGACTAAGCTTAAGGTCATGGCGTGGTTTAGTGTAACTGTTAACCTTTAGACTCTCTGCTTGGGAGGGTTTCTGGAATCCCTGCAGGCAGATATTTGAACCCATCTTATTAGAAATATTTTTCTTGATTCTCAGGTATCAAGCCGTTTGGTATTAATTGTTTCTTTTACTGTTTAGCACTCTACCTTGCGTTAGAGAAACTTCTGACTATATAGCACAGGCTGTGCCGTTTGAGGTATTTTGTATTTTTGATATAATTTGTCCTATTTCCTAAATTAGAACAGAGTTTGTGTTTTGATATAATTTAATACGGGTATCTCAAAAACGTCTCTCACGCTATACAGAAGAGCGTAGTCTGGCCCATTAGAATAAATTTTGGTTCGTCAGTCCTGCGTTCAAACCGAAGACTGGCAGTTCGGTCGTTACAGTATTCTTAACGCGTGCTAAACAATCAAAACTATAAATATAACTCAATACGAAAAAATATTCATGGTAAAGATGGAGAGATCCTCTCAAAGCCACCTGCTGTTTAGTTTAAACGATCTTGAACAGCCTGACGCGAGCGTGGCCATTTCGTAGGTTAATTGCCGTAGGTTAGTTGAGTGTCCGTTGTGTTGCACAAATATTACGTGTTCTCATATTTAAATGGTCTTTTTCTAAAAAGAAACCGCATTAATTTAGTCTACTCTGACTTACAGTGCACACGATGAGTCGACTGCTGCTTTGTAACTTGATCTCAGATACCAATTTTTCTACTGAACCTCATCGCCTTCGTTTAAAACGTGATGAAATCCAGAAAGCAATGTAACAAAAGTAAAAATCACTTAACAGTTCTAGATACTCGAACTTTGTGTGGATCGTTGTTTTACTCAAGGGTCAAGATGAAATGTCAAATAACCGGTATGTCTTCAATGTTAGTAGTACTTGCGTCACGTAGTAAAGTAGTGTTACAGTGAATAGGTGATTTGTAATTATTGCCCAGTTGTTTCTTGTAGTGCTTCATGTTTAAGAGATATTTTAATCGACGTAAGCCAAGAGTTTCAACGTATAATATATATATTCTTAGACATTACAGTCGATGGAAGATAGATAACACACACACCTTCCATAATGGAACGAAAATTTCATTACCCAGAGGAAGCAAACAGTATGTACACATTCAGCGAAGCCAATTTTCACTTAAGAATCATCAATAAGAGGGTAGTTTCTATAACGCATGCCTTTGTGTGGTATCCTTTACAATGGAATATATGGATCGGAATATAACAAAGTGTGGATACTTGACAGGAACTGTCTGCTAGACGAAGTTTTTTGCAGTAGTATTTTTAATTTAACTATATATCTAAAATGTCAACTGATTTTTCAGCATCAATTTTTGCTCTTCCTGTATCAGTAATGATGATACATCAGTGAACTCTTGCCCAAATTTTGTTTCCGTTTTCGTAGATTTGCCGATGATCTTACCAAGTAACTGTTTGTGAAAATTAAAAACAACTAAGTGTTTGCTTTATAAGTACCCGTTTCATTACGAAAACTTGTAGTACTGCATCGGTTTAGAAGTTTCGCCATAGTGTTGCGTTGTATATATAAGTTTTTTCACTATGAAAGTATATTCGGACAGATACTTGTGGTGGCATCGTTTCCTAACCACATGGTCTTCGGAGTCAAGCGTATGATGACTGAAAGGGTGTATATTCGACATGACACTTCGAGAAGCTCGGCAATGGTGAACTTGGAGATATTCACTCAATCGGATGCTATGGCTTAGCCTTACGGACGTGCTCATTTTGTGGAACTTATTACTATTCACACTAAAAATATTATTCCATCTCCAGCGCAAATGTGTTCTTCGGAAGTACTAAGAATCATGGTTAATTGTCACGATACGATGAGTCAGCGTAAACAGTGATGCGACCTTCACTTAAGTTCTTACAGATTAGATACATCATGATATATTCACCGTTTTGGGATTAGGTCTATTATCAAAGTGGTATTAGTACCGAACTGAACTATATTTCTACATACTAACAAGATTTTTGATGTAAAAGACTGAGTATAGTTGTTATATTTATATTTAAATAACTCATCAGATTAATAATTGTGGTAGTAGTCAATATAAAACATAGTTATCGTCAGCTTGTAAACTGTTTCGCCACATAATCTTCTGTATTCAGAAATCCTCTAAGTTGTTCACTGGCATAGACTTGATTTTTAGAAAGTTTCGAACCTTTCAACTTGTTGACAGAAGCCATAAGTCGCATATAAAAAAAGTATGAGGGCTTTCTCAGATTGATGCAATTCTGAAAAACAACAGATCAATCGTGAAACAAACGACTGACCTTCATTATCTGTATCAAATTCAATAAGTAAATGAAACAGCCGATAACATAATGTACCTGAAAGTGACTTACTTGTTTTAAATAGTACTCTTCGTTTTTTAACCCTTCTAGAACAGTTTGTCAAATTATGACTCCTGATGGTCACATGGAATATCACGAACCAATGATATTCGTACTTATTTTTTATAAAAAATGCCTCTTTAAATCCTGTTTATGACGTTGAATTAGTCTCGCTTTCTACCGAGTAATTTTATTACAAGCAAAGCTAGACAATTTTCTAAAAACGAAGTTTGCTCACGACCCTACGTAATCAATAAAAATAAGAATGAGCAGAAATAGCCTCGACAAAAAAGGGAGAAAACCATTTGTGTATCAGAATACTGTTTGCAGTACTATATTTTATTACTTCACACAATCCTATACTTTCAGCTTCTTTTTGAACCACGTCCATTTTTACAGTTCTTTGTCGATTCACAGTATATTTACGTATGTTTTCTTCAACCTACTAGAATGGTCTTGCTTAAAAAGTACCTTAATAATAGAAAACTAGACTAAGTAGTCATAACTTCTCTATTTAATTACAAATGACTCATTTTTAATATGCACGAACATAACATGCTTTGTTTTATGCTTTGTATTATCCCACATACTTTTATAATTAATGTACCTTATAAAGTATCAGACTAGCTGAGTAACCCACCACAATGAAACTGTATCACCTGCAACGATTCGATCTTGCCTGTAAACTGGCATGCCTCATGTAACAGACTGTTATTTGAGAATAAATTACTACTATAATTATTAGAATTTCACCTAGTCATTTTGTAATAACAAAGAAACCACAGGCACTAAATCAGCGGATTCCAAAACTTTAATTTGTAATATGAAATCTGAAAAAATCCAATTACAACGTTTGTAATTTTATTAGCAATTCACTGTTTACATACAATAATGACATCATTGGTAAGGACAATTTAGATATCACTCGTTATTATGCACTAGAACTTTGTTTATAATTTGGTCAGTGGTTTCGGATTCTTTTTACAGAAATTCATTCGTTAACCCTAAAAACGGACACATCATAAATTAGTATAAACGATGACGTGGTTTAGTTACAATCGTTTTACTGAAAAAGAATATGTGACTAATTAACATGCCACACACAATAATGTTACACATAGTTCCTGTATATGTTCAGAGAGAGCGCAGGAAAAGCTATCAACGTCAGTTGTTACCCATGTAAGTTCTCTTTCTCAGTTAAGTTACGAAATAATATATCAGTCCGGTCGAAAACCATGATACATATTATGGATAGAACTGTTGATGGCTGTTTATTAACAACTTACACAGTATTCAAAAGCAGTTTAACACTCAATGGCTTTAACCTACACTTATCCATGTTCATCACCACCATAATTATGAAGGTGAATCAAATGTGAAAGGCTTTAGAGCTGATTTTTACTTAAAATTCTGACTGTAGTTTATTTTTGACTTGAAATTCGCTTACTTGAGTTTGAATTGTTACAAATAACCACATTAGGCCGACTGAACATTCAGCCAGGTTGTGAACAACAACTACGTCAAACTACTAATAAACTGGAATAAAAGCTATGTGATAAGCACAATTATTACAAAAGTTGACATATGACGAAAAAATGCTGTTAATAGCTTGTAAATAACGATATCCAAAATTATCGACAACATCTAAAACGTGCGCGAGAACATACTTTGGCTTCTTGATCGATCACTGTCTCCTTTAAATAGCGTGCGTCAGGACACAAGGATCAATAATTTATAAGATTGACGAATCAGTTAAATGGTTCAAAAGTTGAGTATCCTTGATGCTGAAAACTGAAGGCTGAGCCGCATTTCAAGCTCTGCGGTACTTTGTCAAGGCCTTGTACAAAAGTTTCCAATTCGGTCAGCATAATATTTTAAGTTCGCACTCATCCTCTAATTCGTTTATATCCTAATCTTTTATTGGGTTCAAGTCTGTTATATATTCTGAGTCTAAAATTTTGGTTCTTATTGTTCCTTTTTAGATTATCGAGTTAGCTGAGTCAATAAACATCTCCAGTCATACGTTTTTTCACCACTTCCCAAATAAATTTTACACAAAACTTTAGTTAGAGACCGTAGTCGACTGGACGCTAGGGGTAAACTGTACTGTTCCGTTTGCTATGTAAACTAACTAACTATTTAGATCTCTGTCCAAATAACACCCAAGCTATTCAGAGACATTGATACATCGTTTGCAAAACCACGACTAACTGGCAGGAAGCTGGTCAAAGAATGGCTTTTAGTTTTAAATCTTCTAAGTACTTGCTCATAGCCCTTAACTTACTCTACTTAGTAACTTGGAAATTGTGTATAAGAGCCAATATTTTTCTTAGGTTGTTGCTTTCATTCTTGTTGGCGTTGCTGCGTATGCCAGGCTGAGCATCTATGTGACGAGCGTTCATATTGTTGGCGGTATTATAGCTTGTGGAGTCTTCCTCTTTGTGCTTGCTGTAGTTGGATTGTTGGGCGCTATCAAACACAACCAGCCAATATTATTTTTCGTATCCTTTTAATAATCAAACCTCTCTGATTAATACATTTGTATATTCATGGATAGCTTCTCTCAGTTCGTTTCTTGGCTTGGGGTAATTATGTTTTTTCTGACACGAAGCAGACATACTTCACTGAAGCACATGGGTGACACATTGGTCTGGAACTACTACGTCTCTGTACTTGGCACAATAAGAAAGCTCCCTAGTTCTTCGACTAATAAGTATCAGTCCTTATTTTCGCCAACTACGGAAAACTTGATCAGACCCTAACTGAATGTACAATTGAGTATAAAATGCGATGATTCGTAATATTGATTTGGTATTATAAAGTAGATGGTTGAAAATTAATTACCATAGGTTATTGGACTCGATAATGTAGCATCTTAAAATTATTTGAATGTAATTTCCAGGCACTAATTAAATCATAAGTTTTGTACATTCCTCAGACAGCTACACAAAACTCCTGAACTTATGACTTTCCAACCGTGACGGAAAGTAAGTGACTATTCTTTTTGGACTTTATCTCTTCATCGAAATGTAATGAAGATCTTTTCTCATATGCTGCACTTGGTTTAGTCTTCCTTTGTTGTACAGTGTAGTAACTTAAATTAGTCCACTTTTTATTCGTGTAATCACTGTCACTAAAATGCATAACCAAAAAGAGTTATCTTTGTAAGATATGTGGGGATTAAGATAATAAGCAATATTATCGGTTTCAAGTCGTATTATCTATTAAGTGTAGGCATTGGTCTGTAAAAATCCTTAAAACTCAAGTGAAAAAAACTTGACTCCACTTCAGGGTTTAAATGAATGCTCACAGATTTACTTAGTGAATTATATTCACCTCTCACAAAACTCGTCTATAGTCCCTTATTAGTCATTAGTATATAATCCTACTTTTCAGCCTCTTTCTCGTCCAGTTTTCTGTAGCATGCGCTTGTCTGTCACTCTCCAGTGATTATCAAAAGATTTTAGTTGAGACGGCGTGGAAACAAAGCTCCAATAACTCAAAACTAACTGTCATGACGGCGTTTAAATGTTGTGGTCTCCATAAAGCCGATCTGCTTCCATCTGACCCACTGGGATGTCCCCCGTGCAAGTTAGCCAAGGTAAGTAGTTAACTAATTATATACATTAACTTGTTAGAATTTATCGTTTCTAATTCCAATATCTTGAAACAGTACACAATTATTTAGATGGTGGTTAGAGGTAGTCAACAGGAAACCCTGGACCCGGGTTTCGTGCTACTTGGCACTCGTCAGCAAGGTGTACCTGTAATCTTGAGGGAACTGGTACTAGAATAAAACATCTATTCAGTGTTTTATAGTTTTTAATGGTAACCTGACAACACTTAAATGTTTGTTATTAACTCATTGAGTAGACTGATGAGATGTTTATCTTTGAATGACATACGAATAATTCATTATTTAAAACATCATATTTATATATGAATATCTTTTCTTAGAAAATGACTTCCTATTTTAGTAGGATTTGATATATTGAAATACTATTTTGAGAGTTTACCAAATGATAAATTAATTCACATCATAAGGACTAGACAAGCATGACACTGATCACCACCCAGTGATCAATCAATTGTGATTACATTTCAGTCCTACAGGAGGTTAGTTACGGCTCGGATAGCTCAGTGGTAACGTCTCTGACTGTGAAGCTGGGTGACGCGAGATCGAATCCACCAGGGAGCACCAGTTCCCTCAAGATTACAGGTACACCTTGCTGACGAGTGCCAAGTAGCACGAAACCCGGGTCCAGGGTTTCCTGTTGACTACCTCCAACCACCATCTAAATCTCAATACATAGTGCCTGCAGTGTCGAGTCACCTAGACTGGTGGCCACATTGCAACATGATCGATAGCATTCGATCTGCACTAATAAGGACTAGACAAGCATGACATTGATCACCACCCAGTGATCAGTCAATTGTGAGTACACAATTATCTAAGTATATAATTCATGTTTTGTTCCCAAAACATTGTATATCTGATGAACTGGACACATATAATGCTCCTGAAGCTCTGCTTTACTGTTTTTTATATTACGAAATAATACGGACTATTTTATCAAGCTACTTCACGATTCCCGACTTTTCACTGTAACAGTTTGTTACAAAATCAAATCCTAAAATGCTAACCTTTGATTTCATGGCGCATATCTAAACAATCCACATTGTACTGCTGATAATCTAGATCTTCTTCCTAACCTTATTATCAGTCTACCACTTATCCCTAACCAATATTTTAGCCAACTTGTTTTTGTGTCTGTGAGACAAATGCAACCATTAGAAAATATGTATTGATTACAGATGTTTGGTTGCGAATATATTCGAAATAACAGTCACTAAACAGAAAGTTTTAGGTTTAGACTGAATAGTCGAAGGAAGGAAGCTGAGTCAATCGGTGGCCCCCAAACGCCCTGGTACGGCCGGGAGTGGGGAGAGTCAGCTATCCCTCACAAAATATTCTCACATCGCCACGTGTATACAGCCACTACCAGGAAATTCCTACTCACTGCCTTCTCATGGCATTACTGTTGTTTACGAAATTGAGAGGACGAAAAGTGAATGTCCGGCGCTTTAAACGGGTTGGTGGACATGAAGAGTCCACCTAGGGGAGTCGGAAAACCCTTATTCCAAACCAATGGTGTACATGGGCTCCAGTATCCTAAAAGATCAAATGTCGTGTTTGAACCAATCGTTGGTCACCGGCTACCATGGGACTGTATCTCCTTACGATGCTCCACTGCTTTGTGGATCAGACCTTCAGGTTGAAGGCTCCGGATGTGGCTCCCTAAGAAAACCACCTGCTTCGGTTTGGGCACCTGGGCAGTATCACAGCCCGCACACAAATATGATAAACTGTCTATATTTATGAAAAATACTCTTTTCGCTGGGATTAACAATCAAATGATTCATATTATTATTATTATTATTATTATTATTATTTACTACGTCATTTACTCACTCGCTTTTATTCCCACTATATGTATCCTTACTTTTCGACTTATACAGCAGCTCGCCTATGGTTGAAATTCGGCTCTATCTAACGTTCTCGAGTCACTGCCTGGTTGGAAATTGAATGCTACCACCGAATACGAGTACTGAAGCAGTTTTTCTGAAACCACATGCACCATTCAAACTGGCTGCCTTCAACGTTCGCACACTTATGCAGGTTTGACAACAGATAGGGCTGGCTATGTCTTTAGAAAGTCTTAATATCGACGTTTGTTGTCTATCCGAGACCCGTATTCAAGACTCTGGTGAAATACTACGAATTCGCCCTCCATCTGTCGATCCAAGAAGCTTGTTTTACGTGCGTTTATCCGGGGACCCTGTGGCAACTTCGTATGGTCTTGCTGGCGTTGATGTCGCACTAAGCGCTAAAGCTGAGACAGCACTAATCGATTGGATCCCCATTAACAGTCGGTTATATGCTGTGAGGTTCGAAATTTCCATCAAAGTGAGGAGAAATCGGCGTGAGAAACGATGTCTTTTCGTCATCTCCGCCTATGCCTCGACAGATTGCAGCCCGGATGCAATCAAGGACGAATTCTACCACCAGTTGTCTGTTCTTCTCCAGAAAGTGCGTTCGACAGATATTGTAGTACTAGCCGGAGACTTGAATGCTCAGGTCGGGCGTCTAGGCACAGAAGAGAGTCGTTTAGGTGGCCGATGGGGACCTGTTGGTCGCAGGACAGATAACGGGGACCATCTACTACAACTGTGCGCAAACCACAACCTGTTTCTGGCTAACATTAACTTTCGGCACAGTCATCGCCGACGTGCCACCTGGCGTCCTCCCTCTGCATCTCAAGCCTGGACTCAGATTGATCACATCGCGATCAGCTACCTCTGGAGTGGTTGTTTACAAGACTACCGATCCTTTTGGAGTACCTATCTGCACTCTGATCATGACCTGGTCTGCGCCAATCTTACCTTACTTCTCAGTGGCCGACGAAGTGACCACCACCAAAGGATTGATGTCAGCAAGTTGGTTGCAACTTCTGTTGCTAGTAAGTATCGAACCGAGCTAGCTTCTAGGCTGGCTACCACTCCACCGAAAAGTATAGATGAGTATTGGTTGCAATTGCATGACGCCATGAAAATGGCGAGCAAAGTCAGTTGTGGGTTCGCGAAACAGCCCGCTTATAAGCACTGGGTTTCTTCAGGCTTCTTACAACTCATCAAGACCCGTCGGTCTACTCCGGGTGACCGTGAGTTTAACCACAAACGAAGGATGTTACGTAATGAAATTGATCAAGGCTTGTGTAAGGACCGAGAAGCCTGGTGGTCGGTGCGTGCTGATGAGCTGGAAGCAGCAGTTGCATCTGGTAACTACCGGAAGCTCTTCCAACGCATCCGAGGGCAGTTCAACCGACCTGATGCCCCAGGAACATTGGTCAGACTGTCCTGCCCCCCATGGCCTGTGACGACTGATACACCAAATGAAGCGGAAGTCCACAAGGAACTCCAACTCTTAAAGCGCTACAAATCACCGGGCTCAGATGACATACCTCCGGCTCTTTTTAAAGATGGTAGTGACTTTCTGGTTAGGGAACTGACAACATTGTTTACAAAGGTCTGGAAGCTAGAGAGTGTACCAACGTCATGGAATGAGTCGATAGTTGTCCCTATCTTTAAAAAGGGTTCATGTCGTTCCTGTAACAACTATCGGGGATAAGTCTACTTCCAATTGCGTTCAAACTGTTGACTTCTGTCATACTTCGTGGGTTGTTCAAAACCCGAGAAAGATTGACTCGCTAGGAGCAGGCTGCTTTTCGTTCTGGTCGAGGATGTATTGATCATATCCTCACCCTCCGCAAATGTTAAACACCGTCATACTTATCACAGACCAACAATCGTAGTGTTTCTTGACATCAGGGCTGCTTTCGATTCGTCGAACAGGACTGTTCTCTAGAGTTGTCTATTGAAGAAAGGTATACCTGAGAAGTTTATTAACATCCTAAGGGCCCTATATGCAAACACCTCAGGCAGAGTGAGGGCATACAACCACCTCTCTCTAATGTTCCATTCAAGCAGTGGGGTTAGGCAGAGTTGCCCAATCTCACCATTCCTCTTCAACTTTGTCATCAATGACATTCTGGAAATAGCTCTGAAGGATGTGAGTAATGGCGGTGTAGATCTGCTGCCTGGAGAAAGACTTCTCGACCTTGAGTATGCGGATGGTATTGTCTTACTGTGCGATAATGCCCAAGCCATACAATCCGCACTTAATCAGTTGACAATCAATGCCCGTAAGTATGGTATGTGCTTTGCACCTTCGAAGTGCAAAGTACTTCTACAAGACTGGCAGGATTCTAATCCTGTACTCACCCTGGGTGGTGAGCAGATAGAAGTAGTCGAGAAGTTCATGTATCTTGGTAGCTGCGTAATTGCTGGTGGTGGCCTGAGTGATGAGATCAATGCACGCATAGTGAAAGCCAGAGCGGCTTATGCCAATCTGGGCCATCTTTGGCGCCTTCGTGATGTCAGTCTGGCTGTAAAAGGTCGGATCTACAACGCGTCGGTGAGGGCATTTTTGCTCTATGCTCAGAATAGAAGCCAGTGGTAATCCTGCTGTAATCTTTTACTTTCTTCATAAAAAGTGGTTGTAACCTCCTTAGCTGAAAGAATTTTTTCTGGTTGTACATTCCCGTTTCCCCCATTATTATTATTATTATTATTATTATTATTATTATTATTATTATTATTATTATTATTATTATTATTATTATTACACTATCATAGACTAATATGTGGTCGTTATTGTTCTCTTTTTTTAATTCCTTCTTCTACGCGCCTTACGTTCTTTTTTCTCGTCCCATTTTCATTGTTATTGTGTGGCTCATATATATCTGGTACCCCCTCGTACCAATATTTATGTGTTCAAATAACTGATAAATAAATCGGTGAAACTGTTGTTTTACACCCTTACAGGTGTATAAGTCAATAGTAGAACCCTGAATTGCAATAGGAATTGTTTATTTTTTACTCCAACCCACTGTATTTGGATTTTTGGCTTTTCTGTTTAAAAAAATGAAATCATGTTCTAGTCACGCAGCGTTGTCATCGAAGGTACTGTCTAAAGCTGTAGTAAGCTTGAGGAAATCTAAGTGATATCAGACTAAAACATAGCATTAGTCCATAAAGTCATTGATTGTTAGTCTAAATTGTGTCGAGTACTCCCAATGAGAAAATCTTTTCCTAAACTTTTTACTACCGGTTATTTGTTTGCCGTTCTCAACTCCTGTGCTTCTCGTCCGTTTTATTGTCGTCCTATTTATGCTGATTTACCGCTTCTTATTACAGACAGACATTAACAACACAGAACTTGGTACAAATATGTTGGCCTATGTTGTTTTTGTATTACGATGTTCAGCAACTTAGACTCAGATTCGAAGTTGATATGTTAGTTTGTTTTTGTTCTAACCTATACCTACTGATTAGGTTATATATTTTTGCAGTTTTTACCATTTTTTTATTCGATATCCTGTTAATCTAGTTCTAAGTATTACAACTATGACTGATAGGATATTTATTCTTATATCGGACTAGGTTATCCAGTTCTAGTTTTTAATCAAACTTAAGGTGATTTAATAGTATCACACTATTTTCTCTAGCTGTCTTGCTGCGATACACCTGATGGTGAAACTGCTAAATGCTGCCAAGGTCCAGATGTGGGGAATAACACGTTTTGCCCATGTACTACAACTTGTTGGACTGTAATTCAAGAACGGTTATCAACTGGTGTCCGAGTTACTGGTGCCACTAGCCTTTTCTTCAGCGTTATTGAAGTGAGTTCTTAGTTTGTAATTGTGTTACAGCCACTGGTATTTTGTGCTTTTACTAGTTTAATATATATTTATATTAATCAGTTAGCCTTATAACATACAGTTCACATGCAACTGGTGGAAAACTATTGCTGTAATCATGATTGTAAAATAGCTGTACTGCAGGATGGCCTTCTACAATCAAATGTCAAATCAGTTAGAAAGATTCAGAGAGATAAAAGTCTTTGACAGCAATCGGATGACGAGTGAAAGAGGTCATATAAACCTAAACGAGTGTATTTTTAATGATATAATTACCTCGAATATATGTTGAACCTGTGATCTGAAAGCCTAATCTCATAAACAGCCGGAACATTACTGCCTGAAAAAAAATATGGAAGATCCACAACTATATCCGTACCAATAGGTTTAGGATCATGACTTTGTAGCGTTTGAAAATAAAATTTACATGCTTGTAAATCTGAATCAGCACCAGAGTATAATGTTTCTAAAAAATCCCCCGCGATTCTTTCCATTATCATTTCATAAACTAAGCACTTCTGATTTTCCATTTAATTCCAGCGCCAGCGAATATTACTGAATGTAGAGGCTGTTAGAAAATTATGAATAAAAGTTTCACTTCATTGAATTATTGATACATTTTTTAAGCATGCGTTTCCACCCTTCAGTATTATATGAACGGTGTTCCCAGCGGACTTAACGTAGTTATGACACTGTCTTCATTTCCATTTGCTTAAGTTCAAATTGACTACCACCTTTTTATGGTTTCTGCGAAACCAGTGCATCATTTATTATGTAAAGCTCCAGCTTGTGATTAGTACATAAATAGCTCAAAAATATCCAAAGAGAACTCAAATTATATACCCTTGTCGCACTCCTAAAGTTTCAGGCTGGCGGTCATGCGTAAAATATGTCAAGTGCCATATCTGTAAGTCTGTTTGTCTTATTTGGCCTAATATGTGGATA